>NC_071468.1:108590235-108893265 GCF_028500815.1 Rissa tridactyla
TTATGTGTGCAAGTTCTTTGTGCTATACGAATATTGCGACTGCTTGTGGTGTTTTAATGCCTCCCTGGATCACAGCTGAAAACTTGCCCTCATCAAAAAGGACAGAAATGGCATTGAAGTTAGTTACACCAGAATTAGTTCTCATATATTTGTAAAACCTCCTCTCTCCGAGGGTTCAGTGGAAGTCTGAAGATAACTGTGGTGGTGATTAATCTGTCAATTTGACTGATATTTAAAAATATATCTGAGTAGAAGGATTTTCTTCCATACGAGAACAGCAGAGAATATTAAATCAGGATCTCCTGTGCTCTGCCAGGGTTAAGTCTTGGGATCACCTAGATTTATAGAGGGTGCAGTACACTGGAGCTAGGATTTGGCTGGGTCTCTGCTGCGCCTATGCAGCAGGATGAGACCCAGCCATTCCCACGCACGAGCCAGGAGGGACTCCAGCAAGTTCACCAGCCTAAATGAGCAGAGCATCAAGACAGCACAACAGAGTAGAAGTAAACAATATGGATCAACGGTTTTGAAGACTGAGGTATTGCAGTTGACCTTGTCACTAAATCTGTGACTCATGTTCCCTGCTATAAATCAAAAGTTGCTTTATCCCTTTTAAAGCTTTGACCATTTTGGGTAAAAAAAAAAAACGTAGAAGAGGCAAAAAAACCCCATAAATGTTTATACTTTATTTGATGGAGAAATGCTTTTTATCCTGAGGGCAATATGCTGTGTCCGCTGGGTTTCACTGTCCTCGTGGTTCTTCTTCGATCACTATTTAGACAGAAGCATATAAGTAGAGGAAGTGTAAAAACCCTGTAACTGCTTTGTCTATATTCCATTTTGACTGAATTGAAAGAGAATCTGTTAGTGAAGAAAACATATCTGGCAGTCACAGGGGACTCATTCTGCACTGTCATCATGTGTTTCATTATGAGACGACTAAACATTGCAGCTACCATCAAGGACTGGAAGACTTTTTCACCCTTTATACTGAAGACAAGGGTGCAAATCAGGGGTTCTGGGGTCTTCCTGTGCCCAAAAGCTTCAGAGATTGCTGTCAACTTCCTGCAACAGAAATCTGCTAGATCCACAGGTGTTTTCAGCAATTACTTAGGTGACATTGGTAGGTTCACCTAAGTAAGAAAACCCACAGGCATATTTTGTCTTAGGAAAAGTAAGACACTAGAAAACTGGTGAAACTACACAGTCTCTATTCTCACGCAGCCTCAAGCCTAGTTCATCAGACAGTATTGAGCTTTGACATGTTTTCTGAACCCTTCCTGACATGGACCAGGTTTCTACTTTCAGTTAGTATGATTATTGCTGCAGGTTTAACATCTGCCAAGTACTGCTTTTGGGAGGTTCACTAAGTAAATATTCATTTGCACATTGTAAAGCATGTTTTTATAGATATCTCACAGACCCAGTCCCATGAGCAACTGTGCACTTTCATAGAGCTTACAACTGTGAACCTCATGGCTGTGGAATTATATGGGAACTGAGGTAGAATGAGTATTGGCTATTTTCAGATGGTCACTGTCTGATGTACACATGCAATGTACATGTCAACATCTGAGCTATATTTCCTGGGCTCCCTTTAAATTCCTGGAAGAAAAATAAGTATTTTGAGGGAATAATTAATTCGGTCTACTGTAGATACATGCTTAAGCATGAGTTCAGTCATTCTTTAATTCCTTTCCTTTGCCTCAAAAGTGGCCAAAGGTGAATAGTTAAGATGTAGATGTCTACCCTGTAAACACATGGAGAGATGAATCCTCACTGCAGAGTCCAGCACATCTTGTTAGTCAAATTCATGGAAAAGTAACTGTGAGATGTGGGTACTTAGATGATATATGTATGCTATTTACAAGGTGGTTTCAAAACATCATCTTTCTTAATTGCTTAGATAGTCATAGTAATGCTATGCTTTATTGTGATCTTTCCAAACATCACTGTAAATTATTGTGAGGCAACATCTGAGCATCTCATAGCTATAGCAATTAAGTCGAGCAGAATTCTAAATTATAGAGGTACATTTAAAAAAATTGACAAGAATATTTCAGAGCTTTGTGTACAGCACAGGTTATTCCTGGATGTCAGCTTATCCAATGGCATAAATACTGTTTTACAACTGTCATTTAAAAAATCTTAGATATACTTATCTAAGACTAAGTGTTGTGTCAGCTGTTTGTTTATCATCATTGAGTGTTACAGTAAATGCTATTTAAATCTACTAATTCTGGAAAATATTTAATCTCCTAAGCTTCGAAGGGTAGATAATGTCCAACAAGAGGTATTGGAGATCCCGACCCTGGTAGCAGCTTCTCACAGAATATCTTACCTGATTTTTTTTTTTTTTTTTTAAATATCTGAAACAGGAGGAAATGGCTGGATTAGTGGAGGGACCCTAAGTAAGACATTGAACTGGTTTGATGAAGTCTGTAGTCTTGTATGTAGAACTCAGCACATCATAGGCTTCAGAAATCAAAGCAATCACAGCTTGAAATCTAATTTGACCAAACTACCATCTGCATTTGGAATGGTTTTCCATCAGTATTCATCTTTAAGACATGTGACAGTTCAGGAGCACATTTTTCAGTACTGTCTTTTGCAGATTTGGTCTCCACCTTTATTAATATTTTTTACTACCTCTAAGCAGTAGACATGGGTCTGCTGCGACCGGGAAGCTTTTTGTGCACATGGAAATGGAGACCACCACAAACCCCTCTGCAGAAGGCCAGTTCACTGTCAGCTGCCTGCAGACAGATGGCCCCTCCATTCCCTCACCATATTATGAGGAAGAACCGTGTGTCAACTCCAAATAGACTGGCACAGTGTGTGGCCACAGCTGGAGGAGCCATTTGAAGCAATTCAAGTGCCAGGAGCTGCCTCCGCGTGGGGGCCAGGGGTCTGCTGCACTGGCATCCAGCCTGGGAGAGCAGCCCCACCGTCTGCTCCCCTGCTGCCTGCGCATGAATACTTGGTCCTTCAACCTGTGCTTAGCTGCCTTGAAGCCTTTTCATTGTGTCCTGAGTTTCAAACAGTAATTTTTTGCCTAGCAGAATAACTGGGGCCGTTTCATCAACATTCCCAAAAGCTCATATACATTTTTGTCAAATTATATAAAATACTTTGTCAAAATGTTATCAATAAATCATTGAGATTACTGTCTCATCCTTCAGTGTGCAATGACTCAATATCATATTGTTGCACATTCTCCAGACCCAGACATGAATTTAGGCCTTCCTCATTTTCTCTCAGGGTTTCCAAAAGCACAAAGTTATTGCTACTCTAAATGATCTGAGTATGCCATGATAGGTGTTGAGTTTTGTAGCAATGGATGCTATTAGTCTCATTTTACGAAGTGAGGAAACAAGTCGTAGAGATTGGAGCACAAAGTTTACATGAATTTTGGTGTCCAGAGATGACAGTAACGTGAGTGTTTTGCCCAGCATGTTTAGCATGAGATAGCAGCGCTGTAGACGTTCAAAGCACAAGTCCTGTTGACTTTAGTTCCAGATCTGAGAGCACACTAGCCCACAAATCAGGGACCCAGGAGGAAAATGCAGTTGTGATCACCTTTATGATCACTATGAGTTCTGGGGTGAAGACTACAAACATGATGTTTTCTTCTATCGTGCTGTCGCAGGGGAAGAGAAAGCCAGGGCAACGGATCCTTGTCCAGCCAAGGACAACCATTACAGCAACAGGCCGTCCAAAAGCAATGTCCAGCATGGTTTGCACCACTGATGACACCAGTACCAAAATAAATGTAGCACAACACTATCAGCTGCCACCTTACTGCTCAGCCTTCTAGGCAAGGACTCACTAGGCCCACTTGGGAACTGTAGACTGGAAGGGATTTATCACCATACCAAGCGCTTGCTGCCCAGATGATTTACTCTCCCTGCAGTCTTGCATGTGGCCCTGGCAGATGTGACCCCATCCATAGAGGACCCAGCAATCCAAAATTATTGTGGGGCCTCTTGATCCCTCCCTTTCTCTGTTCTGCAGCACGCAATGCCTGCTCTCACTGCAGCCGCTCTCTCACCTCCTCCAGGACTCTCTGACCTCCATGCGTATGGCCTCGCTTTCTGGGCCTGTCTGGGAAGAGGGAAGGTGCTGCCAGTCAGGGGAGGAGGGTCACAGCCCAGCTGCAGCCCTCTGCACCTTCCCTGGCTGGAGACGAGAGACCAGTCGGGTAGCATTGCCCTTCCCATGCCAGAAAGAGAAAAGCAAGTTGGAGATCAGAGTATAACAGGTCTTGACTCCCACATGATAAGCCAGTTCCACTGAACTCTGCAAAACGGTGTGATTTAAAAAAAATAAAGATAAACCTTTTTTTCATCAGCATTTTCCTACCCAGCCATACTTGTACTTCATAGAATCATAAAATCATAGAATGTGTTGGGTTTGAAGGGACCTTGAAAGGTCATCTAGTCCAACCCCCCTGCAGTAAGCAGGGACATCTTTAACTAGGTCAGGTTGCTCAGAGCCTCATCAAGCCTGGCCTTGAATGTCTCCAGGGCCTTTACCACCTCTCTGGGTAACCTGTGCCAGTGTCTCACCATCCTCATTGTAAAGAACTTCTTCCTCATGTCTAATCTAAACCTGCCCTGCTCTAGTTTAAAACCATTGCCCCTCGTCCTATCGCTACATGCCCTGGCAAACAGCCCCTCCCCAGCTTTCTTATAGGCCCCCTTCAGGTACTGGAAGGCCACTATAAGGTCTCCCCAGAGCCTTCTCTTCTCCAGGCTGAACAACCCCAACTCTCTCAGCCTGTCTTCACAGGAGAGGTGCTCCAGCCCTCTCTACAGGGTCTCCACACCTGTAATGGTTTTAGCTGGGATATGGGATAGAGTTAGTTTTCTTCACAGTAGCTGCCATAGGGTTATCTTTTAGATGTGTGATTAAAACAGTGTTGATAACACCAGGATGCTTTACTTATTGCTCAGAAATGCTTGCAAAGCATCCGGCATTTTCCGCTCTTCAGACTGCCCTGACAGTGAGTAGGGTAGAGGTGCACAAGAAGTTGGGAGGGGCTGACCTCAACCGGCCCAAGGGATATTCCATACCATATGATGTCATTCTCAGCAATAAAAGCTGGGGGAAGAAGAAAAAAGAGGGGGATGTTCGTAGTGATGGTGTTTGTATCCCCCAGTAACCGTTATGTGTGGTGGAGCTTTTAGGATTCACAAATATTGGATTGACTTCTCACGATGACAGTAAAAGTCACTTCTGTTTTACCAAGATGGCTTCTTTGTCAGATTTCTGAATCACGATGGTGTAAGAAATGCTCACCAGTGATTTTCAGCAGGGGGAATACAATGTATTTCCCCACAGACTTGTTCTCAGAAATGACTAAATTCTGCTCTGACGTTCACGCCTCCCTCACCCCGCTTCCTTCCAGTGAAACAACCTACTGGAGTTTACTGTTTTCTGTGCTTGATGGGAGCTGTCAAACAACCCTAAAATAGGCATTATTATCGGCAGCCATTATATCCAAGGCAGCTTACTCCAGTAATGAATAAGTATCCATTCTCCTTCCACCCACAGGTACACACCTGCCATTAGTGACTGTCGTAAACTGTGTGACATGTTCCTGTGGGCAGAACCTTAATTATTTCCTCAGTTTCCCCTCATATCTCCTTAGAAAACTTGGCCAATATAATCAGTTGTGGCTGAGCTGGAAGTCTGCTGATTTGGAAGGAAAGAGCTTGTTAAAGGGCCTTTTAAGGGATTGGATGCTCTGTGGGTGTAGAGTTAAAAATGATGGCATCTGCGCTGAGGTGTGCGGTAGCTGCGATCGCTGTGACAGATGTAGCGCGGCTGTATATTACACGGCGGTATAGTCATCCCACATCATGCGTCTGGGGTGTGTGTCATCCTCGGCAAGCTTTATCCGTAGAGAGAAAAAGGACTGACGGTAAGCCTGTCCCAGCAGTCGCTTAAGGCAGATAGGATTGAGAACCACCTCTAAGGTAATACAGTTTTCTAGCAAAGTCTAGTTTGCATTACAAGGAAGAAAAAAAAAATCACATTTCTTTAATATTTAGCAGTTGCCTTGAACTTGT
Source organism: Rissa tridactyla (assembly GCF_028500815.1). Taxonomy (NCBI): domain Eukaryota; kingdom Metazoa; phylum Chordata; class Aves; order Charadriiformes; family Laridae; genus Rissa; species Rissa tridactyla. The sequence goes on from NC_071468.1 coordinate 108,596,310, forward strand.
CTGAGCACAGTGACTTCAATGATTTTCTGGACTGACACAGTGTATTTTCTCTGGAGCTCATTACAGAGCCGGGCTGTGTCAGAAACAAAGAAGTGGCTTTATGTGAAGACTTGAAAGAAGAGAGGGCAGAGGGTTTGCAAGGCAGCTCAAGAAAGGCATTCAATGCAAAGGGGCCACTGAAGAAGAAGCTGCAGAGACAGCTGCAAGAGAATTTAGCACATAAAAATATGTGCGACGCTACACAGAGTGCGTATATGTAATATTCATAAGACTGTCTTTTAGATGCACTCCTCCTCTAGATTTTGAAGCTGTCTGAAATCTGCAGACTTTCAATACACTTAACTATAATAAAGCCTGCACTGATTATATCATGATTGCTGACATTTGGTGTCTGTCAGTCTGAAATAACTTTTCCTCCTTGCTATAATTTCCTCTAAAAAGCCAAGCAGAGTCAGTGATTTTCCACAAAGCTTTCTCCAAACAACTCCTGCCTGAATGCCTCGGTGGTTTCTTTCTGAGGTCAAACACTATTGCCTGTAAGCTTTTCTTTTCTCCCCATTTTAATGCATTTGTTTGCCTGGTACTTCTGTGTCTGATGCTCTTGACTGACAAACTGGAGTGCTACCTGTGTATAGAAGAATGTTATTAAAAAATCTTAAAAAGATCCTATTAATATTTTATTAGCATTTCTTTTCTTCCTGAGACTGAATGACAGCTTACCCAAGATAGCTGATTTTAATTATTTTTTTCAACCTGTATTCCTCTTGTCACTGTCTCTTCCAGCATCAATCCAGTCAGATGTTGTTCTTTATTATTACCATAAGGCCTCAGCAGCCTATAATTACTCTAAAGAATTTCTTATCTTTTATTTCTGAAGCTTAGATTTTTCCTTCTTTTCTTTTCTTTTTTTTTTTTTTTAATATATTTTGGTAAGATCTGTAATTAACCTTGCAGCTGTTGATAGTCTGCTCAAGTCTGTACTATTACACTTCGCGTAGCTTCTTTTTGTCCCCACCCCCTCTTTTCCTGCTCAACTGTTCATGAAGGGCTGGTTACAGTAATGATATTCCTGTCTTCAAAGCGATGAACAAAATGTATACAACAAATTCCCTTTGGAATTGCTTTGCACAATCCATTTTTAATGCTGAGATGATTAAAAGTCCTGCTCTTAATAGCACACAGTGCACATTTCCAGACATTTCCAGTTTCAGTTTCCTACGATATGGCAAGGATGGGCGCTGCAGAGGAGATGGTGTGGTGGCGGTGTCCATGCGGCAGCCTCTGCTCCCCTAGGAGGGAAGCAGCTGAAGCCCTATACCGACCATGCCTGAGCTGATAGAAATCAAATATAAATAATTGCATAGATGACACGACTAGACTGCTTTCCCTGGAAATGAGTCTGTGCCTTCCACTCGAGAGATGGAATTACAGAAATAGGAGAGAAACCGTTTCAGATCTGTGATGAAAAATATATAATAAGGCTACTCTCAAGGTACATTGCCTTGTCATTAGATATAAAAGGCTTCTTTCAGGATACTGCATTAGTTTCCTAGAATTACGACTTGTGAGTAGAGTTAAATGAAGGTGCAGTCTTTCCATGATAAAGTTCTTTTCTTATATTTTTACAGAGGTACACCTGCCTTGGGCGGACTCATTGACATCACTGTGCTTGTAACATCTTTAAGAGATTTCTTTTGAAAAGAAGAAAAGTACACCAAAACATATTTAATGAAGGTATTCTTGCAGCTTTTTAAGACTTCTATTTAGCCTTTTCCATGGACTATTGAGAGAAAGTCTGTCCTCCAGTAATGGAGCAACCAGCTAGAGGTTCTTATAGATAGATCTATATCATCAGTACTCTCCTTGAAAGCTTCTACAATGACGTCCACCATGACATGTGGAGGTCACCTATTTTATGAGTCAAAGATCATTCAGGACTTTCAAAGCCTCAGTTGTGAACTCCTGAGAAGACATTATGGATTTTGAAGCGGTACATGTCATGATTTTAAGCTGTGTCCCACAGCATAAGGACAGAACTGAAAGTCCTCCACTTGTTTAACTTCTCCTTGTGTAACATGCAAAATAAATTGGTATCCCGTTCTTTGTAGATTGCTTCCTAACCTTTAGAGCTCATGATAAAAAAGACATTTAATATGAAGGACAATTGTAAAGGCAGTTGATATGTGACTTGTATATAAACCTAATTCTGTATTTGTTTCACTGCTTTGGTTTCAACATCTCATATTCTAAGAATCCTTGGTAAGGAAAATCAGACCTGGGAGAAATTAGAGCAAGGGGCAAGAGTCACCTTAACTACCTCTAGCTGTTTAACTGCAGCCATGGGTTCAGCATACTGCAGGTGGAGAGAAAAGGGCTTTTTCAATGAGCAGTTCATCCCATCCTTAGGTACGTGCCTAAAACAGATCAGTGAATTTGCTTCTAAAGATGCCTTTCTTTCTCCAAGGATAATTGTGTGCATCTTGAATACGAAGCACAGATTAGACACTTAACTTTTCAGCAGGTAATTTTACATGTGGTGAGCCTTTCCCATGCAACTAAGTGAGAATCTGTGTTGAAATTTAGCTGTCCTGTGTTTACCCAAGTACTCATATCACTGACATTTATATATTCCTGAGACAATAATATACATAAACATCTCTCAGTGAACATCTGTGAAGTCCTTTGAAAAGTATCCCAAATAGAAAAGGCAAAATAAAAATTAACAAACGTTGCAAAAAAATTCTTTAAAAAATTCTTTTAAAAAGCAGACTGAGCAAAATCCAAGAGCTCTTTTTTAAACAGAACAGCTCTCTGAGCAGCATTTGCTGTACTCAGCAGTTCATTTCAATACATACGGTCTTCAGAACTATAAAAGAAAAAAGTATGAAAAATCCCATCATATGTTACATCTCAACATGTGTCAGGCAGCAAATTCATTAGAGTCTAGTACTTCTTCCCTACTCTATCTCAGGAAACAAAAGTTGAAAGTTTAACTATATGGCGGTTCACAGTAACCCACAGTGGAGATAAAATTTTTTTCTATCACAGTACAGATGTAAGTCTATGCTACACTTCATTGCATGTTGCTGCTCTGCTAACAAATTTAACTGCTCGCTCTCTCTCTCTTTCTCCTTTGATTCCTCTCCATAAATCTTGTGAAATACCGGGACATGCTGTGGCAGTTAAAACATTTGAATTCCCTCTTTAGACTGGACACATATCAGATGTGAAATCATGGTGTTCAGTCGTTGTGTTTTCTGGTATCAGGTAACTCTTCAGAAGTCTGTAGTAATGGTGTAGCGATCACAGAGTGTCCTTAAAACTAAAGGACATTGTTCATGTCAACTAACAAGAATTAACTTCTTAAGTTAAAGTGCAACAAGATGAGGAATTCAAAATGGCAACTGGAACGTATTTCAGTCTTGCCAAATCCTTTCCATACTATCCTGGTTATTAGTACAAGTACCTCTGGCTCTTCTCTCTCTTCCTCCCCAAAACTGTTATCTCTCTGAAAAAGCACTTTTCCCCAATTCAGAAAGGATTCTTTTCTTTGTCTGTGTTGAAACACCTTTCCTGCCCAGGTCCAAACTGGTTTTTGAGAACAGCTGACATCAGCCAAAATATTGTCAAAGCTAATAGTTTTGGCATTGTCAAAAAAAACCAAGTACAACCAATGAAATTATCAGGTAGCAGGTTGAAAACAAAAAGTAATATATACTTTTTCCACACAGTATATAATTATATTGTGGAACTCATTGCCAGAGGATCTGGTGAGAGACCAATGAATAAATGTTTTTAAGAAGGAACTCGGCAAATTTATGGAGGACAAGTTCATCGGTGGCTACTGAATGCAAGGGTCAGATTTGACCTTTCCTTGAGCGCTACTGATGACGGTCAACAGCAGCTTCCTGAGGCGGGTAGGTTCTTGTTCTCGCTCAGCATGGCCAGTCTTATTTTCTTGAGTTCCTTAAGTGTTCGATGAAATATGGCTATCTTGAGCCATTCTTTTCTTTTACGTCTATTTTTCCAGACAGACCCTAGTGAGTTTAAACCTGTGCAGAAAACACCTCATTTGTACAATATGTACCAGTTTTATTCCAATCCACCAGTTCCCCCTTTATTGTCATTTTAAGCTCTGTTCATTGAAGTCTTTGGATACAAGCTCTAGCCTAAGTTGACTGGAAAAAATATTTGCTAGGTATGTCAGTAAAGATATGCACGGTACTTTGAGGTATCATGCTTGGAAGAAAGACGCACCTTCTCCCTTACCACAATATTAATATTAATTGCGAGGAAAAATCACAGATTGCACACAGACAGTGCCAAGTTTCAAAAAATCAGAGATGGAAAAGACCAACTATGTTTTTGGCTGCAAGGCAGGCTCAGTGTAGGATTGCTCCTTGATGTTCATTTTCCATTGTTTCGACCATTTCTCCTGGTGAACCACTTTGCATGCAGGAAGTGCAATGTGAAAGAAAAAAATAAAGTGCTTGAATCTGTTATTACACTTACATTAAAAAATTAGTTGTTAGTGGTTTTAGAAATATTAGTTTTACCTTACCTATTTGGCAGGAGGATTCTTTGGAAAAGCTGAGAATTGGATGGACATTAAGATAGCTCAGTCTGCTGAACCATGAACTTCATTTTCCAACTTTCAGAGCCATAAGGAGATGTAGTCTGCTCTCTGAAAGGTCATCCTTGTCCAATTTTGCCATCACCAGTACTACAATGAAAGTAAAATGCATATTAATTACTGATTACAATATGCCCATTTTCCTAAGTATTCTTTTACGTGGCTTTTGTGAATAGATGTCATTACACTGTTTCATGGTTCCTGACTATTCCAGTTTTTCTTTTAAAAGGAAGTGCCAAAAAAAAGAGTTTAGCTTACAATGCAGTTCCTGTACCTCATACATTATTATTGCTAATGTTGTTGTTGACCATAAAAGCCCAATCAGAATCCCAGTTTGTAGGATTTTTGATCCTTCTCAGCAAAGACAAAGACACAATCTATCTCCCAAGGACACTGCAAACTGGTGTGAAATGTAGAAGTTTGGGACAGATGGGGTCCATAACTAGAAGGTGAGTTTTCAAGGTGATGGAGAATGAGAGCAGCAAAAATAGAGTCCTGTGGTTAAATATAGAATCATAGAATCATAGAATCATTTACGTTGGAAAAGACCCTTGGGATCATCGAGTCCAACCATCAACCCCACTCTACAAAGTTCTCCCTTACACCATATCCCCTAACACCACATCTAAACGACTCTTAAACACGTTCAGGGATGATGACTCCACCACCTCCCTCGGCAGCCTATTCCAGTGTCTGACCACTCTTTCTGGGAAGAATTTTTTCCTAATGTCCAGTCTAAACCTACCCTGCTGCAGCTTGAAGCCATTCCCTCTTGTGCTAATTACCTGTAAGAAGAGACCAGCACCAACCTCTCTACAATGTCCTTTCAAGTAGTTGGGGAGAGTGATGTGGTAAGCCTCCTCTTCCTCAAACTAAACAGTCCCAGCTCCTTCAATTGCTCCTCATAAGATTTCTTCTCCAGGCCCTTCAGCAGCTTCGTTGCCCTCCTCTGCACTCGCTCCAGCACCTCGATATCTCTCTTGTATTGAGGTGCCCAGAACTGGACACAATACTCAAGGTGTGGCCTCACCAGTACTGAGTACAGGGGGACAATCACCTCCCTCCTTCTGCTGGTCACACTATTTCTAATACAAGCCAGGATGGCACTGGCTTTCTTGGCCACCTGGGCACGCTGCTGGCTCATGTTCAGCCGCTTGTCAATTAGAACCCCCAGGTCCTTTTCTGCCAGGCAGCTCTCCAGCCACACTTCCCCAAGCCTGTAGCGATGCATGGGGTTGTTGTGGCCCAAGTGCAGGATCTGGCACTTGGCCTTGTTGAACCTCATACCATTAGCGTTGGCCCATCGGTCCAATCTATCCAAGTCTCTCTGTAGAGCCTCCCTATCCTCATGCAGATCAACACTCCCGCTTAGCTTCGTGTCATCATCATTTTGTATGCAACTTGGTGGTTCAAATAATGTTAGGGTTTGGTTTTGGTTGGGTTTTTGTTTGTTTGTTTATTTGTTTTAATAAGTAAGTACATGCTTGTTATCCCTGTGTTGTTCTTCTGTGATGCATTGGTGGGCCTGGGGTAGACACTGCAGGTGAACCGTGTTCTCGGGGAATCTGAACAGAGCAGTGGACTTCTGGATTAGATCTCTGGTTATATCTTTTCTTTAAAATAAAACTGCATTTGTGCAGTTTCGCTCATCCATCTGGATAACTTGAAAATAACTGCTTCTGCTTCTAAGTGTCTTGTTATAATTCTAAGTGTCTCGGAAATGCTGCTCTATTTTAAGTCTTTTAAAAATTAATTTAGTGTCCACTAAAGCCCTCCTCCTTATAGCCTCCTTAGTGAAATGCTATTGTTTGGTTGCTTTTGGAAAGTCAGGAATGACACCAGAACTCTTGTCTGCCTTCTGGAATTTTGACTGTTTTACCTAACAGTAAGAAAAGAAATAGGAGGTCAGTTGTTACGGGGTTTCTTTTCTAATCTGTATTTTTGCTGACACAGGGGGGATAGACTCTATTTTTGTACATTTAGATTGAAATCCAACATGACTTGCAATAAAACAATTATTCCAGTTTTACCCTGATTTAATCAAAAACAGAATTTGGAAGGGTAGATGTTCTTTTTAGTTTGTGTTTGTTTTTTGCAAGCTGCCATGGGTTCCAGTCAGATCCCCACTACTGTTTTATTATTGTTCAGTCACCTGTTAGGATTTCAAGTTTATCATCACATTTCTGCAAAATAATACGTTATTTCTTTCCTCTTTCACTGGTCACAGACCAGTTCTGCTAAAGTGTTTTCCACACCAGGGAGAAATTTGTTGCCGTTGGAACTAAACACATCAGAAAACATGGGGAAATTTGACCAGAGACTTCATTTCAGTGCATCACAATAGCAGTACTTCATCTACTGTATGCTTTTCTTTTCTGAGTAAGTAATTTTCAGCCTTTTTCAACTAACAGACCCCCCTTTTTTTTTTTTTTGAAGCGTGAATCCCTGGAAAAACAAATGTAAGCTTTCTGATAATGTCCTTTCCTTTTAGTTACTTTTCACGTTTCGCAAGAAATCACTCCCAGACCGCTAGTAGCCCACACGTTGAAAACTACTTTGCTGTAAGAAAGATAAAGAGGCTTCAACAGCAGTGTGCTGCTGTCTGAGAATTTCACTGTCTTTATCTTAAGCCATCCTCTAATCCCTGTTTCACATGTGCTTAGTGTTTTAATGGAGCCTTGTCTTGGCTTTGCAGAAACTTCCACTTGCCCTAGTTCTCATGTGAAATCGAGCGAGTTGCCAGGTACAAACTCCTTGTCGCAGGAGTGCTGGTGGGTGGCAGCAGCCGCGTGGGCAGAGGTTGCACGCTCGCTGCGCTGGACTGAAAAGCAGGCGAGGACAAATTCAAAGGAGGACAGAGCTGAAGTATGAACATCCAAGTGCCGCAACGCACTTTCAGCTCGAGCATTTCAGCTGGGCTCCTTAATGATATGTTCACTGTTCATCTCCAGGCTTACTCGCGCTTTCTTACATTTTCTCAGTAGGGCAACTATGGAGATGGCGGTATTTTTTTAATGTAGTTCTTTGCCCAATGAAAGCTGGACTGAGTTACCACTTATTTTCATCTGAAGGCCTTGTATCTACATTTTTATTGTTTTGGGGACTCCAGTTAATTCCTCTTTTTTCTTTTCTCCCAAGATGCCATTAAAAGATTAAAAGAAAATAAACAAAAAAAATGACAAAAAACTGGGAAAGGAAAAAAACACAACTCACTGAAAGGACTATAAACATGTGTTATACATGATAGTAACAGCTGCAGCCCTGTTGACAATATAATACCACTGCAATCCCCAGGATATAACTCAGATACTGAATTTCAGACTGCAGAATGGTGCTTGAAGATTCTTGAAAAGAATTATGTTTGGGCCCACTGAAAGGGGAAAGAAAGTTTAAGTAAAACAAAGAGGAAGTGCTCTGGTGGTCCGATGCAGAACCACAAACACAGACTGATAAAAAAAAGAAGAGTTAATATACCGACAATAAACACATTCAGCTGATAGACACACTTTTTCTGCTATTATCTTAAATTTTCAAGGTTTATTTGTTTTTAGTGCTATTAGGGACTGAAGCACGTGGTGAAGGCTTTTGCTTTTGTATTGATATGCTGTTAACAAGCAATGAACACATGCTAATATTACAGCAATGGCAGGAAGAAAAATAATATCAGTGATGTAACTGAAGGATATTGAGAGAACAAGACCCTTCTTTTCCTCGTCTCTTCCTTTACAATAAGCAAATGTCAAGAGCAGTTGTAAGGCAACTTTTAATCCTTTTCTCTTTTTTAATTACAGTGATGTTTGCTTTCAGAAAGAATTAATTGTAAAACATACCTGCTTCAAGAAATAAAACCGTAGAACTTGTTCCTGTTTCTACTGTGAACAAAAGTTTCCACTCTGCTAATGCTAGGCACAAAAAAGATATTTCTAGAGTAAATTAAACCAAGTTGTTTACAGTATGATATCTGCGTCTTCTGCTAAATCTGCTAGTGTTATGGGATAAACAGTTCTTAGAAAAGATAAGAAACTCTGTATTAACCCCTTATCCCTAGCAATGTCCGCTGTGTTCAGTCTCCTCATTATGCTTGCGTAGGAAGAACGTACACAACAGCCAAGCCTTGCCTGGGAGCAACACCCAGGTCCACACTGCTGAGCAAAGGACAGCTGGAGGCTCTTCCTATTATCCGCCGCCTGGGATAACCTCAGGGCTGATCATGAAGACTGATTCCTGGTCCCAAGGGAAAAGTTCAGGTGCAGTCTGTCCCCCGTAGAGCACTTTGAGCAACACCCACTTACCCTGTGAGTGTGCCCTGATATTCTGTGCCTGATCTGATGGCACGTCTGTCGTCTGCTCATCACAAGCTGGTCTGAATTCCCTCTTAGAAAGGTCCCAGTTACCTACCAAAGGAGAGGTAGAGTTTCTGGAAATCTTTGTTCAGCCTTCCTATGCAGGAGATTCAAGTACATCCAGTGGGATTTGTATCCGCCTAACTTTGAACTCTTGCAAAGAGGATGAGCTCGTAGCAGAAAGCTCTTGTGTGAGTTGGAAAGAAACAGCCAATTGTAGACCACTGACTCATCTGACCTATTTTAGATGTCTAGTTTAAGACAAAGTGAATCACACTGTACTCTGAAGGTACTGTAAAGAGGTTTGTCCAGACATTAATATCAAGATTGTAGATTTTTGTTATTGATCAGATGAATCCTACACAAGAAGCTGGGCTTCAGGAGGAACCCAGAATTTGTATCTTCACCAAAGGTACATGTAGCCAATCCCAGAGACTCACCTCACAGTTTAAGCAACAGAAGTGGAAACACAGATGGGAGAGGTTTAAGAGTGTAATGTCTCTGTACGTGGTTCATTGCTGTCCCGTCAGTGATGCTAGTCATTACAGAGCAAGTGAAAACTGGATCCAGAATACTCCCAGGCAAGAAAGCAACTGACTGATGTTAAACTGTGCTGGTGAAAATAATAAAACAAGATTGCATGTGACAGAAAATCAGGACCTCAGAGTCAAGCACTAGGCTCAGTGCATCCGGATCCCACTGGCTGTCAGAATACCCGTATTTGAAAACAGTCTTAATATGTCACTACACATGGTTCTCCCTTGCTGCTGACTTGAGTTACATGGAACAATCAGATGTGAAAGGGGATAACAGGAAGGAGAAGATTCCCTGAAGGTTTCCACTGTTCAGGAAAGACATGGCATATGAAAAGCCGGGTCAGTTTGCCTGTAAAACAAGAGTACCAAAGTAAGAAAGGAACACCCATAGACACCCACAATCAGTCCTGCAGCAGTGGCTGAACAAAATCTGTCTTATTTCACACAGGAATGGACTGCCAACACTCACATCACCAGTTCCTATATTTTAGCTGAAGTACAGTTGTGGACAGTTGAATTGTGGTAATTCTTAACCTGCTATAAAGAGCTATTTTGGATGACGTTGACCTGTCCCTTCTTTAGAGATGGTTAGGCTGCAGGAAAGACCAGAGAAAACAGGCAAGGGCCTAATGGACTAAGCCCGTAGGTATTCAGAGAAACTGGTAAACATATATATTTCTTTGCATAGAGAGCTTCCTAGTACCATTTACTATTTCTGTAAGGGGAGATTCCTCTACAGATGGGGAAGTTTTCAGCATGACATAAACCTGAGGGAGCAACCATGGTCTTTTTGAACAATGCTGTTCAGAGATGTTTTCAGAAAAGATTCGGCTTCCTAAATAGTTGTAATATAATACGGCAGTAATTGTTACCTGTTTAAGTAAACAGTCATTTTAGTAATTTACCTTTTTTTCTCCGAGTTTAAAAGTTGCTCCTGACTCAGGGCATGTCCGCACACAAATGTGTACTTCTTCACACAGAACTACAGCTGCTACCACCATAGAGAGGATGTGGCCACTGCAAGAAAAAAAGCGCTTAACTGATCCTTCCTGATTGGTAAAATGAGTAAGTTATACCAGTATAAGCTTATACATAGAAAGCAAGAAAATCTCAGCTCCTGGGTGGCAGATGTGGGCAACTCACGTGACCACACTGACTCTGAAAACATTCAGAAAAGATTTGGGCAGTACCTGAAGGTTTGTTACAGAGGAAATATGCAGTTCTCTTAAAAACAGGGGTTTGGTTTTGATTTTGGTTTGGGTTTTTTTTTTTTTTTTCATTTTTTTCTCCTCACTCTTCTCCCTTTCCCCCTGCTCCAGTGAATGGTGGTGAATGTTCTTACTGAATCACTGCCCCCTTGGCCCACACAGAGCAATTTCTATGGAAAATAAAATACCTGACACATACTTCTTCACATTTTAGCTAGGTCAAGCAACCCAGACAATCATAATAAACCAAATTATTCTCTTAATCCTCAGAACTGTCAGATATTTGAAGCTGTGTAGCCTCCTTTTGTGCATGCCAGCTGTACAAACGGATGCTTTTTTTATCTAAATGGTCAGCATGTTTAAGCAAAAATAATAATTAGATAACAAATAATTACATAAGAAATTTGCTCTTATTCTTTCACACTACTTTGACCTCCAGTAAATATTACCCTGCAGTATTTATTTTGCTTTCATTGGTAGTTGAGCCTGAGCTTGAGCTGAATGGACTGCAAAATCTTGCCAACACATAGTAAATTCAAACATAAATCATGGTTGGGGAAACGCTCAGGCAGGCTTAAGCTTGTCTTTCAGGGAAGAAGCTTTACAAGACTGAACTTGCTGGCAGTAATAATGTTCATCCCTTCTTGAATTATATTTCCACCTTTCTCCCCCCCCCCCCTTTTTTTTTCTCCCAGAGAATAGTTAAGTTGCAATTTTAATGCTTTTAGTGAGCTTCTGGAAATCAGTATGAGAGCATTATTTACATCTTGAAGCCAAGCTGTGTCTGGAGAATTTCAATCACATCGTTTTTATGAGATTCTACAAGCCGAATGCTGAAAAGTCTTCTGTGGCACTTCTCTAAAGCAGAACAGGGAGCAGAAGGGAGGGGAAAACTGAGAAAAAGAGAGAGAAACTTTGCACTGCAAATGCATGTTTCAGTATTAATAATTCCTCAGTGCATCTGTATTAACATGATATCCTTGCTGCAGATTTGATTTAGAATAGCTTTATATGTAAGCTATACTCTGATACTGAATTTTATTTCACAGAATCCATGCTTAATCTGGCCTTAATGAAAAAGAAGTGTTAGTAAGTGGATAGTAAGATGTACAAGCTATTCTCCAGAGCTGTGGAGGGTGTTTCATACCTCATACACGGTGCAAAGGAGAACAAAAATTTGTATACATGTATAGCAAGGATGCAAATCATGAATCTGATTCATGAAGAAATGCAGCAATTATCTCAAAAATTGAATTTAAGAAGGGAAATTGACAGTACTGTGTGAAGGATGTAAAAGACTTGATAAAAAGTACCATTAAATTGATGGTTTAACATAAAATGATAATTCTAACATGAACAAGTTAGCAGTAGACATGACAGATCATGAGAGCACAGATTTGGCCATATTCATCCCATCATAATTTGTATTATCTGTGTGAAGAGAACGACTAACAAATCAGCCAGGCAGAGAAAACAGTTTGAGAATGTCCAGGTGCTTTGTTATTCTCAAAGAAATTTCACCCTATATTTTATTAAAGTCGTATGGCCTGCTAATGGAAGCAAGGTAAAGTTGCAAACCACATTCTCTTAAGTAATCTTTCCAATCCCATTAAAGTCAATTGAATTGCATGGAGCAACAAAAAGCAAAATTTGTCCTTATATATCTCTCCAGGAGCAACCCAGACAGCAGCAGAGATGAAGTCCCAGCAGAGATTAAAGCTGTATGTATTTTCCAGGTAGGGCCTGATTGGATGGATTCAAATCAAATCTTTCTAGTTCTATTTTTTTCTGTTAAGCTGTTTGATTTTGAGGTAATTGATGAGCCTGTCTGACTACTGATATATTAAAAGTGGCAGCAATATCTCAGAATGGGTTATCTTTTATTGAAGACCAATAAAAACTAATCACTATAAGTGGGTGTGGGTAAAGATTAGAACAATGGGAATCTCAATGTATCTTAACAACAATAATGCTTGATCTTTTACATCTTCAGTTAAAGCATTGCACAAGCATTAACTAGTTAACCATCGCAGTGATGCCACAGCTTGGTAAGTACTATATAGTTACTTTTCAGCTACATTTGTCTTTTTATAGCTGAGAAAAGCAAAATACAAACAAGACATATATTATACCCAGCATTGCATCACCCAAGTGTTTCCATTATCTGTGGATGAAAGGTCTTGATATTGTTCACCCCCTTGCCACAACAATGGATTTCAGGCTGGATGTGCTGTAAGTTCATCTGGAGCAGGGAACAGAGGAGTTCGTGCAGTTACACCCTCTCCACCTTCCCGTGTAGGTGCTTCAGACAGTCTTAAGGTGGATTTGTGACATTACTGTCCTCCGACTTTGTCATCTAACGTGAAGTCTGTAGTTTTCTTAGTTTTCTGACTTATGACTCATCAGGTTCATCAAGTTCTGCCCCCATGTATTATACAAACCATAACACTGCCAAACAGCACATTTATTGCCTAGGTCATATCAGAGTCTTCCGTGCCTGTGTTGCCTGGGAAGATTCACCCAGGACTGACAAATAAAGAATCTAATTATGGTATCCAGGCACAAAGTTACAAAGTTGTGCTGTGAATCCAAGGGAAGAAACTCTGCTGAGAGGCAGGGTATGGGCCACAGTGCAACAGCTTGTGTGTCTCTAGGTGATGATGTACTCGCTTTTAGTAATTTCACAGATACATCTGAAGGTGAGATCCTGACTCTGGCTGCCATTTCCTGCCACTGCTAATTGCTACCCAACCCCCAACAGCATGGCCACCATCATCTAGGCAAATTTTTCTGGAGGAAGTACTCCACAAGATACATGGATCACAAAATCTCATTGACACACATCTCATACCAGAGTGCAAGCTGTGCAGAGAGGATGCACGTCATCAGCCCATTTTAAAAGAAGGAGAAGGGAATGGACTGGCAGTTGGTGTTGGTAGTCCATGGTCTTCCTCTCCTTTTAGTTTTTTCTGCCCCTTGAGTAGAAAGCTACAGAAGGAACCAACTGCCTTTCTTATGATGGATCCTTCTCATCCCAGTCCCTATTTTCCCAAAAGAGTTATCTCCAACCACTGCAACCCCCAAAGAAGATGCTATCTCTTTTCCCTGTAGATCATCTTACTAGTAATGCAGCCTTGACCAGGCATACGGGCATATATACCTCCTTTTTTTTCATTCTTTTGTATCAACAAGGCACCTCTTCAGCACAGTGGTGAGCAGGAGAAGGCCTTTCTCTAAAATAAGGTCAAGCTGATGATGTATCTATTGCTACGTCAGACTGGCCTCTGATAATAATTCTAAACGATGTGCCTGTCAGAGGTTGGGGCCAATGCATATTTTTCTCTCTCAAAGGCACAGCGTGGAGGACACAGAGCGTCTTGGTGTCTCATATCTAGGTAACAAGGTATGGGAGGGGAATAATTGCTGAAAGTTACTGGCTGACTGCATAGGGAATTTAACTGTTTGGACTTATAGAGGCTTTTCCTTTTGCATGCTTGACCCTATTGTAATCCCACAGATATTACAGATGAAAAAGACTGGGCTCACAAGAGTAATGGATGTTTTAAAGAGATAACATGGCTTATTGCATAGGTGTGTGAGGGAAGAGAGATGTGAATTCATATATTTATTTTTTAATAGCTATGAGAATTGGGAGAACTAATTTACTCTTTATCTGTGTGGTATTTTATAAAAAGGAGATGTGAGATGAAGACTCAGGAGAAACACAATTCCTATTTCTGTATTTTCTATGGAGGAGGAGTTGGGGGATAAAGAAGTCTACCAATATTTTAGACTTTGTCTCTGTGAGGAAGATTTCAGAAGGGCTTGTTTACATCTTATATTTGTGTACGCTGTGTTTAGTAGCTGATTTGATGGCCATGAGGGTTCGAGCAATGTGCTTCTGGCTATGCTTTGCTAGCCCTGTACTAAAGTCATATGTTTGCACCAAAGAGCACTGAATAAAGCCTTTCATCATGTGTGGCATGAAGTGCCCTATTACAGGACATCCCAGCATGGAACACATACACTACACCACCACACATTGTGGTAGGACACAAGTGTGGAAAATGATGTGAGCTGGGAAGACTTATGCGCAAAGAGACACAAAAGGGCTGTGCTATAGCCATCAAACAAAGACTTGTGTCATTAATATACCACATGAACAAGGGTAGTCCTTTCCAGAAAATAATGTCATTGAACAGTACAGACATGGGACATTCTGATTGCCCTGGGGACCAGGGCTTCTTTCCTGGTATGACAGTGAAATTGTATCTTAAATGCCTTCTACGTATACCTGTTATGGGTGTGTGAAAGTCTTTTTGTAGGTCTGCCTCTCAGTGACTCCCTCAGCGTCACACAGAGGTCCTCAAGAAAACAAGAACTGCCCTAGACACAAAAAGTGTAAATTAGCATGAGAAGCACTAGGCTGCCCTCTTTCTCCCCCGTTTCACATGTATAACCATGAATCAGTGTAGGGAAAGTCAGTGGAGGCAAGAAACCCTCATTTGGTTTTAAGTCCAGATTTCATCCCTTTTCTGTAAATTTGTTATTGTACCTGTCTTAGTAATATGAGCTGAGAGGAGCTGTAGAAATCCATGAGGGAAGGTTCTTCCAAAAATGCTTTATTGCTTCAGCCTTCTAAACAGCTGGTTTCTTTCTGAGGAAAAGCCGACAGCTACACCAGACTCTGTTGAATTATGTATTGTACATTTGGGGAGTAAGCTGCAATATGCGATGCAGTGAGCAAAGCTTTCCATGTGCATTTGTCTAAGGATAAGACACAAATCCAAGTCCAAGAGGTGATAAACCCAGTGGTTTGTGTTCCAATCAGTTATAGCTGTGCTCAAAAATAATACCTTGTAAGTGCATATTAGGGGCAATGAAGCACAAAATTGCACATGCAAATATAACTCAAGACACTGGGCCTCGTTGTTGGAAAAGGATTCTTCTCTTTTGTAAAAGAGCATTGAAGAGTAGTGCTGTTTTCAGGGCTATTTTACATTCTGCCATCTAAATTATGACTTTACAGACAAAGAGAGCAGGTGTAAGAAAGATTTCACTCAGGTACAACAGTACAATACAATAGTGTTGTAGGAAAACATTGATAATAAATCCACAAATCCTTTTAGTATGAGAAATCTTCCTAATTATGCAGATAACTACTATTCTGTAGCTGGAGAAAAAATGAAGGTTGGGCCTTGACATTAAAAGTCATGTTCCTGAATATCAATACCAGACTGCTCTCCCAGTAAAATGCTATTATACAGTTTGTAGCTTCAGTGTCTTCATTCGATGTCAAAACCCCAAGAAATGGCAAAAAAGAAGAAATGCCTTCGTCAACATCCCCCATGTAGGGTCACTTCACCTGAATGACAACCCAAACAATTTGGCAAATTGCAAAGCTAAGGGCAATGGATTCACCATTGTTGCTGTGATAGTAGACCACCTCTATGAGCCTCAGGACCCTTCCATTTACACAAACAGCTTCACAGCACATAGCGCCCGTACCTTACCAGGTACACAGCATGATTCCCTGTCGTGAAACATCTGGCCCTGAACTTCCTGACTCTAATTAACATTCTGTTTCCCCAAACTATTTTCCCTCACCCAGGGCATTTCTGAAATAATTTGCTTCTGCTCAGTAGTAAATGTAGGTACTTAATACCTATAAAGATGCCCGATAAATTCAGCCTCTAGATGTTCCCTTGAAAGGTGTAGTTCAGGTCAAGCATCTGCTCTGTAGGTGGTTAATTAGCAATAAACAAGTTGTCTTCTGCATGCCAACAGCACTAATATGTTAACTACTTTCCAGAAAAGAAAAAAACAGCCTCCTTCTTAATAGACATGTCTCAATATTGGGAATTTATTATTATTAATCCCCTTAGATGGTTGTAACGCTGATGACTCAGAGAGGCTGTAGGCTCTGTCCTGAGGAGCAGGCAAGCAACCCAGGATTTTCTCACTGACAAAGGCTGTGTGTGTTCATTGAATCAAGAACACAGCTGGCTCTCCTAAAACAGGTGAAAAGAGGGTGGATGATTGACAGGAAGATGGGAAAAGGGTTCAAATGTGAAGAAAATCATTGAAATAAGAGGAATAAACACTGACAACACAAGAAAGAGGTGAGATACTAACAGCATCAGGGAGGAGACTGAGATTATGAGAGGACTGGTCTAAGACTGATTCATAAATATTAAAACGGCGATAGGACTCCACTCTCTTATGCTTTCTTTGACTACATTTGGAAGTGGATACCTACTAATTCAGAGGAGTTTGGACACAAGGGTAAGAAAGATTTGGAATGTTGGCAGCCTCAGACGGCACGTTTGAGTTCTGCAGAAAGATAACAGTCACCAGTAGGAAGGCAATTCCTACTGCATTCACCTCTACTGCCATTCAGCTGTTACATGAATGGGGTATCACATGTGAAGATAAAAGTCATGCAATTTGAGAAATGAACAGGAGTATCAAAATAGTATCAAAATACCTAAATTTATAATTTTTCTCATTTTTGCCTTACAGAGAGAAAAATCTGGAAGGGTTCAGCCTAGGAGCTGTGGGACAGCTCTTGAAAATTGAGCTGGATGTATGGGATTACGCAACAGAAATCCCACCTTGAAGCTCTAGCACATGAACGACAAGTAATCCTCACTGGATTAATGACATTTCAGTTTGGAGAAGAGACAATAGAGGTAAAATTCCACTAGATGGAATAGTTGAAGCAGATATTAACCGGCCATGTGTGGAAACAGAAGTTTTGGGCCAACGTCCTATTATCTACTTTACTTGGAAGAGGAGCAGAAACTTCTAAAATACAAGTTCTTGCTCACGTTTGGGAACAAGCTGAAGCAGTACTCTTAGGAGGTCTTCCTGTATAGGACCTGAGTAAACCAGAATATTTTTACCTAGTACCTCCAGATTTAGGACCAAGTAACTAAAAAAGAATTTTAGTTATTTAATAATAGAGTATTATTAGTATTAGTAGCAATAGTTTTATAGTTATTATAGATATATTTTGTGACTGAGATGAAAAAGAAATCACATTTTTGCTTCAGACTGAATAAACCTGTTTCATTTGTGGATTATTTAAGGTTCTTTATTCTATTTTTAAAGGTCTTCAGTTTCAAAATGCAAACACTCTTTCCAACATTTGTGAAAAGCTGAAACAAAATATCTCACCCAAAGGAGAGGTCTATCTCTTGAAAGCATTTATACAAAACATTCCAATATTTTCAAAACTTTCTTTTCTTTTTTTTTCTTGAATATGTTTATAAAAACAGAGAGAAAATTTTGAAGGTCTGATTCTATGCTGTTGATGGGCAGCTGCTAATTACTCTGAAACTACTTTTTCTTTTTTTTTTTTTTCTTCTGAATTTATTACATTTGAAAACGTTTTACCCTGCTCTAGGGCAAAGTCCAGATGCTTGAGAGCTGTGGCGAGGTCTTGACTCTCAGGGAATAGCTTCATCTGAAGAAAAAGATAATATCTTGATCAGTATAGGATTGTCTGGGAAAAGACAGAGAACTCCTTTCACCAGGTCTCACTTCCCCCTGAAAGCCTCCTGCCTTTCACCTTTTGTTGCTGGCATTTTTGACACAACACCATTCTGGAAATTGGAAACCAAGGCTACCATGGTCAAGCAATATGTCTCGCTCCTTTGTGCACCTGGTCAATAGTCTCTTGTATCGCTGAACTCAGGGCACAGATGGTTTACATAGCTGAAAGACCTACCACGCTCTTACTGCAATACGATCCACCACCAGGATTTGGTTCCTTAGGCAGAAGATATTAATTGTAATTTGACTGGATGCCTAAAACACCCTAAAAAATTTCAAAGGCCCATTAAAATCAATTTAGAGAATAAAAAAAAAATCTGTATCTTTGTTATAATAAAAATACTTTAAAAATACTAATGCATATATGTTCATAACATTTATAGAAGGTTTTGTTACATCACAGCAGTTTTTCTTAATCTGCATTTCCTGGATATCATTAGAATTTTAGAATCAATAAAAAGATGTCATGAGATTTACTGCAAAGCATTAATCCACATTTATTCTGCTGCTGTTAGAAGTTGAACTGGTGGAGAAGCACTTCCAATAACACTCTAATCTCAACCCAGCTCCCAGTTTCATCACTGGAAGTCATACAAGTATATTAGATGCATAAACGTCTTCCTGACCCAATTACTCCTAATGGGATATATATATAGCAAAAATCAATGTCACCGTCCTTTAAGTGATGCGTTCAGAATGCTTGAGAATTGACCTCTATTGCATTCATTCATTTTCAAAACTTTTGTCTACTTCTATAATATTTGCCTTTGTGAATCACAGTGATCCATTATCAGTGGGTAAGCAACATTCTCCTGCAATGTATAAATAAGTATTAAGGAGCAAAGACAATTACAGTACAAGCAAGGCTGTCATATCAGCTTCAGGAACTGGTCTGAAACTGTTCACTTGATGATTGCCAGAGCTGGAGATTGCTTAGAGGAAGGAGAATTGCCTTGAAACAAGCTGAAAAAGCAAGCTCTGAGGACTTGTTTTAGATGTTTCTGCCCATCCCATCTCTGTTTGAGAGGTTGTCTCAGGCTTTTGAGGGGTAACAGCACTAGCCACACTGATTCCCAAGCTAATATCTGAACTTATATTGCCTGGGAAATTTGGTCTGGACAATGACAAGCAGGACTTGCTAAATGTGAACTCAAATCCTCCTATGCTACCATTGTGACAGGGATTGTAGCTTCTGGAAAGCCAGTGAAACAATCAGATGGAGATATAAACCTCTGCAGAGAAATTCACAGGAGCGCATCTATCAGACGCCTAAACTCTTTCTCTCTCTATTCAGGAAACTTCTGGATGACAGCTGAAAAGGGACACTTCCAATTTCTCCAGCTACAAACAACAGCAGTGCGGTGAGCTCAGTTCGTGTCCTGCCTGCCCGTGGTAGTCCACCTTTACCCCCGCTGCCCTGCAGGAGCACGGGCTGCCAGAGCTCTGACCGGGCGACTGCAGCCCTGTGCCTCTAGTTGTAGACACAGCCTTTCTCTGTGTTTGTTTTTGCAATCACTTTTTGTCTGATATGTATACCTTTACACTTGGGGAATACTGGGCTTCCCATGAAAAATGCTTTCTGAATACATAAATATTCCTAATTTGTTATTTCATCATGAAATAATCATAAGCCATTTTCATTTCGAGTTATTGATGCTGGAGTTTTCCTGGAGAAGCAGGATCTGATTTTATTTGATTTATTTTTATTTTTATTTATTTAATTAATTATTTTTATTTATTTATTTATTAATAATTTATTTTTATTTATCTTTTTATCTTTATTTTATATTCAGAACATTCACACAGTTAAATATATGCAGATATTGATACCGATGTCTCTGTAGTCTGGATTCAAATTTATTCTCGTGGGAACCATTCTCAAAGCTGAAGAGTATTGCAGTTTTTGCAGAAACTTTCCATGACTTGCTGCTCATCTCATATTATTATCATAATCTTCTACTTCTCTTACAGGTGTTTCATCTTTTTCAAATAATAAGCTGGAATCAATGCAACATACATTGTTGTTTTTCAGGCAATTCACATAATTTATGACCTACTAAATGTGACCTACTGGTGTTATATGTAGCCAACATTTGGTGACAGTTAAGAGTGTATTTATAAATAGAGGGAATCACACCCCTTGTTATAGGATATTTTCCTCACCATAAAGTGTGTGTAAATCTAGCTCTGAGCACCCATCCAGAAGCTAAACTTCTGGACCAGGAATGGAAAATTCATGGGTGCAGAAAAAAGGACAAATAAAAGCCATCCCAGCTCCACAGACTAGTAGCAAGTTTGCTGAGCTTGAGGAGACATGAATCTCCAACTCCTGCTCCTTGAAATACTTCCATTTGTTGGTTGTTGATTGTGTAATGAAAATGCACTGCCCAGGGAGCAAGAGGTAGAGCTTTCTTTGCTCAGCTCCCCAGTTAAAGCCTTAAAAGCAGTTTTGGTGCCTGGCAAAGCATATAGACCAGCACTGTATGAAGAATTTCTACCCTAGGAAGTGGTGATTCTGAAAAGGACACGGGGAGACAGCTGTGAGTCATCACACCAGCTCCCTGTGTGACGCTGCACATCAGGCAACTCTTGAAGGTGTAGAGAAAGCAACTTGGGGAAGAAGATAACTTCTGTATGGAAGAACTACCTAAAACTGGAATAATCCATGGGAACAGTGTCTTAAACTGAAAAATTGACAAAATTGGAGAAGACCTTGACAAATTGGAGAAGATTCAAAGAACCTTGAGAACAAGCAGACAACTGGACTTGTAATGAAAGATTTAATGAGTTTAGTCTTAATATGAAAAAGTTGTTTGCATCTAAAGAATACTCGTATGGAAAAAGAGATATTTGATAATAGTAGCTGCCAATTTCAAATTCAAGGTCAACAGTTTTTCAAAAAGAAGTGTTGTCCATTCTTCAGCATCTTTCATTCATGAAGTCAAACAGTGATCCTTGTGATCCTTTCAGACTTTGTGGCTAGTGAATTTATAATCAGCATCGATTGCATGTACAGTGCAAAATTGAGAAGCTAACTTTATTTCTTATTGTAGCTGTGAAATCCATGCGTGAAAGGGGCTAAAAAAATATAATGTAAGTTTTTTCAGAAACAGACAACTACTTAGTTTTTGCAGATAAGGTTGCTCTCTGCATTAACTGCTTGTCAAAGCAAATTTTCCTTTTGTATATGTCTAAGCCTGAGATCTCTTTGCTTTCTCTCTTAAGATTTTAAGTAATTATTAACGATGCTTGGTCGACTGACTCTTAACTTCAGTACCATTGCAGAATCCTCAGATTCTGTTGAAGGATAAGATGCTATAAAGGTCTAAACTATTGCTCTTAAGAAGAGCTACAAAAAGCAGTCCAGAAAACACAACTTTTCGTTTTCAAGTGTGTCACTGTGTGGGTTTTTTTAAAAATATTGATTCATTAATAACAAACTTTGCCACACAGTTACCCATGCATGAAAACTCCCGAGTACAAAAGACAACCAAAATAAAACTTCAAGTGAAAACAGTCAGCAAAGTCTCAGAGTAAGAGGGACACAGTCTTCAAAATTCTAACAGATCTTTAGATAAAATGGAAATAAGCAAAACCAACAAACTAAAAAACAGGTGATGCAGAAAGTGGAGGTGGTAGCTGGGTGGGATTTTATGCACGGGCACAAGCATGGAACACATGGTAGCAGTGTTTTGCAGCAGCGGCAAGGAAACCGTTAAGTATACTGTAGCCTCCTCCTACAAAGGGAGTAGGATTAACATGAATATGTGTCCTCCTAAACATTAATTAAACAGTTGTTGCTCAATGGTGACGCTGGTGTTCAGCATATGATACGCAATTGTCAGTGCCTGAGCAGCATAACTGATAGCACATCTCGGCCTTTGCTCCTCCAGAGCTCCCTTTGCTTTTCCTTTGCTGCTGCTGAAGTGAAGGATGCATTTTATCAGCAGTTACACATTTATCAGCAAATATATTTTACCTGGCAGTTAGTTCTGACAGGCTGATTAATTAAAGTCTTCTGTTGTCCTAAATCTCTTAATTTTAAGGCATTTTAAACCGTTTCTTAATCTCAAGTACATCATCGTACTTTCCATGCCTTTGTTTTATTCTTCGCTCTTTGATTATTTGGTTCATTTCCAGGATAAACTCTATGTGACAGAATCTCTCTTGTTGTACATGTTTGCTCAGAGGCAGCTGAATTTGAAAGGGGTACTTGAATTCTGACTGAGACCTCTAGGTACTACCACAACACAAAACCGCTGGTGTTGGTTCCTTCTAAAATGGGAAAATCATTAAAAAATCATTCTTCCATTTTTTTCTTAGATAAAAGTCTGCAAATTCAGGTTTAGTTCTCAATGTTTCCCTTCCAATACAAAGTGATTGAAAATGAAAGGAAAATGTAATAGGAGAGTTCCTGATACCTGGTTTATTGGAGTTAATCAATAAAGCATGGGGTCCACACTGCCTAACTGGATGTGCACTGCAATGTCAGGTGCTAACATAGTCCCAGGGCTAAAACGGATGAAGCTTTGTGTCTCATCAGTAGATATCCCCAAGAGAAAGATATGTTGGCACAATTTAGAATCACAGAATCACAGAACTGTCTAGGTTGGAAGGGACCTTTCAGATCATCAAGTCCAACCATCAATCTAACACTGACAAAACCCATCACTAAACAATGTCCCTAAGCACCACGTCTACCCAGCTTTTAAATACCTCCAGGGAGATATTTAGGCACGACAGTCCCCCTGGGGGGAGTTCAATGCACTTGCCTCTGTTGACTATATAGGACATACTTACCTACAGAGAGTGGGTTCTCCAGGCTACATATGTACCGGTTCATTAGATGAGTTTGGGACAATTCTCCTTCACCAAGGCAGAGCACAGCCTGTGTGCATGCTGCAGTCAGCTCTTTTACCCTCCAAAACGGGGTAGCTTCCTTTAAAACACTGATGGCAAAGGTTTCTCTCACCCAGGCCGTGCTATCATTCAAAACTCTTCACGGGAGTTGTTTTGGAAAGCACCGCTTATTGAAGGAAAATGTTTCTGGGATCGTTCCAGAGACTGAACTCTATAAATAATTAATTCCTAGTGCTTTGTTCCTGTCCCAGACTTTTTAACTTACTAGCATAGATGTAGCCTACAAAACCCAGGTTTTCAAAAATCAGGACCAAGTTAGGCAAACTGGATCCTGTGCAGAAGGTCTACCTCAGGCACAGACCTAGCCACATCTCTGAAATGGATACTCTCTTTTTGGTAACTGGGAGAAGACAAGAGTAAGATACGTAGGCTGCAACATGAAAAATGAGGAAAGTGCTTTCTTTTTATTATTTGTGTACGAGGTATTTTGAACACTGAGAAATGGCTGCTTGGACAAAATATGATTAGCTCAGGTCACTGCAAAAGTAAGAGTAATAAATCTGGAATATTCCTTAACACTAAGTGGACATTTAATGCATTGCAAAAAATTCCAAGACAAATTAGGTTTAGCAGGTTTCAAACAAGATTTTGACTATCCAGTTATACTGGTTAACACTTAAATGGATCATTGGGAGCAATATAAAACCTGATGTTTCAAGTTGTAAAAATATTCTTAAATTTTAAGGATTAGCATGAGATCTTCCTGGCAAGGAGATGGGGACAGATTATCCCCCATGTGCCTGCTGTGGAATTTCCTACATGTTTTTCTGAAGCATCTGGTGCTGGCTGCCATCTGAAATAGGCGGGACTGAAAAAGCCAAGGTTTTCTGTCCCCCTGTCCTCCCCAAATGGCGCTTTCTGTGCTTCCAAATTGAGACGGAGTTGATTGGTTTTTGCTGATTATTTTCTCCACACCATTCAGCACATACACTGAGATTTATGATTTCTGGGGCTCCTTTTGGTTATCATTTTCCCTGGTTTTATTAAAGTGCTAGCTCAGGGACCATTGCAATATGGGTTGCAATCAATAAATCTTCAGCCGTTTGCACTTACTTTACCAGAAAAGTTATATTTCTGTATTTCAGTCCCCCGACTCCTGGAATGTTTGCTTATTTTTCCATTGTTCCCTCTCACTTTCTCAACCAACTGACGTGAGCTTCTGCCAAAGTATGAGCAGTCACAGCGAGTTAACAGCAATATCTCCCTTGGAGCCGCACCACTTGCATAGCTTCTGCTGCTTTAAGGAAACACATGCTCAGGTAGTTTGCAGCAGAAACCAGCTCTTTTCCTCATAAACAGTCCCACAATCTCTCAGCAATTTGCTGACAGATATGGGGATCTGCAGCTCTAGCAGATAAATATTGAAAAGATTCGCTGCATTCCCAGATTACCGCCATAACTTCCTGATTATATTGCAAAGAAGCAATTAAATGATCCGCTATGTGACTACAATTCTTACCATAGTATTTGCAATAGCTGCTTTGGGCTTCCTATACCTGCTCATTCTCACCTTACATGCACAGACTAGAACACGTAGACCAGCAGAGGATTAAAGAGAGAAGTGTTGCAAGAGCTGTCACTTTGGACATTTAATTAGTTTGAAGTACAAAGAAAGTGGAAGAAAGGTCTCTGAGTTAAAAAAGAAGAAATGCTGGAGGCTTGACAGCAGTACTGGAAATCCCACCTCCTGACACATTCACCCAGTCACCTCCACAGCCCGTGTGTTCACCCACCAACTCCAGCAGTTAGTAACAGCTTCTTTTCAGTGGATGATTTCTAATTAAGCATTTTGAAACATATTTGAATGCTGTAGGAATTTGAATACGGAGCTAAAATTCCAGCTCTCACCTCCTTGTACTTTAATAGCAGTAATGTGACAGTTTTGTTTGGTATTTCTACTTATTGGATTATTCTAATGCATCCACATGCATGCTCATCCTTTCAAAGTAGGTGAAACTGGAAAAAAAAAGAAAAAAAAGATAAACCCAACCAATCCTTTTTTTTTTGGGTAAGATTTCAGACTCGTGACATTTCAGGCATAAAGCTTCAGCAATGGATTCAAGTTCCACCCAGGAGGGTCACACACCCTGGTTCAGGGGATCGCTCTTGGCTGCTGCAGTCTCAGCTTCCCAAAACGCATCGCGTCCCTGAGTGGAAAATGCAATTGCCAGAGTTTGCCAGTAGCCCAGCTTTACAACAAAAGAAAGAGGCAGCAGCCTGCTGACTTCTTATCTGAAGGAGAAATTAGAAAAGCACCAGCTTTTCCACAGCAGCTTCTGACCAGTGTCAGAAGACGTATATAGGCTAAGAACTACTAGCCTAAGAAACTGGGGAATGTCTGAAGTAAAAGTGTTCCCTGACCAGTTGAGGGGTTTACAAATCAGAGCTGATTCACAAAAGGCCATCTTAAAATTAATCACCTGGTTCACAAGGCACTTGTAACCAGTGAAGGCATGTGCCCTACTACCTGTAAAATGCATTTGAATGAGTAAACTGCAAGTGCACAGCACGTAGCAGGACTGAGATCTACATATACCACAGAGTAACAATGCTAATTTGTAGGACACCAACAAAAAATTACATTAATAATTAAGTAATAATTAGGTTTCCAGCAGGCCTGTAGGACTTTGTCTCAAATCTAAGTTGCATTTTGTTGCTTTATTATTACTGAAGTGTCGAACACAGGGCAGGGGGCTGGAACTAGGTGATCTTTAAGGTCCCTTCCAACCCGGACCATTCTGTGATTCCGTGATTCTGTGAAAGATATGATATGTGTAAATAGTGAGAAAAAAAGCTATGAAAATGGAACAGAACTCATTAATACTACAGGTGGGATGGATCTCAATCACATTAGATACTTAATTAAGTTGCCCAGGTTTTACGTAAATCCCAAAGGTAGGGGAAATGTTGTCCTTTGTGGAAAAAACATGGACCTACTTCTTTCTGTCCATGAGAAAAGGAAGCCCTGTGTGACTAAGTTAGATGATTAACTTGTAGGCAGCTAAAATTAGGTGAGGGAAATTCCACTTTACTTGACCAGGCTTGTGAGGTAAAATTAGCATCTATTGGACTGTGGGGGACAGTTGTAAAACCAACAAGAGAAGAAAATGGCTTCACATAGAAGTGCTCAAAAAAAACCCACTCCCAAAAAGCACCTTCTGTAAGGCTCCTTCCTACCATTTCCAATGGATTCCAAGCCTCATTGCTAAAGCTGGGGACTAGAAGCAGTCAGAGTAATAAAAGAGTGACTTAGTCTTGGCAAAGAAAGTATGAAGATGATAAAAAGAAGGTGACCCTTAGAAGCCTCATCCTTAGATGCTGGAAGTGAGAACAGATTCATGAGCTGAAAAAACAGCATACACCAGCTGAGATTTCAAGGGTCTTTAAAACCTCAGCACTACCAGCATCTCCCTGGAATATAGTTAGATACCTGACAAGTTAGGTTTTTAGTATTTTAACCCTTTTTTATTTTTTCGAAATGTTTCTGTTCCAAATATGTTGCTTTAAGGAGATTGTTTCATCTCTGGCTATAATTGCTATTGCTCCCAGCACGAGGAGACATCTGGATGATGGATATGCCAGAGGTGCTAGGGTAATTGCTGTCAGTGTACACAGGATTTCAAAATCCAGGTCTGGCCTGAAAATGGGAGAACTGTGTGCGGCAGAAGTGATGATCAGACCTCAGAATAGGTTACAGTGAATGAGACCAAAATGACGATCAAGGGGTAAAACCCTCCAGGCTCAACTGGAACCTCAGTAGTTCAAGCATGCAAAGAGATTACAATCTGGTTCTGACCTGTGAAGAGGTTTTTGCCAGCTTAATGTTAGAACCTTGAAAAATCTTCAGCACGTTCGGAAGTAAGCACAAGCACTGCCTGCCACAGAATTGGATTTTGGGTGTCTTAAGGAAGCATCAGGAAACAGCTCTTTTGAGATCTCATCAGACTGTCAAAGTGTTTGTTGATAGCAACTATTTTGAAGGACATTTCCAGTTGCATTTTCACTTCTATGTGAGACCTTTCCTTGTCACTTTATCCATCATATGTCCCCCTTCTCTCACCCACTATGGTGAAAACAACGTGAAGCACATGGAATCACTGCGTTTTTTCCCTGTGTGCTTTTTTCCTAGTTCTTTTGATATACTTTCCAAGGCTTTTACTCTAATGATAGCTCCAAACTGTTTCCTGTACTTTCGTTAATCTTTCAGTGCAGATCTACTCTAAGCAGACGGCTCCTCTTATTTGCATGCCAGCACAATGTTAAGCCCTTTCAGCCTGCTTTGAGTGATTGACAATTTTAGTTCCTTTTAGCAGTCTGGAACAACTGATTTACCGCTGTGGGTGTAGCTGCTTTCTTTCTGACACTGCTAATTTACCAAATGAATTGTGTTCTTGCACATTTACTGAGATTAACAGAAATTGGAAGTTAAAATTATGTAAGTCACTTGCAAACTTATTCTGAGTATTTCACTTAAACAGTTTTTCATCTTTGCAAAAGTAGGCTCCATGCGCTACCATTAACTAAGGTATAATTGATACAGTGGGTATTGCATTTGTATTTCGAAGTAAATAAAAAAATCCACCTCTGACATATAGCTAATGTTCATGGAAAAATCAATAATATAGCAATAACTTCCTGCAAATATCTTTTATGATTGCTTTTCTCATTCTTCTTCATTCTATACAACCACAAATAAAACTGAAATGAAAACAAAGTATTTGCAGTGAGTCCAGGATTAATTTCAAATTCAGGATTTAACTGAATTTATGTTGAAGGAAAACAGGAGAGATGCAGAGGTGGTTAATTACTTTCTTATGGTTTATTTGAGGTTGCTTTGTATTTTGTTAGAAGGAAGGAAGGTATGGCAAATAATACAGCGATATCTTGAAATGTGCAAACAAACATTACATGAAGTACCTTATAGGATTGCAGGGCTGCTCTCTGAGTCCTTGCTATGCCAAACCCGAACTCTGTGCTCCTAAGGCAGTAGGAGATGGCATCCTTGCTTTGCAGTACGGCTGATCTGAAATTAAACAAACACTATTTGGGGTAGGCATGAAAGCTTTGCTGAAAATCCCCACTCATCAAAACCAAAACTGTTTTCTTAGTGGACTGAGTTTCAAGGTTTTTCTGCCTTTAAAGAAAATGCATAATAGGGTTTTCTTTTTTTTCCCCACATTTGTTAAAATCCTGCTCATTTGACAAAGACATTCTGGTTTATAATTTCAGATTTATTTGTTGTGTTCTTACATTCAGCTATAGAAAAAAAAATACTCATTTTGACATGGGAGTGAAATTGGTTACATAAAAGTCATTTTTCTTCCAAAGTGCTATAAATTGAAGTTACTCAAAATAAGTTTTTATTACTATGACTTTACTTTCCTAGCTATTGTGCTGTGGAAACATTCCGCCCCCCCTCCCCCATCCCCATCCCCCACCCCTTTTTTTTAATACTAATTTGAATTGAAATTTTATTTTAAATTCATGTATTTTTCATTTCCATCTAGGTCTCACCTGGAGGGTACTATGAAGGGAACAAGAACATTTACAATAAGAAATTTCAGACGATGTTAGCAGAGAGAGTTAATATATAACTGCCTGCAAGGAGAGAATGATAAAATAACTTATTTTGGATTTTTTTTTTTTTTTAGCATGTTCTCAAGTCATGGTAAACCTACAAAATTTCTGAGGAGTATTAAAGGCAGAAATACCATGCCCCTGCTAACATTGCTGTACTTAAGGTCCATTGATGTAAGTGAGAGGGGAATTGGGTCCAACATGTTTGTCACTCTCAGGAAGGTCCTCCGGCCAACATCTACCAACCACAGTGTTTGCAAGGATGCAAACACTCCATCCTGGAGACCACATACCTAAAGGTCTCCAACAAGTAGGGGCAAACATGTTTAAGCCTTGCCACTAGTGGCTGCTGTGGGCCAGGAGGAGAAATGACAGGGACACACATGGTAGCACTAGTTTAAGGAGACAGGAGTGCCCAGGGTAACAGGATCGCTAGAAAACTCAGCTCAGTTAAAACGTAGCTCTACAGTACAAGAGAGGAGGCAATTGCAGGGACCCCGCGAGCATCCCACGCTGGGAGCTTGCATTGCCATGTGTTCGCTGTTATTGTCAGCCCCCTCGATAGATAACACTGACAATTTGGTTTACTCTGGGCTGCTATCGCCCTTCCGAGTGGGACACGGACCCATCTCCTCTGAGGAGTTCCTTGTGCTCCTCCTAATCTCTGTGGTACGGAAGAAGGTCTCCCCCATTGCTTGCTGGGCTGGCAGCCCACTGCTAAGTGAGCAACATTTCCAGAGTAATGGATATGGGCAGTTGCGTCTTGGTGTAGGGTCAGTTAAAAGGCACACAGCAGAATGTTTTGAAATGGACATCTGGCATGCAGTAAATGCATTTAGGAAGCAATAAACAGCTCATTTTGAATGACTTCTGCAATTGGTTTCAACACAAGCAGTTGGTGGAAAAACAAGCTTTTAGAAAGGTCATTTAGTGCCATATATAACCCATCTCTTCCAGTTAAACTGCTTAGCAGTGTACAAAGCAAATCCCAGCCCATTTCTGGTCTGATAATTAATAGAGCCTTCTACTCTAGCTGGAGCAGTACAAAGAAAGTGAATGTTGTCCTTGTTATCCAGACTTAATAATTCACCATTTGAATTGTCAGGGTGTCTTTGAAAGAAGCTGATTGTTGAAATCCAAGAGCAGTAGATGTGAAATATTGTATATTGTATCTTCAAGATGAACACGAAATTCACATGCTTTTAGTAAGTAATAGATTACTGACAGCCCTTGGAAAAGGAGAAAAGATTTTCGATCGTAAGACATAGTACTGCAATTTTCTTGCTGGTATTCTGTTCAAAGAGTATAAATAAAATATGAATACTAAAGTATTTAATTTTCTAAGCCTTAAAAAAGGAAAGATTTTTTTTCCCTTTATTTATCATCGGATATGATAGATGAGCAGCTTCAGCATTACATATGTAGGTTTCCAGTGATAAATAAAAGGATCAGATTTCTAAACTGGCCAGACAAATTGACACTGATACATGACAAATACATTGCAATTACCCTGAGAGGCTATTAGTTAGTTCCTAAAATAAAATATTTGAGGTACTAAGCTGTCACTTCTAGACACCATTGACTCCACATGCTCCAGATTCAAAACCAATTATCTTTACTCCTGAAAATCATTGTCTTAGTTTGATTTAGATGTATCAAGTCTACACTTATGTAAATGAATGCAAGTGAATCATGTTTTGAGTTGTGCACAAAAATTGCAGTGCCTGAGGACAGATTACTCTGATTTTTTGTTCATGTAAAAAAGTCATGAAGAGAGCTCATTGTTTCAGATTAGTGTTGTATTAACTGAAAGTATGATGGTGTCAGCAGCTGTTCATGAATCTACTCTACGGTGAGTGGAAAAAAGCAACAGGGGAAGAGAATTTTGGAAAATTTTCATTTTAGCATTTTATTTTAACATATATTAAAATATTCTAAATGAAAACTTTTATCTAAAATTAAATGATTGTTTTTTTCTTTTTGCCAGAGCATTGCTTCATAATTTTTCTGTTGACCACCACTTGAAAAAAAAAAGGTTTATGCCACTTTCACCGGAATTCCACCCACAATATATGGCTCTTTTCTAAGATAAAATGTGTCTCCTTTTCTAAGTACTATTTTCTTAATTATTAGTTAAGAATCAAGAAACATATAAATCAAATTTCATGCCACAAGGTAGAAATGTAAAGTTTCAGATTAGCGGTATATTAACTGTGCGGCCTCCTGCTCAGGCCTGGCTCAGAAACAAGAATTTCATTTTGCCAACAATGTCAATATTTCAGAGTTTGTTTTAATTTTGTAGAGTAAGGCAAAGAGCCGTCAGCGTTTTCATTAAAAAGCTAGGCGAGTAGTGATCAGTTAGCTTGGGCAGTTGGGTGGTGTAAGATGGACCATGGCGCTCCTGGGCAGCCAGCTGGTGTTTACCATGCTCCAGCCGAATTCGTACTCAAAAAAGCCATCACTTCCTCTAATCAGCATCTGGGGTGGAGGAGCACTGGGTGATCTACCTTAAGCTAATTCTAGGTTAGTGCTTGGCTATGAAGTGGTAATTCTTTGGGTGATGTAAATTTGTATTGATGTGCAGTAATAAGAAGAAAAAACTAATCCTGTCTGTGCCCTTCCCACATCCCCCAAATTACAGGATATTTCTGCTGAAAGAACCTGCAAAAAGGTACTTAACTATGACCTTAAATGGTCATAATTAGGTCTGTAAGTTAATGAGCTATTGAAGCCAACAATTCCAGCTGCATTTCTTCAAAAATTGTTATTCAAAGTCATTTGTCTCTGGACCTTGGCACAGCCTCACGTAAGGTATGACTGTGCTTGTAACTTGTACAGATAGAGCCAACCTGAATCTCACTAATTTATTGCAAATAGCGTCAGAGAGTTCAGTGTGGGCCAGTTGGTCAGGGGAGCACTTCAGACGATGCTTCAGCAATGCCACCGCCACTCTCCACGACTTCCTAAGCCAGCTAAGTCAGGTCAGGACTGTTAAACGGAGACACCACTTCTACTTCAGAAATTCTGTGAGTCTCACATTGTTGAGTGATGGGGAAGTACTCTGGCCAAGAGTTTATCTGTGCTAACTGGAGCTTCATGGTCCTTTTGGCTGCAGCTGGTAGTGGGGTACTGAGCTAGCTGGAGCTGCTGTCCAACCTTCTACACAGGTTCCTAAGCAATTTCTCTATGAGATATAGAACTGTTTAGGTTGGAAAAGACCTTTAAGATCATTGAGTCCAACCATAAACCTAACACTGGCAAGGCCACCACTAAACCGTGTCCCTAAGCACTACATGTACACGTCTTTTAAATACCTCCAGGGATGGTGACTCAACCGCTTTCCTGGGCAGCCTCTTCCAATGCTTGATAACCCTTTTAGTGAAGAATTTTTTTGTAATATCCAGTCTAAACCTCCCCTGGCACCACTTGAGGCTGTTTCCTCTTGTCCTATCGCTTGTTGCTTGGGAGAAGAGACCGACCCCCACCTCTCTACAACCTCCTTTCAGGTAGTTGTAGAGAGCAATAAGGCCTCCCATGAGTCTTCTTTTCTCCAGGCTAAACAACCCCAGTTCCCTCAGCCACTCCTCGTAAGACTTGTGCTCCAGACCCCTCACCAGCTTCGTTGCCCTTCTCTGGACACACTCCAGCACCTCAATGTCTTTCCTGTAGTGAGGGTCCCAAAACTCAACACAGTATTTGAGGTGGGACCTCACCAGTGCCAAGTACAAGGGGATGATCACTTCCCTACTCCTGCTGGCCACGCTATTTCTTATACAAACTGGGATGCTGTTGGCCTTCTTGGCCACCTGGGCACACTGGTGGCTCATATTCAGATGGCTGCTGATCAACACCCCCACGTCGTTTTCCACCTGGCAGCTTTCCAGACACTCCAGTCCTGTAGCATTGCATGGGGTTGTTGTGACCCAAGTGCAGGAGCTGGCACTTGGCCTTGTTGAACCTTATACCATTGTCCTTGGGCCATTGATCCAGCCTGTCCAGATCCATCTGCAGAGCCTTCCTGCCCTCAAGCAGATCAACACTCCTGCCCAACTTGGTGTCATCTGCAAAGAACGTCCAACTTTGGACAGAAATAAGAACGTAGCATCAGAGCATTTCATTTTCTGATGAAGCCCACCAAGGGTTTCAGTGGGCCAACAACAATATTTACACCAGCATGGATCAAACCACAATAATCAAGGCCACATGCCAAACCCACAGGCTGACGAGCATGACGAGTTTAGCCTCCTTTTTCCTTGCTTACTCCTTAGCACCACAGCTTTGTCCTTTAATATTCACTGCCTGCCACACAGGCTGATGAGACAAAGCAGCAGAGACAGGGTTCACACCAAACCCTTTACAAGGGATTAGTGCTGTTCAGACTGGAGACTGCCAGCCAGGGGAAGGTCACCTGTCTTGTTGGAAAAGTTAAGCATTTCATTGAACACGGAGATTTGACAGTGGCGCACGACACACCGGTGACTTTATCACACCTAGCTGAAAGTTTATACACATTAAATCATCCTGCACTTTTCCCAGGATCAGGTTGGGTTGAACACCTTTCAGAGTGAAGCCAATCTAAGCAGAATAGATATTTGTGACAGTAACTTAAGATTGTTCTATGTTGATAATTCAAAATTTGAAGTATCGTGAGTACATTAATTAAATAAGGGCACAGCTCTGAATCCCATGTGGCCGTTCTCACACCTTTGAAAGTTTATGGGATATTTAAGTTATTTTGACACACAATTTGAGATGTTGATCAACATTTTTGTTTGAATATAAAACTAATTATTAAAAAAACTATTGTGTGCCTATATAAAATGGAGCAATATTAGAAACATAATTGTAATAGAAGCTGTAGAATAATATAATTATAACAGAAGAGGATGTATCTTTATTGGACAATTTTGCCTCTTGCAGCCCATTGTTTCAGAGAGCAACACCTTATTGACAGATTAATTATCTGTTAAAAATCAGTTTAAAATTTTGTTGGATTGGAGGAGAAGGGAAGGGAGATTTTAAAATCAATAATTACCTGTTTGGCTTCCAGTACTTTCAAAAGACTGTTTGGAACCAGGGAATTCTGTGGGGAAGGTGGGAGCTGGCTGATTTTTGTCCTTATCTAAGGAAGGGAGTGCCTATATTCAGACAGGTTGTTTTTTGTTTCCATATATAAATATCAACCTCAGGTATTAATAGACTAGATCAACTGAAGAAACTACCAGTATGTCTTCTTGTATGTAAAAAAACCACTGTGATGATTCTGTGCCAAACATTTTCTTGGCACAACCACAATGATTTCCAAAAGCATTTTGGTTGGAGGAATGCCTGTTTCCGATTGTACAGACGCTTGCGGAAATGGATGCAGGTAAGCCAGGAATGGAATAGATCGAAATACAGTAGGTGAAAGAAATTGAGATGGGGTCCTTACACAGCAGGTCCTCACACTAATTAAGAAGTGGGAAAAATGAGTGTGAGGATGGATGACCTTCGGAAAAAGCAGCTCTGCTTCTTCTGCTGCCTTAATTCATCCACAGTTATGTCAAGTCAGCTATATCCTAGCAATAAATATTCCCTTCTGTGCTTGAAAAATCAAAATCTTATCAGTTTGGTTCCAGTAGGGTCTACTGTTGCCTAACCATATCTTAGCACCCAGACAGGTAATAAATGCTTCTCACTGAAAAAAAAGCCAAGCTTTTAAAGTCCACCTTGATCATTTGGGGGGGAATTTTCCTCCAGAAAACTGGCAGCACTCCTCACCTTTAAGAATGGAGACAAGGAGGCATCTAGCCATTGTCAAAGCTACAAGCAGTCTGAGCTCACCATCTGCACACGACGAGGACATACAGGAATAAATGTTGAAGCTGGTGAGTGGTCTAGAGCACAAGTCTTACAAGGAGTGGCTGAGGGAACTGGGGTTGTTTAGCCTGGAGAAAATACTGTGATGCACCTCTTGGTCCTCAGCCACCTCCCCTAAAATGCTGAGCAGAAAGAGGAAGAGAAAACCTTTCAGACCTGGCAGGAAGGATGGGGTGAAACTGTAGCTCTGAATTGTGTTGAGAAAGGAAATTAAGGTACCCCATTGTATACCTAAATCTCCTCCTTTTGATGCCTCACTTTTTTATAAACACTCTAAGCAAAGACCTAACTTAGAACAAATGTTCAGCATGGGAGATGGGCATGCAGGGGTACAGGCTTCAGCAAGAAACAAAGCACAGGACAGCGAGAGAGGGCTTTGTCCCCAGACTGATACTCACAAAGCAGTCTTCCCTCCAGAACAGCACCGTGTGGAAATGATCCCTGATTTCACTCTGTCCCCTCTGTCAGATGTCACGGTGGTCTAAAATACCGAAAACAACTGTTCAGTGTGTGAAAAACAAACAGAGGATGCGTCAAAAGTGTGAGAGAGGATAATACCAGTAATATTGTAATGGTAGGCAATAAATTGGTGGTACTCACTGCCATTACAAATGTTTAAATCCTACGTCATACCAATAGCCCAGGGTGCTGGGTGCCTTAGCCTGTGGAGGGACACTCACACGTGCCTGGGATTTAGAGAGGCTTGTGGCCTGCTGTGGACGTCCTTAGTATAGGATATCCGTGCCTCGGGGTAGGCATCTGAGGCTCACTTCACCATCAAAGAGTAAAAATAAGCATCTTTATCATTCAATCAAAAAAACAGATACCTAACGTTGATCAGACAGATTACTGTAAAAGGAGACAAGAGGTACTGGCTCATCCATTTCCTATATTGCAGATTCTTTGACTCAAACACAGTGAATCACATTGCCCATGCCTGTGTGCCTGGGCTGTGCGTCATGTCCAGCAGATCTACTCAGAATGTACTTAACTCATGTAGAAAGTGCTCACCTGGCCACAGGGAACAGCAACAGAACAGTGATCACTCTCAATTAAAAAAGAAGGTTACCGTAGTGTCTAATTTTGGAAAAAGATACACTAGATCATTCACTGAGGAAGAAAGTGGAGGATGTGTGTACCCCAGACGATACTGGAGTCTGATTCTGCATAGACATCTGTCTCATGCTACATAGGTGTGTGGAGTTACTATTTGCTTTTTTGTCTGATTGTCCTCTTTTCTTCAAAAGAGGCATTTGTGGTGCTGCGAGCCCAAGGACTCCAACTCTCGACCACCATCGGGAAATGCGAGCAATGAGACCACTTCTAGCCTGATTCCTGGAGAGCATGGGGCTTAGTGTGACGGTACAGCTTATCAGCATTCCCTTTCCCCACATTCTCAGCAATAGCCTTTGAATTCATCAGTCAGTTCCAACTGGGCAGCGTGTTGCCACTGTCAGTAGTTGCTATCACATGAACTCTGGTACTTTAATGAATTAAGATACTGGTTCAAATGTTGCTCCTGCTGTAAATCTAGCCCCAAAACATTTTTATCAGGGATTCTCATTTCTCTTACTTGAGAGCACAGTTTTTGCATTTTAACTGGTGCCACTACTTGCAGAGGGATCGCTCCGTTCCTCCTTTGGTCTTCAAGAAGGGCACAGAAACAGTGGGTCTTCAGTTCCTCTGCTGAGAGTTACTGGAGGAAAGATAGGGGGAAGGAGAAGAGAAGCAGAGAGGATAGTAGTTAGCATTAACTGCAGGCACATATGATTAATGTTATTTGTATAATAGCATATAACCAACAGCAGCACCCTCATAACAATACGTGGTTTGAGGGAATGTTGTGGCAAATGTAAGGAGCTGCTGTTGGTGGATAATAATGTGCTTCTGCAAAAAGACTTTCTTCATGATTCATGCATTAGAGTTGCAAAAATAACAGTAAGGGGGGAAAAAAATATCTCCTGGGTACAAATACCAGACTGCAGCTGAACCTAGCCAGCACCTTTATGAATATTACAAGGACACTGACTTATCACCGGTGTATTTTCTATATAACACAGTCTTCAAATTGTTAGTAGGACTAAATAAAACTAGCTGCAAGCTTTTTTTTTTTTTCTCCATATCCTACTCTAGTATCTAGACCTTATAAAAATCACCAAAATAGTGGTTTAAATATTTAACCCTACGGATATTTTTATGAGAATTATCCTTCAGTATTACCTCTTCCAGTAAAAAATGCAAGTAAAAGAAAAGAAAATTGTCCCAAACTTTTTTCCCAAATGCCAGAGAAACAGACAGCTTTTATTCTAAGTGCTTGCACTGCTGTTCATCTGCAGCCTACAGGAAATCAGGTCTGTGAGGGTCACATCCTTAAGTAATTTTTCTGCGGCCATCTAATGGTTTGTTCAAGTCACTTTTCCATCCTGGTCCTGGGGAACATTAGAAATGTTCTGTTATACAAGCTGTGGCTCCAGCTCTACAGAGACATGTGTGATATGCTAAATTTAACCCCCTCCAAGTCTCGCTGGCTTCAATGAGATTATTCATTTGAGCAGAATAGTTCACCAGCTATAAAAATAAGCATGGCTGAGCCACGCATTCAGGATCCCTAATTATAACTATTGTGAGATATGAGCTACGAGCTACGAGCTACTATTATCTATGTATTTGTTAGGCGTCTACAATTTGCTTAGCACTAGCTATCACTAGGCACATTATAAGAATGTGAGGGTTAAATTTAGGTGCCAAAGAAAAAAATTCTTTCAGGCTTCAATAGGGCCATTATTTCAGCCTTGCAATTTGTAAGACAAATCTGAAGATAAAATGCCCCAAAACCTGTAACTATATTTGATCAAATAATGAAAAAGAAAGAAACATTTAAATTATTTGCCTAATGATAGAAAAACATACCCACAATTTAATCTGGCATTGTCTGGGGAGGTTACACACTTCATTTAAACATTTTAAAAACCTTGTGATATTCTGATACAACAGAAATCCAAGTCAGGCAGGCACTTAGGGACTTAGGTGCATACCCAGAGGCAAAAGCAGCACAAAAAAATAGCCAAACAAGATGTTTATATGGTATCTGGAACAGGAATAGGAGGGTGAAAATAAGATAATACCTTAACAAAAGCAAACAGCATAGTTTCATCTGTTCTGCTGTGCACAATATTGGCCATCCTGCAGGAAGAGAGAATTTCCAGCTGATATTGCTGGCAACAGCAGAGATGCTTTGGGGCATATGTTCCCTTCACCATCTTTGATGAAGAAACAGCAAATTTCACAGGTTAGAAGCAATGACGTTGTTGGAAGCAACACAGGTCTGTATCAACCTACACTCCTCCGGCTGCTGGTTCCACCCTCCCTTCTAGCCCACAGATGTATGGTTCATCCCTACAGTACAGAACAGGACCCAGAAATATACAGGCACATGTTTCCAAATCACTTCATGGCAATAATGAAAATTAGTTCTGCAAAAGACTCTGATCCACAGCTATACAATCCCAACGGTTGGTTGTAAAGGAGGAGCAGGAACACGTGGCTTGGACAGGAACTGGGGATAGGCCTGACCCTTTCAACATTGCACAGTTACATATTGGCTTAAACAGATCATGAAACTATATTCTTCAGCTACAGTGGGTCTAAAGAACAATGTCCCTATTGAGTCCAGGCTTTTTGCAGACTGTCGAGCTACAAAGTCAAGCTTCCAGACTTCCCTTGTGCCTGCTTTCGGGGGTCTCCCTGGAAGAGCATGACGAAGAGGTCAGGGATGGAGTAGATGTTTTCTGAAAGTATTTATCCATTCGCAACTGGGCATTGATGTCCTTTATTCGTCATCTATGAGAACTCACTCCAGCAGTCACAAGAATGCTTGTTCAGTTTTCAACCATACAGGGTGACAGCATCTTAGGTAAGACTTGGTTCTACCTGCTATTTCTACTAGAATTTCTGGCGACAATGATTTTAAAGATTTTAGAGAAGTTATTTAAATTTAGATGTTTTAGAAGGGGAATTTGTGGTAATATTATTTTGAAGGTATGATCTCCTCCAGTGTAAATTAAAATTACTTAATTATTTTCTGTGGAGATTCCATCATTGTATGCTATTATTATCCACAGATGTGCACAATTGTTGTAGTTTTTCTTTCCTAGCAATAAGCTTATATGATGACATGAGTATCTTGTACTAAATTAAAATTTATTTCACAAGAGTATTGCCCTGCTAAGAGGGTTTTTTTTTTGTCTTGGTAAATTGAGTGTTGTGACTGTTCTAAAAACAGATGCAGCATTATCTGAAAGCTCAACTGAATGCCAGAGAATATTGGTTTTATTTAAAGGATTGCTAGCTTCTGGCAGTAAGCGTGTTGATCTGTGGATTTTTTGAACTTGTTAATTGTATATGATAGGTTATCTTTTCTGTATTTACTGTGGAGTCTAGCAGTCTAATGTTGATGGAACACTAGTGGTATCCACTGAATTCTTGATGAAATTAACTCTAAACCCCTAGCTTGGAGTTCAGATGCATCATAAGAACAGCATAGTTTTGGTTACGAGACTATCTAAGGGGATCATGGAAAGAGTTACATGATGGAGTGAGGGCTGCTCTCCATCAATTCATCCCCCAGTCTTGATATTGGGGATTGCCCCAACCCAGGTGCAGGACCTTGCACTTGACTTTGTTGAACTTCATGCCGTTTGCACAGACCCACCTCTCAAGCCTGTCAAGGTCCCTCTGGATGGCATCCCTTCCCTCTAGCGTATCAATTGTACCACTCAGATGGTGTCATCCACAAAATTGCTGAGGGTGTACTCAATCCCACTGTTTAGGTAGTTGATGAAGATATTAAATGGTATTGGTCCCAGTACTGACCAATACAGTCCCAGTGTGATCCCTTGAAAGACATGACTCGTTACTGGTTTTTACTTACTTGTACATTGAGCCACTGACTCTAACTCTTAGGATGTGACCATCCAGCCAGTTCCTTATCCTTCTAACAGTCCATCCATCAAACCCATATCTCTCCAGTTTAGTGATAAGAATATTGTTGGGGACTGTATGAAAGGCCTTACAGAAGCCTATGTAGTTGACATCCTTTGTCCACTGCCAAAGTCACTCCATTGTAGAAGACCACTAGATTAGTCAGGCCTTCTACAGGCCAGGATGGGTCTATCAATTTTCATCTTTCTTTAATGAGGATATTACAATTGCATGTGATAGACTGTCCTAGTTTTACTTCTTTATGAAATTTGAGGAGCAGGTAAAAAGTTTGTACAGTTTGTATATTTGGAATTTTTGCAACTATGACCTTGTACTGCAACTTCCTGTAGTTAAATTCTTAATTCTGGATGGAGCATTAATAATTCAGCTACTGTGCTCTACAGAGCATGAGTTAACTAAGAACTGCTGGTTTAAAACTTGAAATTCAAAAGCCGAGCGTACCTGGAAAAATATCACAGGAGGGATAAAGGCACACGTTAGACACCAAGACAAAAACCTTTTAGTTTTCCAGTTCCTGATCAAAAGCCAAGGAATATGCAGGCTTTTCAGTTTAAAGAGTCATATGAATAACTTAATATAAAAAATAGGGTATTTTTTGCT
The DNA here is from genome assembly GCF_028500815.1 of Rissa tridactyla. Classification (NCBI taxonomy): domain Eukaryota; kingdom Metazoa; phylum Chordata; class Aves; order Charadriiformes; family Laridae; genus Rissa; species Rissa tridactyla. The sequence continues at coordinate 108,636,544 of NC_071468.1, forward strand.
GTTGTCACTGGAAGAAACAACTTCGCTGTTTTAACTGATATTTTTTTTTGGAAAATCAACCTGTGGCAGACATCTGGTAGTGAAAATTTTCATTGCAAACAGGTAAAGTCACAAAATTTTAAACAGCTTAAGCCTTTCAAACAACAACAGCATGTGGGACTGATCTTAGGCATCGCAACCTGTCTTATAACACATGAGAAAGTGACCTTTCTATTAATTAAAAAAGACTAACCTTCAAACCCAAGATTTTTTAGATTATAAATTGGGCAATTAGACTGGGTAACACATCAGCACAGGGAATTGTTGAAGTCAAGCTTAGGTAAGATTTAGAAAAAAAATTCCTTTTTTGATTCCAGTAACAAGGCTGCTCAACACTAAAAATTAATAATAAAGTCCTTTCTCTTTAAGTCAGGGATATAAAGATTCAGGACTTGAGCCTTTCAGGATGGGGTCTAATACATATCATATTTTATACCTGCCTTTCTGTATAATAATTGCTGCTGATTACAGTCAGAAACAGATTACAGGATAAAAGGGACATGGCATCTCACCCTCTACAGTAATTGTCCTGTAGAAAGATTCTGTGGTGCAAAGTGTTGCTCAAGATAAATAAGAGCAGCAGAATACAAATGTACTCAGTATCTGTCCCTGAACCTTGATGAAAGTTTCTGGTAAGGAACGAAAATTGCTGGCTTTATTCAGAGGCGCACGACTGGTGTGCTAGAAGAAGCTGCAGTTATATACCTTATTTACGGAGAGCTTTAGTTATTACTTCTTGCTAGATTTTATTTACTTTGAGAGTTTAGTATTCCTATAAATATTAATAGCTTGTACATAATATTTGTCTTATATAAAAAAAATTTTCCAAGTGATACGTATTTTGTGAAATTCCTTGAAGGATGTGTCTAACTCTGTGGTGCCATTCTCACAACAGCTTGTGGAAGCTGTCTCACTGCAGTATTTGTCTATAGAAATTGTGATTAAATTGGAAATGTACCTTTAGAAGTTGATGAAAGACTGAAAAAATCACCTAGTTCCTGTCTTGAATCAAGACGAGAAATGAAATATGGGATTTTTTTTTCCATAGGTTAAAAATGTACAAACATACCAGCACTGAGGGTGCAATTACTGTATTTTGCTATTTTATTTGTTAAGTGGAAAAAATCTATTCTTGAAATTAATGTATATTTGTTTAATTTTGCTAATTTGATTCACGATAAAGCCACATGGGAGCAAATACACCTCTAAGGGACTGCAGTCTGTGGATAAGTCCATGCTGGAGTGGCTGCAAGGGGAGGAATTAATTGCAATGTTAAACCCTATGGCCTGGTCCAAAGGGACCAGGGATGGAGACTGTAATGGAAATACCTTTAAATTGTTGTAACCCATGATTTGAGTTGCATTCTATAACCAGTAACTCCATGTAACACACAACCTCTCCTGTTCTGAGTGACCACCATAACAGATGGAGCCCAACATCATGGACTTTCAGCACAAGAAGGACATGGAACTGTTGGAGCGGGTCCAGAGGAAGGCCACGAAGATGATCCAAGGGCTGGAGCACCTCTCCTACGAAGACAGGCTGAGAGAGTTGGAGTTGTTCAGCCTGGAGAAGAGAAGGCTCCGGGGAGACCTTATAGCGGCATTCCAGTACCTGAAGGGGGCCTATAAGAAAGCTGGGGAGGGGCTGTTTGCAACGGCATGTAGCGATAGGTTTTAAACTAGCTCAGGGTAGGTTTAGATTAGACATGAGGAAGAAGTTCTTTACAATGAGGGTGGTGAGACACTGACACAGGTTGCCCAGAGAGGTGATGGAGGCCCCATTCCTGGACACATTCAAGGTCAGGCTTGATGAGGCTCTGAGCAACCTGATGTAGTTGAATATGTCCCTGCTTACTGTAGGGGGGTTGGACTAGATGACCTTTAAAGGTCTCTTCCAACCTAACACATTCTATGATTCTATGAGACTGAATGAACTCAATGGGCATTTTGTAGACATTTATGGACATTTAATAGAGGTGGTCCATAGACTAAGGGAATGATATCTGTGTATCAAAAGCGTGGGAAAAGTATCACAAAGAATGGGAAGGGGGTGGGGTGGTTTTTGAGTATCTATTGGATAGTGTGGGACCTGAGCACAATGTAAATGATATGGAATAAGGGATGGAGAATATATTGGGTTTTGCTGGGATAGAGTTAAATTTCTTCACAGTAGCTTGTATGGTGCTATGCTTTGGATTTATGCTGAAAACAGTGTTGATGACACAGGGAAGCTTTAGTTATTGCTGAATGGTGCTTACACAGTGTCAAGGTCTTTTTTGTTTCTCACACCACTCCACCAGCGAATAGGCTGGGGGTGCACAAGAGGTTGTGAGGGGACACAGCCAGGACAGCAGACCCCAACGGACCAAAGGGATATCCCATACCACAGGATACCATGCTCAGCAATAAAAGCTGGGGGGACAAAAGAAGGAGGAAAGGGGGGAACATTCAGAGTGACGGCATTTGTCTTCCCAAGTCACCGTTACACGTGATGGAGTCCTGCTTTCCTGGAGATGGACGAACACCTGCCTGTGATGGGAAGTAGTGAATGAATTCCTTATCTTGCTTTGTGTGTGCAACTTTTCCTTTACCTATTAAACTGTCTTTATCTCAACATACAGGTTTCCACAGTCATGTGAAAGTGAGCGAGCGCCTATGTGGTGCTTAGCTGCTGGCCAGGGTGAAATCACAACACTACACCAGAACATTAATTCCCACTCTTCTTCTTGGCTTTGTGAGCAGCATTGGCTCCAAGTTGTGCAGCTGTTGTAGTAAAAAAAATGTGTGAAATTTCATCTTTAAGCCTTGCTCCATGAATTGCTTTAAAACTAATGGACTGAAGCTTTAACTTTGCATCATGAAATGACTGAGGATTACTAAAGATGCTTAAGCACAGATCAGTTGCATGACTTAGAGCCTGTGTGTGTTACAGGATTGCTCTTCAGGCACAGAAGTCACGGGTGATCCAGCCCTGTGAGGTAAGAAATACTTCGTAGGTATTTCTCAAGGAAAGGTGCAAAACTTCTTAGGAAGATGGAGGAACATTTCAGCATTGAGCTGAATATTCAGATCACATCAAGAAATCAGAATAAATCAAAGAATGTTTGTATTTTTTTTTATTTATTTTTATGTTTTACTGACAGAAGTTAGAAGAAGAACACAGAGACTAATATTTTTCTGAAGAGTGATATAACTATTATAGAATTGGAAAATTCCAGTAAAATATTAAAACATTCTTTATCATCTCCACCCAAGATGTAATTTCTTCCCCAAGGAGATTTACTCCCTCTTACACTCACGCATAGTCATGCCCGATATGATTTCTATCCGTTGTGGCCTCTGTAATATTAATAACAACTGTAATTACATTGTGCCTTCTGACCCCAGTTTAACATAACACATTTGAGTTCATGCACTAAGTGAAATGTTTAATCACGAGCCTGCTGAGGGAGGAGCAGGTGTTCTCAATATCTCACCTCCAAATGCTTGCCCTATGGCTGGTTTCCTCTTACACACCCATTTATTATAAAGCTGATGGAACTCGCTGCTCCTGCCTCTCTGAGCTTCTTAAGTAGCACCTCCGGCATCAGCATATTAAAAAAACAAAATCAAATGTGAAAGAAATAGGGCAGGTGGATGGTCATAAGGACTTGGTGCTATTTAGATTACGCAGCTCCTTAGGTATGCCCTTACATTAACGATGAGCATTTGGTACCTGCAAGTATATAATCACCTTAGCTCATGTCATTACTTAGTTTAACAGCTAATGCTTAAATCATGGTTCTTGATGGATTGACAAGAGAATGCTTTTTCCTTCCAACTAAATACAAAGGATAGGGATCCAGGTTTCCTTTTTTTCTAAGGGTTTTTAAGACTGCTTCGTTCCTGAACCTGCAAGGGCTAGTCAAGGGATTTCGTGTAATAGTGTGAGAAATGTACCTGATACAAAACTTGCGTGATTCTGTGCAGAAAGGTAAAGCACGGGTCCCTTTTTTTTAGCAGAGAAGAACTATTCAGCACAAAATAAATCTGCATTCTCATTCTGCATCTTTTTGGTTCAAAATAATGAAAATGAAGCCCTTGAAAAGTTATTAAAATGCAATGGAGGCAGATGCTTATTATGCACAACTAATATCTTGACGAGAATTCTTAGAAATTGCTACCACTTGTACGTTTGCAATGCACTTGGACCTTTCCCAATGCTGACCTATATTTTAAGGCCAGAAATGACTGCCGTTCCTGTTACCTCTGACCTCTAACACAACACAGACTGGAGAATATTGCTTGGTAATACCTAAATAAAGCCCATAATTCCTGGTTGAGATAGAGCAGCTGTCCTTTCGAAAGCTATCCAGTCTTTATTTGAAGACCTTAAGTGATGAGGAATGCATGAAATGCCTAGAAAATTAACCACTGTAAGAAGTTATTTTTATATAAAATTTCATGTTAATTCAAGCTACTAAATTGTATGTTGTCTGTTGGGATGAAGAGCCACCTTCACTCGAAAATAATCTCTCAAAGGTGGCACTTGTACACTGTGAGCAAGTCACCTCTTAACCCTCCCTTGGATACACTAAAAAAACCAAACAACTTCTTTATCCTCTGGCTGAAAACATATTTTTCCTGAACGTGACTCGTTCATATAACTCTTGTCAGCGTTTTCTAATATCCTTTAGCACAGACACCAGAACTGACAGTAATGCTCTCATTAATGCCAAGGAGAGCCACACTACTACCGCTTTATAATTTTCCTTGTTTCCACTTCAAAAGTTCCCACGGGTTCTTTCCACACTTAATAGTGCTGGAAATGGGTGCTCAATTGGTTGACTACTGTGACCTTGCATTGTCTTCAGCGTTACTGATTGCTAAAATAGAATCTCATCCTGTAAAAGTGACCCATTTCCTTGTAGTTGAATATATTAAAATGTGAGTTGCTAAGTACTATTTATAACAAATCTCAGATCACTCTGTAGAACTGGCCTGCTCTTAGCATTATTTACTGTTCCCCAGATTTCTCTTCAGCTGCTAATTGTCTATTTTGTTCAATTTAGCATCAATGTCCCATTAGTTACCTCTCAGACTATTCTATGACCCATCTGTTCTCACCAAAAGGAAGTTATATTCATCTTAGTCCTTTTTCTTTCTTAAGTTCATCCATTACTTCTATTAATATTCCTTTGTGCAATCTGAAGTCTTTCTTCTTTCTCTCCATGAATCCATTCCACAGTGCTAAGCCTGGCAAAGGCAGTGATTGCAATGGGTGAAAATCTGTTTTGTTTATTTTTAACCTGTTTTTTTTCCCCTCTGCAGCTGTTCTAACTGATTTGGGAATGACCTGCAGGCAGCCAGCAAGCACCCCCTATCCCTATCTGTCATAACTTGGCCCTTTTTTTATTCTGTCTCATCAAGTCCACCAAAGCATTTTTCAAAGGATCTGTCTTTTTATTTCCAGTATTTTCCACATGGCAGTGCAGTAGCCAGGCTGGCACAAGACTCACTGCAGGGAATGAAACTGGCCCTAAACTCAACTAAGTCATTTTCAGAGCCCAAAGCTTAGCCAAAAATGTATTGTGGATTCCCTCTGCTATTCCCTTGTCCACCCAGTTTACTGCAGCCCCCGTATCAGGAAAAGTCATTTTCCCCACAAGGGAGAATGTCACAGACTAAGAAAGATGCTGCTTTGTAAAGCACAACAGGAATACTTGGAGATGTTCCATTTCTTTCTTCAGGGTAACACTGTTTGCTCTAGCCAAGCAACGTATCCTCTTACTAGAAGTTAGCCACAAATGGATCTTTACACATTGCACATGGGCTACTGAGAAATATTTGACCATGTGTCGGCACTCACATTGCAGCATCTTGCTCCTATGCCAATGCTCACGCACTTGGCTGAGCTAATGCGCTGATGCTGCACCCGAGCGGGATGCATCCTGGCCTCTCCTCCTCAGCTGTGCTCACAGCATACCTCCCCCGCCACAAACAAACAGTTGGGGAATCTACACCAGGAATTGAAAAACGCACCTGAGAGAATCGTGACCTGCATGCAAATCCATTTTCTGCCTGGTTTTGAGCAAAGATTTTGATTACAAATTATGACAGGTATTTGTAGGAGTCACCTTCTGCGTAGCTTTTTAAAATGTCTTTTTAAGAAGGGGCTGATGCTCACATCCTCATTCCCAGGAGAAGATTTAGACTTTTGGTTGTAGCAGGGCATCTCCCTGATCTTCTGGTGGGACCGCCATTCCAAGCAGCAAAAGATCTGCAGTGTGTGGAAGGGGCCAGAAGTGAGCAGTAGAAAAGGCTAATACTCAAGTCTAGGAGTCTGCACTGGAAGAAGTAATCCAGATATCTGCTCTCTGCGGCAGGGGATGCTGATACATATTATCGGATGGCTTTTCTGTGGAAACTGCAGAAACGAGGATACAAAGCATTAATTTTGGAAACACTGATCTGTGCTCTGTAGCAGCTGTAGGTGTCTTCCCTCAAAACAAAGTTTTGAACTAGAGGGGGCAGAAGTGCCTGCCTAAAGCCTTTATTTGGGGTATTCAAGCATTGAAAAGGAGAGGGATTTTAAGACTCTGCGCTGAGTATTTCTCTTCGTTAGCAGTAAAGTGATCTTCATTCAGTGTGCAGAATTCCTATTGCTGTTTTTTGTTGGTTTACCTTTCAAGTAATTCAGACCTCTGGATGCTGTTCTGGGGCCTCAGGATGCTCAGAAGGTAAGCGTTATGGCATTGACACAGTGGGGGGTGCCCAAATCCTGTGCTGCCTCCAACCTCAACTAAAACAGGAGAAAAGGAGGTCAAGAAGGGGTAGTGGATCTGCCTCAAACTGGGGAAAATAATGATTATGAAGGGGAAGTCCCTCCAGCTGGGATGCATTAGGGCAGGATGATGTAAGGATGAGACTGAAACAGATTTTTTCCCAAAGAAGGAGTTGAGACACAGAAGGGGGGAAAAAAAAAAAAAAAAGATTTCTTATTGTGAGAAGTTTTTAAAAGTCACAAAAGCGTAGTAAGGCCCTAGGTAAGAGTATCTCTCATGATCATTTCTTCTTCTGAGTTGCAGAATGATTCCTGACAAAAAAAATGTTTTTTCTTAAGTTTGAGGTGGTCCAGGGGTCAAAGTCTCTCCTGTCTCTGTAGTCCTTAAATGGTTCTTACTGCTTGCTCTCTCTTCACTCTTTTTGTTTATCCCTAATGAAGCCATCTGGCCCAACTTTCACAAGGCTGCTCAATACCTTGTTGGGTAGGGCCTCAGACTCCCTTCTTCATGTCAAGTTTTTTAGTCAGACACCATTTATAGGGTTTTTTATTTTTAAAAACTACAGGAACTTGGAAAGAATAACTGTTTTTTAAATTTTTTTTTGCTATTGTAATAAATATAGCAGACCACAACAAAACGCCCCACTCCTCTACATTGGTTAAATTAAAACAAAACAGTAATGCTCTGATTCAAACATGGGAAAAAGGAGAATTTAAAGCTAGGATTGAAAATGCCTTAGTCCAGACGAGCTGACAGAGACTGAGTTAATCCTTTGTGCTGGGGAACCAGAACCTTTTTCAAAACTTCTCCAACTTCGAACAAGAAACATATCTGAATTTCCTGGATTTTCACATTCTCAGGATGGTGCCTGGCATTTCAGCCTTAAACCAGTGATGGGTTTAGTGGACCTGGGAGCGCGTTAGGTTTCTCTGGCACAGCAGTTTCCTACCAAACCTCCCCCTTCCTGAAACTCCCATCAGCCCTGTGGCCACTGACTGCACTTGTAGTGGGAAATAAAACCTCCTGGGGCTGCTGTGCCGGCCCTAAGGACAAATGGTAGAGAAAAGCTCATGTCCACACAGCTTAACTCTCTTAACCCTTCCTTGAACTGCCTACGGAGAGTGTCTCCTGGCCTGAGCTGGCTCCCGGATTGTCCCCATGATAGCACTAATTGGCTGAGACCAAAACTGTGCCAGAAATTTCACAGTATGAATGGTTGCATTCATACTGTGCTCAGGCCCTTGTGCTGACCTTGCTTAGTTTATGAGTTTAGTTGTAACCATTGTGGCCACATCCAATTCTCCATAGGTTGCTCATTGACTTTAAGTATGGTTACTTTTATATACTCAGCCTTGGATGAGAAGTTACCTGAAGTACAATCCTGCAATCTATCTTTAAAAAAAAACCACAAACAAAAAAACCTCAAATCCTTGCCTGAATATACGGTTAATTTTTTTTCTGAACTTTCTGTCCCTTTGTTTTAACGTTTTACGATTTAGATACTGGAAATCAGTTGAAAAGAAGAATCCAACCATTCTAAAAGAATCCAGTCATAAAAATAATAAATGACAAATGCTACATAAGGAATGCATAGTTTTGAAGCAGAAAAAAATAAATATCTATTTTACGAAGCATGTTAACAAACAAACAAACCTAAAGAAGCACATTTAGTCACTGATTAGCCTTTGACAACTCCAAACTGAGTCACTATTGATTAAAAAAATGATCAAATTATCACATAGGAATACAGCAATGATGTGAGAAGTACTTTCTGAGTTCTGTTGTTAAAAAAAAGATCAAATTATCACATAGGAATATAGCAATGACATAAGAAGTACTTTCTGCCTCACCAAAAATTTTTAGGGGCGTGATTGCTATCAGATGCTGAAAATGCTCTTTCATCCTCCCCCCCCGAACTGGCTTCAGCAGTGATATGACAACTGCTAAAAAGGGAGGTGGACAACCCCAGGTGGACAGAGGTCAGCTTATATCATGAAAGAGGAGGTTTGATATGCCAAAAATTGCTATGAATTTGTTTTTACAAATATCCCGAGTTTTTTTCCCCCAGCCTATAAAGAAAATCTTGCAGCACAGAGTCCCATTTGTAATTATTTCTTCTGTTTAAACAAATATTGATAAGAGATTCTTCCTTTTTATTTTTATTATCTTTTTGTTATTACAGCTCCATCCCTGGTATTTCCAATAAGAAGAGAAAATTCGGTAACCACCTTGTTGGATATAGATGATGTGATTTGAACTCCTAAAAGGCTTGGAAAGTTGATTTTCCATACTGTGAGGCCAGTATTTAATTGGTAGATTACAGTATAAGAAGCAGAAGAAGAGATGCTGATACTACTGCTTCCCCTTGCTGTGCAAAGTGTGGTGGCTCTGAACGTGTGTGATGAGTCTCATTCTGGAGAGCAGTAACTTGCTCAGCATTTCATAGAATCACAGAATGGTTTGGGTTGGAAGGGACCATAAAGATCACCTAGTTCCACCCCCCTGCCATGGGCAGGGACACCTCCCACTAGACCAGGTTGCTCAAAGCCTGCCCATTTATTTTGAGGGTGTTAATTTTTCCTGAAAGATATTTTAGCCTTCGTCTGCGGTCTTTAACCTAAAGGGGACGTGATGGAGAGAGGGCAGGAGACATTCCGATCCTGAGGCAGATCATAACTTAGGTATTTTGGATCAGAGCGAAGGCTGAAAGTGCTCCTCAAACCCGGGTCCCTCACTTCCCAGGCACTGCTTTAATTATTATTAGGCTACTTGGCTTTGCAAAACTGCTTTGGGAATCCTTTGTGGGTGCCTTTGCAGAGACAGTGCCAGAGCACGTCTACTACACTAGGTGCTAGATAACCCTTCTTGGCTTCTCAGTTTATGAAGCACAGACCTGAAGTGACGTGGTTATGGTGTAGTTCTGTTATGCTGTGCCCTTGAAATAAAGATGGAAAATTCACTAGAATACAGCAGATGAAATGAGCAAGTAATAGCCATTAAATAAATGCTCCTTTGAAGAATGAAAATGCTGCAGAACACTGGTGAGAACTTTGACTGTCACGTGAGAATGCAGAGTTAACTATACGGTTATTAAAAGCCAGGCCATATTTTCCATCCGTTTTTATTTGTGAGGTCTCCTTGGAATGACTTATAAAACTTGGGAACCTAGGCAGCTTTTCTCTAGGGAATATAAAACTATAGCAGCTGATACTGGTAAAATAGGTTATATGGAGCCTTAGAAATGACTGCTTGATTTGTCCAGTATTTATTGCCTGAGTAATGTACAGAAACAGTAAAACAGAAAAGCACAACTTTCCATCTGTGCTGCATTATGCCATACATAAGAACGATTTTTCATTTGAAATGGTGGTAGCCCCGTAGGCTTTCTTGCTTTGATATCCTATGCTACCACACATGATATGATAGAGTATAAACAGACTGACTATAAATCTGAACCTTTACCGTTTTGAAAGCTGAAACATTCCAGCACTCTCTTCCCACCAAACAGGCCTCCTAAAGTGTAGGCTGGGTCAGGTGTTTGGATTTTTTTTTAAGTGCAGACCAAAGGTTGTTGCATCAGAAACCTGAAGCCAGCTAGGAAAACAGAAAAAAAGACTGAAAACAGAAAAAAAGACCGAAAACAGAAAAAAAGACCAAAAGCAGGCAAACAGAAAAAGTGTCTACATCTGGTACACAAGATGCACAGCCCAAAAGTTCATCAGAACATAAGCAAAGGGTTTGCTGTTTTAAACATACAACTTTCAACCATTAATTTCCCTTTAATTCTCTAAAGCTCTCCTCAAAAGTTTGCATGGCTTAAATGTCACCAAAGTGGGAGCCTGAGTGATGCTGGAGGAACACTATCCTGCTTTATCTCTACCCGTTTGTAACCAGAGAGAGACAGCAGGTTAAACAGATGGGCTGGTAGCCTTAAAAAGGATCAAAGTTGTTGTTTAACAGGAGGGGTCAGTTTATTTTTTTTGCTATTCCATGCTTTTATTTTTTTAAGAAAATAAGTTAGAACTCTTATAACTAACTTTCTGGAACATGGTGGATTTTGTGAATTAAATAGCTTTCATTATTTCAATATTTGATTCAATTTTTCTGACTTAAACCTTACATAAATTGATAGGAGGGTGAAACTGTAAGCACTTTCCAGTGCTGAGCAGCACTTTGGAGCCCAACAAAATCCTCCTGACTTCAGTGAGGAGGGTGGGACGATGAGTGCTAGATACTCTGAACAAAAATTTCCTATACGTATAGATAGGAATCCACCACTGGTGGTAATAAAATCCGTGTATGGAGCTTAAATTAAGGAACAGAAAAAACCCAAACAAAACCAGAAAACCCATGATGTGACACCTTTTTCAGCAGAAACGTATACAACAGCAGTAAATCACACTGGTAAGGAGAGGGCGGGGGCTTTATCGTTTCCTTGACATGTTTTAAATCCTCTTATTAGAAGAGAGAGATGAAGAACAGATGAGGGGGCTCCCAGGTCCAGGGGTACCAGGGCGGTGGGGACAGGGAGGGTTCCTGGTCTTGGCTGTAGCAGGGAGCCATAAGACCGCGGCTAAGGAGCAGCACTGGGTGATTTCCAACCACCTCTACAGGAGCCCCCGGTGCTGCTGGGGCCGGGTTGACTGATCCACCACCATTGAGTTGTACGTATGTGTGCAACGGCCCGAATGCACTCACACAGGCACAAGCTCACAAACACAAAACTTCATGTCATTACGTTACGGAGAATCCTGGTGCTCAGGAGGAGAAATGCAAAGAGGACCCACCAGCAACGTTTAGATAAACTACTGCATATTCTTAAAGGTATACAAGTCCTGGAAATGTTGAAACTTTAGGGGGGCAAAAAAAAGGTGTTCTTGTGTCTCCTGTCTGTTCCTCAAAAAAAAAAAAACAAAAAAAAACCTGGAAAAAATGTGTTTGCTTTAGTGATTTGTTCATCAAAACTACATTTTTTTCTTTCCTTAAGAACCACATTGTGTATAATTTTCATGACAAAGGAAGCATTGCTAGGTGTGTGTATGAACCAAGGTACAATTTTTTCTCCTTGGAACGACAGGTATATCTGTACTACCCATGGAGTTGTCCTTCACTCTAGAGTATTTACACATATGTATACATGTATATAACTACTATTTATAAAAAGGGAAAAAGTTGAAAGAAGAAAGCTTCAGTATTGTTGACTTGTAAAGAAAAAAGAAGATTCTGACTTTGGGATCAGAAAGGCTTCAAATTTTATAATGCAGTTATTAAAGAAAAGCCTGTTCAGGGGAAAAACAGGAAAACAAAAAATGACATCCCCATGTATGTAGTCACTATAATGTAGCCCAAGGGGATTACAGATACGTATACTGTACATCGTAGGTTTAGTGGAATTACAGTTGCCTAATATTAAAGATTTTAAATGAAATTGCTTCAAAACTTACATAAATTTAAAAGATATTTTGTATGACTGAAGTGCAACAGCTGTTTCATTTTAGGTTTCTCTTTAAAAATTTTTCTTCAGTGCTTATTTAATAAAAGAAGGATTTTTTTGTTTGTTTTTTCTAAATTCCCTTATTTACTGTCAGGCCTTAAGTCAGGGGGAAAGTAGTCTGTTTCCTTGTTCCCCAAGTTTCCCCCAGCCACTGCTTCTCGATACTCCAGATATCATTATTGAAACTGGCTGTATCACACCAGATTTTTGTCTGGAGTTTGAACTGACCCACCATTCCCTAAAACACTGACCCAGCCCCAATTCTGTGATCATTTTGTTGCTAAAAATCTAGAGCAAAGCATCGACTAAATGCGGGTGCCCTCACAACCCAGTAACCTTCTTGTTTTCCCCAGCAGTGCCTCACGGTTTCCTTTGATCCAGAGTGAAGAACAGAGCCCTCTGCACACCTCTGCGTGGGGACAGGCTTCACCCTTTGAAGCAATGTCTGTAACTTCTTTGTAAAAAAAAATAATAAAATCTTTCTGAGTCATAGGACATGTCAAGTGTTTTCATGACCTGTGGTGTCAAAAGCAGATGCCTATCTTTGCTCCATTGCTTGCAGACAACTTAATGGTGGGAGGAGGGAAATTTCCAGATTTGAATCAGGTTGCTGGGTTTTTTTGCCTTATGTGCTGAATTTGTGCATGGTTAGTTGAATTTCTTTCAATGCACGAGTCTACACTGATTGCTTTGGTGCTCCAGGAATGGCCAGGTCCCCTCCTGCCTCAGCAAGGCTGTGGGTAGAGCTGGAGCCTGTCCGCAGGAGCAGGTAGGACCAGCCTGGCCAGAGGGGCTGTGCCGACTGGGATCCTGCCAGATGTGGTGAGACAGACCCTCCTTGTCAAACATCCTGGGGACCTATGTGGAGGACACAGGCCTCAGTGCTTGCCAATCGCTCCAACGCCTCTCTACAGAGGGGTCTAGACCCAACACTGTTCAACTTTAGTAGCAGCTGTCGTGGAAGTGAGGGGGAAAATGGTTAACTCCTAAGGATCAGGAGAATCGTGCTCCTTCCCGTGTCCATTCACTGCTGACACCAAACTTCACAGCTTGGATGGACGTAATTCAGGTAGACATTGCCATTATTTGAGGAAAAACCCTTAAACACCCCAAAGACAAGCAGTATCATAACAATACATTATGGTTAATCTTTTGCCCAGAAATCCTGGGCATGCCTTTTTGTCTTCATTATTTCAAATTTGCTGTAACTGTTACACAGGACACAGCACTGGAATGACCTTCTAACTTTACTCACCAGCTTTCAGTTCCATTTTCTTGTCAGAAACAGAATTTTTCCCCTCAAATTTCTCTTGCCCTGCAGTTTCCTTAACTGGGATCACAACAGCATCACGAGCCTGGCAGTCTATGAGGATAGGCCTTTTTCTATTTACCTCATAATAAATTATCTTATGAACTGTCCCCACCTTAACTGATCTTTTTAAAATCAATGTTCTTTTAAAACACAGAAAGCATTTGTGATATATGAACAAGACTAGCTGGGAGTCAGTAATCCTTTTCTCTAGAACCACAAAGTAAGCTTTCGCATCAGGTCTAAACCAGTAATATCTTAACTACCTAACATGTGCTTGACTTAAGATATTACTGAAAATAATACAAAAATGTGAAATATAACATGACATGGAAGAAACGGCTGCACTTCTAATTTTTATTCTAAATTGATAATTCAAAATGCAAGTTATTCGGAGAATGATAACTCCAATTAATAAACAATTACGAATCTATTAGTAATCAATGCAGTACTATGAGCACAAAAAAGGGTGGCATAATAATAGTTTACGTATTTTGCATTCATGAAGTATACATATGCTGTACCCATTAAAGCCGACTTAAGTTACTTAACATTCAATTGTGCATTTTGTGGAGTGAGTCAATAGAGTGACTCACTAGCCCACTACAGTGCCATATGGGAAACCTTCCCTCTCCTGAGCAGATGGAGACTAAGCATGTCACAGACAAAATGTGTTTTGTCTCTGGAGAAAGGATGTTGGCTGCTTTGTTCTTAGACTTTTCGACATGCCAAGCCTTCTGCTCGCATTGGGAGTCCTACGTTTTGGGGTCTCATGGATATTTTGGCATGTCTCTCAAATGCTGAGCTGCAGAACACAGATAAAACCAGGCTATCCAGAAGCCTGAAAGTAAAATATGACTGTTGCTGTGCAATTCAAGATTTTACTGGTGGGAGAAAGCAGAAGAAATCATCACCTTTGCCATCCTTTTAACACATAATCCTCTCTGAGGGAGGCAAGTGCTTTCCATTTCCCTGTGGAAGATTTAGATGGAGAGTGATTTAGATGGCGTTATACTTTTGCAGGTGACTGAGGCCACAGAAACCCTATTTTGTATTCCCTCTGGATGTATCTACCTAGCACTGTATTTTTTTTTTCCTTCTTTTTTTTTCTCCCCCTGAATCCCTTTCGTGCTCAGTTTTGCTGCTGTACTTTTCCTCATTTTTCTGTGCACTTCCTTCTGCGGGTGAAGGATGATCACATCCCTATGAATTTTTCTGAAAATAGCAGAGGGAAAATACTGAGAGCTATTATTATTTTCCTTCCTTTCTTAAAGAAATACAGTCAGGATCACATACATCCACCATAACTTTTGTAAGTTAACAGGGACACTGTCCCCCACAGCATTCTCCTGGAGAAGCTGGTGAATCATGGCATAGACAAGTGTACTCTTCGCTGGGCAAAAAACTGGCTGGATGGCCATGCCCAGAGAGTTGTGATTAATGGGGTGAAATCCTCTTGGCAGCCGGTCACCAGTGGTGTCCCTCAGGGCTCAGTTTTGGGGCCAGTTTTGTTTAATATCTTTATGAATGATCTGGATGAGGGGATTGAGTGCACCCTCAGTAAGTTTGCAGATGACACCAAACTAGGTGGGAGTGTTGATCTGCTTGAGGGTAGGAAGGCTCTACAGAGGGACCTGGACAGGCTGGATCGATGGGCCAAGGCCAACTGTATGAGGTTTAATAAGGCCAAGTGCAGGGTCCTGCATTTCGGTCACAACAACCCCAAGCAACACTACTGGCTTGGGGAAGAGTGGCTGGAAAGCTGCCCAGCAGAAAAGGACCTGGGGGTGCTGGTGGACGGCCAGCTTAACATGAGCCAGCAGTGTGCCCAGGTGGCCAAGAAGGCCAACAGCATCCTGGCTTGTATCAGGAACAGCGTGCCCAGCAGGAGCAGGGAAGTGATGGTGCCTCTGTACTTGGCACTGGTGAGGCCTCACCTCGAGTGCTGTGTTCAGTTCTGGGCCCCTCTGTCCAAGAGGGACATTGAAGTGCTGGAGCGTGTCCAGAGCAGAGCTACCAGGCTGGTGAGGGGTCTGGAGACCAGGTCATATGAGGAGAGGCTGAGGTTGCTAGGCATGTTTAGCTTGGAGAAGAGGAGGCTGAGGGGAGACCTCATTGCCCTCTACAACTACCTGAAAGGAGGTTGTAGAGAGGTGGGTGTTGGCCTCTTCTCCCAAGCGAATAATGACAGGACCAGAGGAAATGGTCTGAAGTTGCGGCAGGGGAGGTTTAGATTAGATATTAGGAAGAATTCCTTTACTGAAAGAGTGGTCAGGCACTGGAACAGCCTGCCCAGGGAGGTGGTTGAGTCACCATCCCTAGAGGTATTTAAGAAATGTCTAGATTTGGCACTTCAGGGCATGCTCTAGTGGCAGAGATTGTAGGGGTTGTTTTTTTGTGTGTGTGTATGGTTGGACTCGATGATCTCAAAGGTCCTTTCCAACCATGAAGATTCCATGATTCTATGATAGGAGTCTAGGCATTGTTCCCTCTGCCAGTTGTCAATGGGCAAAAGGGCCATTCAGCCTATGCAAAATGTAAACCATCTTATGAAAGTATCTGTCTATCACCGCATGCTGACCATATTGGAACTTAAAGCAACACCTAATTTAAATGCATCCAGGCTGGGTGAATCTGAGTTTATGTGCAAGGAATCTGGGCCTATACATGACCAAGTAGAATATATATTTTTTACTGCTCTCTCTTTACTGCCTCTCCATAAGTTTCAAGACTGTGCACTCCCAGGTTCAAGAGCATGCATCTTCTGTTTTTACAGTGTCTACCACAGGAAGACACAATCTAACCAGTCTCCTGAGTACAAGTACCCTATGGCCCTCACCAGGTTCTACCCCAGAGAGGCTTCGGCTTTTCTAACCCCACCCCTGCATGCTCAGAAGTGTCTCTGCATTCCTTCTGGGTCACATTCCTCCTAGGGAAGCACTATTCTTGCTTCCACCTTCTGTTCACCTCCTTTTTATGTTTAAATTTACTGAGGAGCTCTTTGCTCATCCATGTAGGTCTCCTGACATCTTTGCTTGAACACTCATCAGGATGGAATAATCTTGAGCTGGGGGAAAGTGATCCTTGAAAATCAAACAGCTCTCTGGACCCCTCCTCTACCCTGTTTCAATGTTTTCAAGGTCTCTGCTGCCCGTGTTATCATGCATGCTCTTACCAATCCAGTCCACAACCTCTTCATCATTCCTCCCTGACCCTTCATTCCTAGTTTAAAGCTTTCCTCCCCAGGTTGGCCAGCTTGTTGATGAAGATCCTTTGCCACTTGGTACTTGCTCCACTTGGTCATGTGGATGCCATCTTTTCCTCAGTCTTTAGAGAGGGTTCCAAGGTTGTAAAAGCCAAACCCCTCCTGTCAACACTGTCTGTGCAATCATTTGTTGACCCACAGGTTCCATCCGTTTTTCATCAAGCCCTTCCCCCTCACTGGAAGAATCCAGCAGATATCACCTGGGCCCCAATGCTCTCAAGTGTGATGTAGTCATGCTTGCTACACTCCAGGTTTCCCCTGCCAGTGTCATTGGTGCCCACACAGAAGAGCAGCAGGGGGAAACAGTCTGAGGACCAGACAAACCTTGGCAACCTATCCACCGCATCCTGGATCCAAATGTCTGTCAAGCAGCAAACATCCCTAGACAACAGGTCAAACCACCAGATGGTGGTATCCATACCCTGCAGCAGGGAGTCTCCCACAGCTAATACTTCTGCTTCCTCCTAGTGCTGCTGCAAGGCTTAGGCTCACCAGCTCAGATGCTTCATTGTACACAGCTCCCAGCTCTTCATCTGCTACCTGGGCACTGAACCTCCTCTGTAGTTGCAGATAGGGCAGGAGTTATCCTCCTAGTGTGAGAAATCACAGGATTCCAGTTTTTACCATCATGGAAGTCTTTGGTAAGCACAGACTTGGTCTGCCCCTCACTCAATTCAGTTAGGGGTTCAGTCTCTTGAAGAAGATTCAGTCATTGTGTTTCTCACCATCTCTGTTGCTGCACTCTCAGCTGACTTCCTCCCACACCTGCCTTACCTGACTACACAGACCCTTCCACAGTGCACACCTCCTACAGGCAAGGATCCAACTCCCCCAGTCCCAGAAAGAGGACCTAGTCAACCCTGCAGCCCAGGCCACAGAGAAGCATCCTCCCTTAGGAGCTCTCTGAGTTGAGCTTTTAGCACACCGGGGAAACCTACTCCAGTGGGTGATGGGCGACCATGCTCTGTAGCACTTCCTCTTCATCACTATCACCACACATGTACACAGCAGAGCCTCTTCTGCACCTACTATACAGGATTCTCCCTAGCACCTACTGGAGTGGTGCTTGGCCCTCCAAAATCAGGACTCAGCTGGAAACAGAAAACTGAAAGCACCCTTTGATCAAGAAAAGCTGACAGAGCTTGTTAGAAGCTACTAGAGCTTGCTAGACATCCCAGCCCACTGTAGCCAGTGTCAGCAATCAGCCCAAAATTCCTCGAGAGTTCCTAGGAGAAATTCCCAGATCTAGGAGCAGAAACCAGAAACTGCTGCACAAACTGCTGCATCCATTGATTACCTCTCCTAGCTGTGGTTCCTGAGGTGGGATGTTCAGTGCTGTTCAGTGTCATTCCACCTGAGCTAAATTCATCCATCAGGCTTTTTTTTAATGACTTTGATTTACAACAGATTAAATTTCTGAAAAGGGACCTTCTCCAGACTGTTTTCAGAAGCTACAACCATCAGAGCTGACAGCTGTGCTTGTACTGAGCTTCCCAAAGTTTAATGAGGCTACACGTAGTTTTTCAGCTTTAAATATGCAATTCCAATGTTAAAAGTGACTATGTTATGGGCAGAGATTGTGGCATCAAGGAGCTGCAGCTGGCATAAGTTGCTTTGTGTCCGCCAAAACAAGAGGAATCACAGCAGCTCACAATCGTTCAGCACCTGGAGAGTGTGGTTTCTCCATTGTACATGTGAATGACAGCTTCAGTGATGAGACAGGACCAGACTGAGCCTTCAGATTTCACTTAAATCAGTGTCGCCCATACATTTGTAACAGGAGAAAATGTCAACCATGGCTAATCAAAATATGTTTTCAGAAGCTGTCTCTTAGCACAAAATACTATTAGTGACATCACATAGAACAAAATACAAGTTTCACTCAAAATCTGCTAATGAAGCATCCAGATTTTAAGTGACTGTCACAGTTGTTCAGGGAGGGGGAGGGCTTTACAGACAGTACATTTGTTGGTGCCATATGAGCAAAATAGGTCAACTGAAGTCAACTAATTTGTAAATTTTTGTAGTTAGCCTTTTCAGTTGTGATTTTAATGAGGTATTGAATGTGCAGAAGAATAACACATTGAGGTGCATAAGTTAGTGTTAGCACATTTTAAATATTCACATTATAAAAAACTGTTAGAAAATGATAGACTAAAAGGTTATAAAAGCAACAGAAATTGAGAGTCTCTTGACTATAAAAGTTTTCAATCCATCATTTCCATAGAGCACTAAAATAAGAACTTTAGTTATACAGCCACAAGTTTATACTCAAATGAGAAGGGGAATATTCACCAACCAAGAGAAAATATCTGATTAACGAGTATGTTAGAGATGGAAATAAGAAGATGATTGTAAAGCCTCTCAAATTAAAAGCCGTAACCTAACTGGCCATTGAAATACTTGGAGGAATAAAAAAGACACATGCCAGAAATCCATAATGTGATTTACAAAATGTAGGTCTCAACATCTTCCTTCCCAGTTGTCTTTCTATTCTTTTTAACTACTAAGTAATTGTGAGATGTTATTTTGGCAGCTTGGAGGAAAGAAGCGTGGCTACAATCCACTCATAGCATGGACAATTTACTGAGATAATACAAATTATTCCCTCCACTGTCTCCTTCCAGGAATTTGAATCCTAGTTCAAGTGAGCACTAAAGCACAAATGTGACAGGCATCAAGCTCATTTGTGATTTATGTATTTGGATATTGCTCTTTTCTGTTCTGACATTCTTTTTCTTTACTGCTTATTTATTTGGCTCCAGTTTACTGCTTTACACTTTGTTTTTTATTGAATTTATTATTCTATTAAAATTTTTGTTTAATGTATGACTGATATAATTAGATGCAAAAACTGGGGCTCCAGCAAATTTCAATACATGAACTGGTTTGCCCAAAGTGGAGTCTAAACACTGGGAACCAGCAAGAGCAAAGGAAATCCATGTGAGATTAAAAGTGTGGCAGATTTTGGAGGAAGGAATTGTCATCCAGGACCTGCCTGCTTGCATTTACTGTAACAGATAGCGATCCTGGTAATCAGAGAGAATACACAATTACTTGCTTTTCCCTGAAATCTTTTCCCCACAAAAACTTTATCTACATGTGGCTGAGGTCAAACACCACTTGGGAATGTAGGAAGATTGCTCGATCGGTCCATTCACCACTGGTTTGTAACCACAGCTGAATTGGTTGGAAAAGGGAACTGGCGTCTCATCCCTGCTCGCTGGCAGCCAAGCAGCACTGTCTGGGAGCAGAGGTGGGGCCAGAGCCCAGATGCTGGCCCGAGGCCGGGCAGGTCACAAATAGATGATGTTATTTATTTAGAGTACATCTTTGTCATAATATCTCCAGGGAAAGTTTGTTAGTTTTGGCAGACTTCTCACTTCCCTACACTTTTATCTTGTGATAAAAGTTGATGACAACGTCACAAATGATTCACAGAGGCAAGAGTTTTCCTAATACTTGGCAAAAGTGGCAGGACTTCCAGAGGAATTATTAAACTAATACTGGAAATACTCCTTAAATGCAAACACAAATGACTGGTTTAAAAGTATCATTTAAAATTCTCCCATCTACACACTAAGCTGTATTCTCGTCAACTTTTCAAATTGCCCAGGAACAGCAAGGTGCTACCCGTCCAACCTGGCTGTCACCCCAAATCCTGGCTCCCCTGCCTCTGCGGACAGACTTTGCTGCTCCCGGACACTGGCTCGGCACCCCGTAGAGCTGGTGGCAAGATGACTTCTCACTTAGACTGACCACCAAAAGAGTATTCATCTCAGGGCATGTATCCAGAAATGACTTGCATAAGTCTGAGCTTACCAAGTAAAAATAGGAGCAGCTAGAGAAAAATTTACTGCTTTATGAAACAGGTGACATCGGGAGAGACACTGCAGAGGTGTCTCGCTCTCTCTGTTGGAAGAAGGGCTGCCAGCCAGATTTAAATGACTATATTTCATGTGTGAGAAGTTAGGTGAGATGAATCCCACCTCCAGTGCTTGAATTAGGAGTCACAGCTATTTCTTTCCCACCAGCTGTAGTGGAGGCAAGATCTGGCAGGTCTGCGTAGCCTGGATCACTCATCTCACTCTTAAATTTAAACACTGTATTGGTAGCAATGCCTAAATTAGGCATTTAGAGTAAGTGGTTTAAATATGGTCCCTGATCATAATTTCATATGCTTTTAGAGTGCCTGGAAACACTTGGGCTTCTTTCCAGACTGAAACATCCAAATAGTACTGCATTGTAAAGATATCGTGAATGATGTATAGCCCTGTATCACAAAGTAATGCATAGTGGTTTTATCTATGTTTACTTTTTCCCTGAGTTTGGTTTGAACATCCCCGCAAAGTTGCTGATATTAACCACAACAGTGACCAAAATATGATTGCACCATTGTAAAAAAAAAAAAAAAAAAAAAAAAGTTATTTTTATCTCTGAACATTCCCTTTTTCCCCTCATTCTTGTTGGAAGATATTACTTCAGAGATTGGCCATTTCAGTTCATTCCAATTTTTAAGTGGCAGTAAGAAGGTTGCAGACCCACAAGCTAGACTTATCTAGTTATTTAATCAAAGACTGTATGCTAATTGTATGCTGAACACTATATTGTCTGCTCTGCCAGGAAAAAGTAGTCTTCGATTCAGTACCTTGCTGGCTTACAGTTCATTTAACAATGGGGAAGGTTTTATGGAATTTAATGTAAGGCAGAAAATGTAAGTTCACTTGGCTGTTTTGGGAAAGGAAGTATTGAGAGCCAGGATAAAGGGGGGGGGGGGAAGAGAACCTTAAAGCAGAAAAGATTCTAGTTTATAGGCCTCAGAAAAATGGATAGATATAAATCCAAAAAAGTTATATGTCTATGTTTCATCTGGTTTTGGTTTACTTTGGTTTTTTTTTTTTTAATCTCATGTTTACTTTTTCTAACGACATCCTTATTAAATTAATAGGAGTGAGTGCAGAGATGATCTGGAAAGTACATTGAAAATACAAGGTATTTAGCTTTTGTAATAAGTATAGAATTATTATACATGATTTTGTGCACCTTTATTCATATGAGACTAAGGAGGAATATGCCTACTTTTGAAACTATATCCCGTCTGTTTGTATGTAACAGACAAACTATGTCTGTTACATAAATCTTCATTTTATTTAAATGTAACCGAAAATGAGCATTCACTATGGACATTCTCTAGACCTTCCTGAACCTTTGGAAAGGTGGATTCTATTTTCAAAGGAGGAAAGAACTGTGAAACTAAGTGAGGCAGAGAGGTTGAATGTCTTTTGCATCTTCGTGTGTGTTTATGTGAATACTTTATAGGACTGCACTCAAATTGTGTTTAATCTAGGTCTTAGTTTTTTCTCTGTTAAGGGGTATATGACTCTTTTACAGGTGAAGGATGACCCTTGAAGAGACACCCATTGAGTGGCAAGATCTAGAAATATCTCTCTTAGCCTCTGTGTTTTGCATAAATTAAACCTTGCAGGAACCCCAACATGTCCCTTTTGTTGCACGTGGCTCATACTACAGTGGCCCCATTCATTTGAAACTCCTCCATCTGACCATCCCCACCCCATTCCTGCTAATAATTTTCTCTTCATCTGCTCCCAGACAGCTCAAATAAATTCTTCTAAGCCTCTTTTTGGCCCTTTGGAATAAAATACATTTATATACCATATAAACATACATCTAGTACAGGCCAGGGAGAGATATGTGGAGTTTCTATTAGTGCAGGAATTCCTCAGGGTATAGTTTAAACTGACTCCAGCAAAATGTACTTGGAAATGCCGTACGAGAGAAAGGAGGATTCCTCTGTTTAGAAGGAACTTTGAAGCAGAGTCTTTATGGGTTGCATTTCACTATTCTAGCATAGGAAGACCAAGCATAAGCTTTCTCATGGACGGTTTCTGGATGATGGAAAAAGCTGTAAACACAGGTTCAGCAGTACGTGGATACTCTAAGTATTTTAGTATGACATGGGGTTTACAGCCGCTGTGATGTCTGTAGTCACTGCAGAGCTAGACCTGTGAAGTCGCACAACGCAGCTCACAAGCTGAGAGACCTCCGAGAACATTTAGCAAGTGAGAATCTGACAGCTTCGCAAGGTGAGGCCAAGAATAGGCAGTGTTGCTAGAAACCCGTGCTAGTAAAACCGAACCACAGCTTTACATGCAAGGAAACATTCAAGGGTATTTTTTATTTTTAATTTTCTATTATTTTCATGAGAATATTTTTTTTTTTAAATACTCTTTTAGAACCTTCTAAATAGAAAATTTACTTTCATGAAAAAGATTTGAGAAAGATTTTCCTGGCTGGCATGGTATGAAAGACCTTACCTTACCTGATATACATAAGTGAAATCCCTATTAGTTAGGAAATGTTTGGTGCTTTTTGCTATGAAAGCATTAAATTTAGATGCTATGTAGGTTTTTGCATACATATTCTGGCATTAACAGCCATAACAATATCTTTACCTGTAGTCATGTTTGTTCAACACTGTCAGAAAGACAGTGAAATAAGAAAACCTTATTTCAGGTATTCATAATTTTGTTAAATTTTAACAATCCAAGATGAAATATCCCATATTAGAGGTCTGTTTTAGACTTATTTTATTTATTTTTAAATTTTGACAGAATGCTTCAGATCATGTTTTTGAGACCAGGGTAAAGGCAACATGTCTAGTTGTGTCTACGCTAAGAAATTCTTACAACCTTTTTATCGAGAAGCTGCATCAATGTAGTGCTTTGAAGCAAGAACTGGCAATGGATGTGTGTGTTGCGCAGATGTCAAAGATGTCATTTTATGCATGGACTTGTTGAAATTTGCAGCTAAATTCAATGTATACTGTCTGTACTAATTATGCAGATCTACAGTTAAGCTCTTCAGACTACGTGCGCACCTTTCATCCAGAGTGAGCACCTACGTGCCTTGCCAAGATTCAGGCATCGGGCAGGCAGATTCCTTTCCTTACTGCTGTGGTGGGAGCAAAGCAAAGCGCAGAGTATTGTATCCTCACTGACCTCAACCAAACAACTGCCCAAACTGAAGAAATGGGTCCATTTTTCTTTTCCTTACTTCATTCTTGGAAATTGCTCAGCCATTTGAAACGTAAGGAAGGAAAGAAGGAAGCGAGGACCCTGAGGGCCATTGTTCAACTTTAACCATTTGGGTTAAAAACAACAGAGTTACAAGTAAGACCTTTCGAAGGAAGATAAAGGAACAGTTTTGCATAAGGACAAATCTTCAACTTCTGCAAATGTGTAGCATCAGTGGCTTTCAATCACAGATATCTCTTAAAGGTGAAATACCTTGGATTATGTACATCCCAAGCTACAATTCATTAGTCTTCCCTCTTGAAAATAAAACCAGATGAGACACAAAGCACAACTGAAATCAGAATAAAACCTTTTTAAAGCATTGCATTTGGAGAAAGTGTCATTTTACTGTGTATTTCATGGCTGAGTAACAGAAACCAAACACTGGAAGGAAAGCTGTTCATGCTGAGCTATACGTCTAACCAAACTGGAAAACATAATAACAGAATATCTCAAGAGATCTTGTCCTCATGAGATTTACAAATTTGAGAAAGTATTAAGATAAGTATATGAAACCATGAGTGCTCGAATCTCTGAATCTCAAAGGATTTGAAGCTTGCCTGTTGCTTCTAACATGCGTTTTAATCTACTTTGTTATGACCTCAAAGTGTTTAAATTTTTTTTAGGTTTCTTTTTAATTCTATATTTCTGGAAATACAGAAATTCTGTTTCATTGAAGGTATTCAGAACTACCTCCCATGCCACCACTGAGGTCAGAAAGTTTTATAATACCAGGGAATGTATAATTTCCAGAAAAGATAGAGCATTTTCTTTGTATGTATAAAACAAGCATGTGGTGTATGTGGTGCAGAGCTTCTAAACACACTTTTTAAACAAGCAGAGAATTTTTGATTCAGAGCACACTATTCCTGACAGAAAGAATAGATATTCCTAGAGAACTGAGGATTTATCCACGCATCCCAGAGAATTATTAGAGAAAATTTTCCGTGTTTTGTTCAACCTACTAACCTTGATTTAAATTAGGAGTGAGTCAGTTTTTGGAGTACTTTCAAAATCACTTGCACCTGTAATCATAAAGTTTTTTTGTTTCCCAAAAGCTGGTTGTGATTTCTCAACCTGAGAATAGTGGGACTCAACACAAAGTTTCTACTGATGTGAGATTAAATGTTTAAGGTCAAATAGCAAGTGGAAAGCTACTGTATTGATATAACAACAAAACTCCTGTCAGTGTTCCTGGTCAAATGACCCAATCCCAAGACCACAGGCTACTCAGAGAGACAGATAATATGTCTGGACTCTATAATTTCTTCCTTGACCCTTTCTGATAAACTCCTGCTCATACCTTTTTGACGCTTTTTATTCCCTATTTAAAACACTTCGCTATTCCTCAGGACTTCCAAAAAGCTGCTTCTGAAGGCTGTAAGCCTTGTGCCGCTGATGCTGTTTAGTCCCAGTAATAAGTCCCATGGGGTGCTATTTCTCCAGTGAGTGCTCTGATGAACTTCAAGGACAGAGGATTTTTTTGTTCTTCACTGAAGCACAGTTGCTAAGAATGATGGCATATCAAACAGAAGGCAGGTAAGTAAATGTGTGGGACAAATGCAGGACACATAAAGCTTCTCAACACCTAATGGTCTCAGAGGACAGTAAGAAAATAAGAATAGAAAGACAATGAGCTGTGCAGGGCAGGTGACATGGTGGCTAAGGTGCCACACTGGCACGGGATGCCCCAGCTTCTCTCCCTGCTCCACAATGTGTCATCAAGGTTGACCCCAATCCAGGTATCATCTTCCAGCTTTCCTCAGTTTGGCTGAGTTCAGCTGTAAATTCACTGTGGCCTCAACACTCACTGTGCAAATTCAGTGCTTCATACATTTTTGAAAGATCTCAGCACTTCCTTAACCCAGCCAGAAAGAGTGTGGACTGTGCTTTAGCTTTCCAAGAAGAAACCCCAGGGTCTTTTAGCATACAAGTCTTCCCATTCCCAATCCCCAAGTGAAGTTTCACCAAAAACCTTTATAAGGGAACTACAAGCCTTTCTTCCAAATGTTTGTGCTGCTTTTTTTCTCTTATGAGTTTGCTTTTTCAGCCTTTCTCCAGAGCTTTTGTTGCTCCCCTTCTGATCTTGTCCTCCCTCTCCTTTCCCTGCTAGACTTTTCCTCATCCGTCTCTGTCTCCTTCCTTACTTCTTTCGGAAGGGATTTGGGTCAGCACTGGTCAGCCATGCTTCCTCCAGGCTGATTGGACGCTTCTGTCTCTGTTTGACAGATGGAATTCCCAAAGCTCCTAGTTAATTTTAGGGTGTCTGGGGGAGGAAGGAGCCTGGCACTGAACCAAACACACATTTAAATGTGCCAGAAAATTACACAGCAGTCAGAAAATTGCAAAATCTGCAATTTTTATGCAGCCCACAATTTTCTAGAGGTCTTGATTATCATCCGGAGTTCAGTGTTTTACAGGAAGTGCAAGAGGTTACATTTCCAGTGATTTTTAAGTGACCCCAAAACTATTACACTGGAAAAAAAATCATACCAGGATTAACTATTTCAGTGATATTTTTATCTATTTCATGAGCAGTCAACATGGAAAAAGGCTGCTTTTATGAAGCAGTTTGCAGTTTTGAAGGTGATTATTCTTAAGGTTTATATCCAAAAAAAATTATCCAAGCAGTGGTGGATTTAATGCATTTTGGGGGGGAGATCTAATGCATTTGGGTCTTTGGGGAGATCCAAACTGAAAATTCTATTGTAGGAGTGGGTTGTTTTGTGTGCATGCCTTCATAACACAATGGAGGTTTGAGAGAACAGTATCTTACAAGGCAAGAGCAGTATAGGATATTCATTATATAGAAAATATGACAAGATGAGAATATGTAGCTGCTGCCTGTTGAAAAACAGAAAAAATGAATGTTACCTTGTGATTAATCTTGTAATTTGCTCCAATATGACCACTTTGCATGCATCTCAAGCTACCAGGCACCAGCTTGTGAGCCTGGGGACAGCCAGCAAAAACCCACTGGAGGTGACTGTGCAGGTGCCTGAATGTACAGAGTTCTGTAACATGTTTTTCAGCGCAAAAGAAACCCTATTTCATTCAACTTCATCCTTGAAAGGAGTGGAAAACCACAAACTTATCCCACGAACTCCCACCACTCAGCTCATGAATGAAATGTCAGGACAGCTGGAGTATCAGGACCATCTGATTTTCTCCTGTGTGCTGCCTTTTGCGCTTAGGCAGAGTTGCCACAAGTGTGTCTCTGCAGCTTTGTGGATAGCCAGTGAAATCCCCACTGTGGGCTATAGCAAAGGCACAACATGCTTTCTGTCCCGGTGCGTCACGGCGCCAGGCGAGGAGCTGTTTGCATTCAGTGCAAGAGGAAAAGGAGAGAGAATTTACTGAGGGTTGTCAAGACCCCACGGCCCCCAGGAGCTGCACCTGTACCCAAGAATCCTTTTAAGGTTTCTCTTTGAGCTTTTACATCTCTCAACTTTTTAATTCCTGTCGATGGACTGTTGCAGATGTTGAAACTTGCAGAGATTGTCTTAACTTGCAGAGGCTGTCTTATTTGGGGTCCTAGCCTGGAGTAAAATTTATACAGCTGTGATTACGCTCTGCTGTGCATCCCGCAGCCCTGGCCCCTCCATGCACAGCCCGGCCAGGGTAGTTTGTGCAGGGGTGGGACCTGGGCACCCGCAGCCACCTCTGAGGGGACTCAATGAGAAGGGAGCAGGTACCCTCCTGCTGGTTCCTCAGTCTGGGCAACTGGGAACGGGGAGCCTGAGGAGCTCCCACATGCTGAGGGAAGTTAGAAGAGGCTCAGCTAAAAAGTAAAATTACAAATCAGAAAATTGGTTCTGTTTTACCTCAAACCAGGACAGCAACCATCATGTACAAATCTTTTGATTTGATATTTAAGACAGTCGTGACAATTAACCACAATATCTTTTTTCTTCCATAAGCTGCAGCATGCTCCTGTTACATGGCAGTTCTGCCACATTTGGCCCTTTCTCTAGGAAAAAAACCCTAGAAGTTGCTGACTTCATGTTAGCCTGCAAAGTGAATGATAAAGAGGGACAAGAGTGGGTGAACAATAAGGTTGCACCGCACTAAATTTGAAACCCCAACAGGAAAATACCTGAGAGCTTCACAGGTAGGAAATGGAGAGAGGATGGAGTGACAGGAGCAAGTGACTCAGTACCTTGCAAAGTTCCCTGTAGGCACCTATATCCTGAGCATATGAGGTCTGTCATTACAGAATCATAGAATCATAGAATGGTTTGAGTTGGAAGGGACCTTAAAGATCATATAACTGCGACTCCCCCTCCATGGTCAGGGACACCTCCCACAAGACCAGGTTGCTCAAAGCCCCATCTAACCCGGCCTTGTCATATAGTCACTTGTCTCATTACTCTGGATTCAAGCTGCACCTATGACCTCACTACTGACCCATCCACACAGATGGTTTGGGGTCTTCCATTGAACTCAGGTCCCCTGCGGTGAAGGGTGTCCCATGTGTCCCAGTAGACTGTAAAGGACAGTTACCTTTCAGTATAATGCTTCCTTGTATGATTGGCGCACATGTGCACAGCGTGCATGTGAGGGGTAGCACTTTATATACAGACACAGTCTGGTCTTCAGCATCTGAAGTTGCTACATGGAGAGTCATTTTTGGCCTGTCTAGCTTGAGAAAATCTCACAAAAAATACAGCTTGCTAATTTGTGTTAGTCAAAAGGAATTCATACGAAATTAATCAAATGGTTGTTACTTACAACACTGGGCTCATCCTTTTAATGAAATGTCATCTCTCTTTTCTATTGACACACTTCCTAAGCTGATATTTAAGAACAACGTCAGAAATATGTGTTTATAAGCTTAATTTCTCCATGCTAGCTCTCCTTATAACTTACAATCATACATGAGCTTACAGTTGTGCTCCTTGACACTGGACAAAGGGTGATGACTGTGAGGTTCTTTTTTTAAAAAGAAGACTAATAAAATTAAGCAATAATCTATAAGCATGAGAAGGTTACAGCTTTAAATAATGTCTCCTGCTGTGAACTGAATAGCAAGGTAAAGTAAAGGCTTTAGCATTTATAAATGTCAAGGCAACACAGACGTTCATTTTAACAGCATGACATGCATATCACTTATAAACTTATTGCACTTAAAGATTATTACCGCTATACTATACAGATGGTTTCAGGATCCAACTTAAACTTTTAAATGGTTTTGAATTTTAAGGCTTTCTTGAAATAACTGATAGTTCTACTAAGTGTATTATCACTAAAGCCAGGAATAATAGTAATGCCATAAAAAGTGTCACACTCTTACACAATATTAAATTTTTCAATGAGAAAAGAAAACCCTAAACAACTTCAGTACAGCCCTGGATGCTGTCTCAAATATTCTGATTAAAAAGCACTACAACTGGAATTGGCCAGAACTGTCATTTAACCCAAGCTATATTTTCTGTCTCCTTGCTGTCAAGAAACACAGGAAATGCTAGAATTAAATGGTAAACATTCAGACTGTCACCAAGACGCTGCACTTTCAAAACAGTGGTGAAATGTATTTACTTAGCCAGAAAGAAATGAGGTTGAAAAAGTGAGAGATGTCATGTCAGCACCTCCAACGGGGAAATAAGATGTGGTCTATACGCCAGTTTATTGCTCTGATCAGGGACCCTGACATTTTCCTTCCCACTCCCTCCCTCCTATTCTCCAAACTGCACAGCTGAAAAGAATGATGAAAATGCACCATGGTGGTTTCTTCCAGGATGTCACTGCCATTTGGTGATCTAATTGGCCCCAGAGGGCCACTCAACCATTTCCATCAGAGATAGAAAAGATTTTCTTCCTTCTGCTAGAGACTGATAGGAGGCATTAATTATGCAGACAGCATCCAAGAGAGCAACAGTCATTCTCAACTAAATCAACATGCAAAACAGCCATGGAAATTGTCACATCATAACAGCAAATGGCTATGGCAGGAGGGAAAAAACCCAACAACTTATTATAAAAAAGAACCAGTGCAGAATTGGTTTTGATGTGCAGATTCTACAAAAGTAGAAAAGCTTGTACTTGATATGGTCTCTTTCATTAGCAATGTGATTTTAAATAGAGTATTTCCACAGTTTCTTAAGAAAAAGATATTGTAATAAAAGCCAGACGAGGACTCTTGAAGCTTTTATTTGAGCTTCTTAAACTGTTAAGAAACAAAGATACATTTCAGTGGGATATGCCTACTTTATAAGACCACTCTTTTCTCCACCTTGAAACCTAAAGGAAAAAAAAATGGGGAAAAACACTCAAACTCCAATCATTTCTTTCTCAGAAAATATGAACCTTTCTTACAGTGTGAATTGAAAATCGTAGGAGAGGAAGAGAAAACAAAGAGGTTTTGGGCAATGAAGCCTGCTCCTTTTCCTAGTGGTACAAAATTGGACAAAAAGCTTTTTCCTTCAGAAAAAAAAAGCAAAAGGAAATATAATTTACAAGGGGAGGAAGGGGAGGAATTGTTGCAGGAGGAATATTAATAAGAGAAAACAGGGAAAAAAGACAGCCACAGTTCTACAGAGTACGTATATGTTGCAGACAGCTGCATAATTTACCCAGGAGAGGTGTGTCACATGGAGCTATTGTCAGTACCAAAGTGAACTCGTTTGAAGATAGCTCCAGCCCCTGATGCTGCTCTGCCACCCCCATGGAGATACCCTGCTACCATCTCTAAGAAGAAAAGTCAATCATTGGAGAAAGCTTTGTGCTGTGCTATCACCGTGACTTACCTTCACCAGGGCTACACATGCAGGTAGCCACCTTGCGTGAGAGCTGCAGTGTGGTCGATGCCTCCAGTGGGAAGGCTGTGATCTTAGCCAACATCAGGGAGCAGCATCTAGTACACATCCCATAGAATGTAAATCCACGTGCTGACCAGAAAATTACAAAAAATATGCACATAATAGCTGTCAAACACTCATAGTTTGGAAAAGGCAAGTAAAAGTAGTGTAGGCAAGGTCATACTTTGTGGTGGACTTTTTTTCTCTCCCATGCAGCTGCAGCATGCCAGAGAACTTCAGCTTTGGTCAGGAACAGGTCCTTCAGGCCGTGGGCAAACAGTCCCCGCTCTTCCCGTTCCAAAGCACATGCTTAATTCCCTGAGGAAATTTAGGAAGATCCAGAGGGCTGATCTTGCTTGCTCGGTGCTTGGCTTAAGTGGGATGCAGATAGGTGGATTCTCCCTTCACCCATCTTTGGAGTAGTAGGAAAAAAAACGTGGCCCAGCATCTGGAAATTGTCTCTGTGAGTCTGATCCCAGCCAAAAAGATTCAAGCCAACATTAGACATAACATTACTAGACAACAAGTCTTCATCTGCAGAGTTGAACTCTTCCCTGTATAGCGTTAGAGTCCTCCAGGAACACTCCTCCTGAATTCCCAGCAAGAAAATCCCATTATCCCTTGCTGCACAGCCAAGACATATTAATTCCACTGCAAAGCAAGTTTTGGAAAAAGAGGCGTTTACCAACAGGATATGCCTCATGGGTCTTCCCTGACACAAGAGTAACTTTCCCAGTAACTTAGATATTAAGAGGACCAAGCCAAAACAGTGAAGGGGATAGCACAGCATCCATTGTCACTGTTTTTATAGTGCTTCTAATTAGAAGTGTCTCACTTTTTTGCACAAGTGTCTGTTGTCAATCAGACCTCACTGAAATTGGCATAGGTAACTGTAGGTTAAATCACATCATTTCACAAGTCACAGGATTTTATGATAACATATCAAACACTTTCATGATGCCAACCAATCTGTCAGCATCACTATGAGAAACAGATTCTTTTTAAATTAAGAAAAGATGGTAAATGTAGTTAAAATGGTAATACAACCAGTGGAGCCAGAACATAATAAAGTCAACATTGTACAGTATATACAGTGTGCTTTCAGCTTGAGAGAATGCCTTATGACAGATAATGACCAGTAAAATAGCCCTCCTGGCTTAGGAAATCTGTTTCGTCTTGAAAGGTAAGGGGGTTGGGGTTTTTTGCAAACAATTGTCTGTGCTAATGTTAGGTCCTGCTCAGTCCCAAGTCAATGGACTCTCATCTACGTTGACCATTGACGTCAGTCATTGGGACTTCATGCAGAAGCAAGTGTCTTCCCACACTGTGTGTGGCAAGACTAACATCCTGGTCCAGTTAAGCACTTAACTAGAAGCACCTGAGTACAGTAACACTAGTTATATAGTGAAAACTGATCATCAGTCAAGAAATCTGCCAGATCAAAGACCTAATAGTTTTCTAAGAACGTGATGAAAATATGTTCTA
Source organism: Rissa tridactyla (assembly GCF_028500815.1). Lineage (NCBI taxonomy): Eukaryota > Metazoa > Chordata > Aves > Charadriiformes > Laridae > Rissa > Rissa tridactyla. The sequence continues at coordinate 108,668,794 of NC_071468.1, forward strand.
CATAACAAGCGTCCGTGGGTGCAAATCTGTGCTCCTTCCACTCTAGACACTGCTTTTCAGGAATGGATTCAAGTGTTCTACAGCTGGAGTGAGTCTTTTTTTTTTTAATTCTAAAGTAAATTTTGTTTTAATTGACAGCTAATGGAAAATAGTGTTCCTTATTTTTAAAGAGGCAGAAAAATATAGGGCTGGTTTCAGGCTGCTGTAATTGTAACACAACATTCATTTGTCAGACCCGCAGGGAAGCTAGGGTGAAATAGTAGCATGCAATAGCAGTGTGTATGCCACAGATGCTACCCAGGGATTCAGGTTAATTACATACCAGGCATGCTTAGGGACCACCCATGTAAAACAGCTGGCAGGATGGAGGCTTAAAATTGCTCCCTGCTGGTCCCACCATTGCACACTGCCCTCTTCAATTCAGTATGAATCTCTTCGTCTGGGCTAATTTACTTCAGCCAGGATAACTAACTTAGATTCACTTATCTCCGCTCTCTGAGCTGTGCTGGCTTTGGAATCGATCCTCCATTCCCTACCTCCTATATTGCTTCAATTGTCTGAACCTAAAGAGTTTATTGATGTGGATGGATATAGTTTTCCAAGTGCTTTACACATCACTGCAAAAGCCAAAGGAAGCAGGTATTAATTTAAAAGAAAAATTAGGAACAAAGACCCTCTCTAGTCTGTGAGCTCATCTACCCAAGAAATGATTCACTGTTTTAGTCCATGTTCTGATGTTGTTATACCAAATATTCTTTTCTTATCTTCACCATAGTACTGAATCATCTGAGATGCCACTGAGGTCATCCTGTTATGTTTGTCTTAACTCTGCACTTCTAGGGTCTTCTGGCTTTTAGCTGAACCACTACAGTACTTCAGGATAGGGAGGACTTTGTGCTTTTTTAAAAAAATGACATATTATGAACGCCAGTATGACCATAGGTGATAGAGGGTAATGGAATATATCTGTAGTAATTCTTCTCACCCAGATCATGAATTAGGTTTAGTTTCTTAAGCCACTCCATAATCATAAATTAAAATGGTGATAAAATGTCCTTGGCTTTAAAGATATCAGCTAAAAATGACCATCATTCTCGGTACAATTTTTATTATTAAATTGTTCTCCTGGTATTGCTATACAGTAAATATAATATTTCAAGAGGGTGGTTATTACAGACTGGTTATTGTCAGGCAGATTTTCCTAGAAGATTTAGTAAACTGAACGCAATGAGTAGCACTAATGGATACATTGCATTGCTGATGCCCTCATTTTGCTTAGTCTACGGAAAAGAGATTTGTTTTTAGATACTGCATGACAAACTGCCTGTCAACAACATGGACAGTCAAACAGCAGTCTCTGATGGTGAAAATACTGTGCAGACTTCCACTTTCACCGTCCCATTCTCCCACTGTAATGTCCTCTAAGCAGAAGTTTGCTCCTTGACTTCAGTTCACTTTTCTACCTCAATTATTCAGCAGGCAGACGGAGACCTAACTCTGGCTTCAATAACCAACATTCATATTACTAAAGACCCTGCTCCAGCACTTATATGTAACTTGAGTAACTGCTGGCACTTGAAACTCAATCCACAGCCCACTAAAGCCACAGGAGAGACTGCCACTGACTTTGGTAGGCTTTAGAGTAGGCTCTTAAGCGGCGCTGTGCGCATTAGTTCCTTGTTCATGGGTATATGTATCTACACTAGCATCAAATTCAATGGTAGATGGAAAAGGTCCTATAAAAAGAAGCTGTCCCAAAGTTCCAGTATTTTTTCACTCATATCAATAACATAATGTCCTTTCATCTGAAAAAGCCTATTAAGAGGCAACGCTAATAATGAATTGTCAGTTAACAACAGTTGAAAACAGTGACATAAATAAATTTAGAAACTTGACACAGTCAAGGAATATGAGAGATATCCAGTGAGTGGGGCTGAGGGAAATTCATTCTATATTCAGTGATCAAAATGAGAGGTTGATTTATGCAAAACCTTCTGAATCACACCTCTGCCTACAGGTCGTGGAGCTCCATTTGGGAGGATGAGCTGCTACACTCGCTGCTGAGAGTTAAAGCAGTATAAGACACATCTACCTGCATTTAAAAAAGATGTGGCACGTACATTGTCCCCTATACGCTAGGAGTTTCTCTTATAGCTCTATTTCTATCCAACTCCTTTTTTGACCTAGCCAGGCAGGGGCCATGCAGGATCAGTCAGAGAGCAGCACTGCCTTGAGGTCCCGTACAGCAGGAAGGGGCAACCTGTGGAAGGGGTGACTTTGACAGCCAAGGCTGCATAGTAGCTCCCAGTAGTGAAACAGAAATCACGAACCCCATTCAAATGTGCTACTGGGAGGAGGGGAAAAGTTTATACCCTTCTTAGCCCACTTCATATACCTGTTATAACTCCCTCTCCCCTCATTCCTGGCATCTGACCACAGCCTGCCTTATGCTTTTCATGAAATCTGGTATCAAGACACAATAAAACTAATCTATTCCATTTATATGTATAAATATATATGTGTATATGTATAAATATGTACAGTATATAAATATATAGGACACCAGTGAATTATAATAATAGCAATAGATGGAATTTTAATGGAGTAGAGGCACGACCACCCTGAATTACAATCACAGTCCTACCTAGCCTCGCATCCAGCTTCTCACAGTGGCAAATAACGTACTTTAAGGTACTGGAATCCAGTAATGAGGGACTGCAGCTAATCTGGCCTGAACTCGAAGTTGCACAAGATTTCGTCTACCTTCTGAGAACATTATGATAACCAAGTTTTGATCCCAAACTCTGTGGTTGGCAACAAACCCCCCATGCTGTGAAACATATTTGTTATTGCCCCTTTTGAATGTCTCACCTTCAAATGTCACTGGACATTCCCATTTTTCCCTGTCATCCAAAAGGGACAGCCAGTTTCTGACATAGATGTATTTTCTGACTTAGATGTGTTTTAGCTATATGTGTAGACATGGTTTTATCTTGAATCTCTAATAAGCAATCTTACGCTTTTCATAGCAAAATAATCCATGGATCAGGGACTCTTGGGAACGCAAAATGAGCACTACTCTAAATATACCCGAATACACCAGCCTTAAGAGTGAAGCTCATTCTTTGGAGTCCCACATTTTAAATTGGTTACTCTGTGGTGCATTAGACTGAATGGTAAGAGCATTTTGTTACTTGGTGGGCTCTAGCCAGGTGGGTAGAAAATCTTCCTGAGAGATGAAATGAAAACTCTGAGACTCTGAGGGAGAGGGACTGAACCAAGGTCTCCTCCTTCCTCAACATATGCCTCGCTGGAATGCAGCTACTGAACGTGGGAGGTACCAGGCATTTTAAAACATATGTGATGCAGAGGCCTTTCCTGATGCACAGCTCAGCTCCTTGCTGTCTACACAACAGATCTGAGACTCAGCCTCAGGGACCACACTGAAAAGACTACATGAAAGGACGTCACCCTTTTTTTATTTTTTTATTTTTTTATTTCCTTGTATAATTAAAGAGCCCATCTATATTTTGTGTGGGTTTTAATGCTTTCAGTCTCTGACAGGAGTATTCTGTAAATGCCTATCATCAGATCAGGCCTCCACTGAATTTAGGTGTAGTTCTGGGTGTACGCGAACCAGGAGTTTTAGGTGTTTGGAGACCATTCGTGTCAAATGAAAAGCTTCTGTGAAGCATTGGTGCCCCCAGGATTGAGGAGGGATCAGGAGGTGCCCAAGTCCTTTTTTCAGAGTTGCATAATTCCAGTTTGTCATAGCCTCATCACTTCAGCACCTTCCGTCACCTACCGTAACCTCCAGCGTCATCTTACAGCACCTAAATCTCCACTGCTTTACAAGTTGCTGTCAGGAATTTAGTACCTTAAGGCTGACTTCAACACCTTTCTTTTATGTTTTATGTTTTTTCCAGTTTTATAGCCATTACACAACTGCAGTAAATGGCAACAAATCAAGTGAATGACTTAAAGCACTACAGAAAAAAATCCCTTGTCTGCTCATGCTGCTCTCTCAAAAAGAGTTAAGTGCTTATTAGAGTAATAAGTAATATTTTGACCTGCAGAACAGCACGTTTTCTTCTTTTCCTTTTTGACTGTTTAATATAAACAAAATAAATGACTCTCTTGTAAGTTCTTTTTGATGAGGCAACGCTAATAAACAGCACCTGATTTCAGACTCCAGCCATTCCAGGTGCAGCTCACACTTGGCTCGGTGCTGTCAACAGATCCTTCGGGAGCCCCTTTTCCTGCTCCGTGAAAATAATTAACCCCCCTCCGGTTCTGGCTGCTCAGGGTGTGTTGTTATTTGGTTATGCGAAGCCTGGCCACTTCAGTTTTGATGTCAATGGACTTCAAATCAGGCTTTACGTTGAGAGGCACCCACAGTCTTGTGTTCAAAGAGTTAACTAGACGCGTTTTTACTTTCCCTTGGGTCTATCCCTTAGGTCAGCCAGTGAGCCAATGAGCTGTTTCTCTGGCTTGTATTTTTTCAGTCTCCTTGATATGGCACATGTCCACCGGCAATAGGCCCAAGAACTCCAAATGCAATCCCTAAAGAGCACCTGAGAACAATCAGATGATTGCAATTTGCTGTCATTACAAACGTGAGCTATCTTCAGACAGTTGCAATCTAGGCAATTTCTAGAAAGTTGAGTTTATCAAAGTGCTAGTGTAGTCTTCATTCCTCCACCGAATAACTTTTCAATGTTTTGTATATATGTTCTCTCTCTCACACACACACACGCATGCACAGCTTTACCAAATAATATAAAAAAGACTATACAATGTAAAAAAGGTTGATATTATGTCATAAACTCCTAGTTTTCCACCAGTAGCACAAATTAATCAAATTAATCCTGAATAGAAAACACCAGACCAGGGATAATTATTGCAGCCAAGAAAACAAAAACATATAGCTGGTGTGAAGCATAGATACAGACTGGAAAATTTTTCTCCTAAGCCTGTCGTAGAACACAGAAAACATTTTTTAAAGTCTACTTTCATTCTTCCCTCTAAACCCTGGGACTTCATTTCGTATTTGTTTATGAGTAATTGGTTTTCACATTTACAAGAAGAACACAATGACCAGCATTGATATCGTGTGAGCCTGCTGGACTGTTTCTAGCCTAAGTGTGTGCCTGTAAAATATAGCTGGGGCCCAAGAGAAGGGGCAGTTGTGCTGTTCTTTATAACTTTAGCCAGATGACTATCTGTGCTAGAAAGGTAGGGGCTTCTGTCTGAGGAAAAATCTTACTGCTTCACTTGTGAGGACCAAAATGAGCGGGTGTTGGAAGGCACCTGAAACGACAGGCTGGGTAGCCAGAGGCATCCTTCTTAACTTTCTTTTTTACCTGTAAGCCTTTTTCTGATACAGAAAAGATCTTGATTCCTACTCCCCTCTAGGCAAAAATCAAAGCATTCCACTTAATTTTAATGGATAGTTTATCTGTTTCAAGTCTTCTTGCCAGGACTTTCAAGATGTTTACTATTTGCGAGGGAGAAGTGTACAAGGGAGTGAAACAAAGGAAAAAGACAAGAGGTGGGGGTGTAAAAAAATTTTTTTCTAGTGACATTTAAAAGGAACGGTTCAGTGTAAGTGCTCCTTTTATCCATTCTCCCTTGACCCAATCATATTTTCAAAGTCAGGCCCAGGATTTTAGCCGTGCAATTCATATGACCTTTAACTGGATCAGCCTCCCGAGGCACTTTGAAGATTTAGACATTGCTATTTGCTTTACCTAGGGAAATATTGAGATCTTCAGTCTTTAAAAAAATGTTGATAATTCAGAACTAGCATTTGGTTATCAGATTTTTCTTTGTGTTCCCTCTTAAGGCTAGGTGTGTTTTTTGATTAAGTCAATAACACACATTCTTCCAATTGTATCTAGTTCATTAGTTTCATTAATTTGTCAAAAAAAAATCCTAAAAACATTATGTTGAAGAAATGCCATGTCTTTTTGTTATTTTGTTATGACTTCTTTCTTTGTTCACCTGATTGATTGAAAATTGACTATTAGCGTAAAAATTCTCTTTTTGTTTTTGTTTTTTTTTTTGAGAGCTCCTCTACATGCCAGTGGGTAAATCAATCCTTCAGGAAGGCAGATGTGCACTCTGGGAGCAGCACACAATTTTCCTGCTCCCGATGGCCTCTGTCCGTCCAGGAGAAATGGATACCACAATCCACGTATAAGCATCGTGGTCCCCAGTGCCCAAAGGCTGCAGCAGTGGTGCACTGTAGGCAGCTTCTTCTGGCTTTGCAGTGCTGGGCTGGTACAAAGGAGAGAAGCCTGGACCCAGAATCTTTTTTATAACACACCACCACAAATAGCTGCCAAACTATCACTTCAACTAATATCCTTAGGCTATATTTTGCTGACTGTACAGAATTGATTGGTAAACTGTTGCCTCCAACCAACATCTATGTTGCAATATATTGTGTGACATGACTTTAAGTGTGTTTTCTTCAAAGATGGGTTTTGAAAGGGAAAATTTAACATAACAGGGACTTTATATTTCAAGTAGGTCCTTCCACATCTATTTACCCGTGTCTCACAGATGATACGTGGTCACTTGTAAAACATCAGCTTTAAGGCATATTCCGTTTCTTTGCTGTATAGAATGGAGTCATCATGCAGGGGATTGATTTGTCACCATCATTCTCTGTTGTCAAATGAAGCAGCATCTTAAACTAAGCACAGGTTTAAAATGTGATAGGTGTTGCGAGACAATTACGCTGAGGCTCCTCTACACCATTCAAGTTAGTGCTTTAGTTCAGTACGGAGATTTAAAAATGTTAATAATGAAATTGAGCTCTTTTAAAGTTTAATGGATTTAAGTACTTTCCTGAATTGAGGCCATATCAAAGAATTTAGAAATCCGTAGATGTCTACCTCAAATATAATGGATATTATAGGAATACTGATAAAATTATTATTTATTGAGTGCTCCTATAATTATGTCTCTCTATTCATTTTTTTTTACTGTCCAGATTATTAACATTGTGTTGAAACCCATTGAAAAAATCATATGTCTGGTGATGACAGAGCTACATTCATTCCCTGCTGATGACCAGGCTGTCTATAAACACATCTACCTGCTTAGGTGCAGAGCACTGTGAGTTCATGCTGTCTCTGCTCTAAGTCAACAAGAGGTAAATCAATACAGAAGCTGTTTTGACACCTCCTCACGAAATTTTCCTGGAGTTAATATATCCTGCCTCTTTGAATAGACATATCCTGACAAGAGTAGACATAGCCTGTATGTGTGTGGGTGCTAATCTTGGCAGTAACACTGAACACCCATATGCTGATGAACTCCAGACACTTGTTCCCTTATACAGAGAATTTATTGAGAATGTTGTGCTTCTTTATAGGCACATCAATGGCGCTTTGAACAAGTTCTTCTTACCAGTTACCACTTCATTGATAACCTTCTTAAAAAGAAGGAAGAAAAACAAAATCAAAGATTAAATAAATATGAAATCAAATAAAAGTATCAAAATTCTCCTGGCTGGATTCCCTCTGGCTGGACTTAAAATTCCATTACTGACATTATCTGTTAATCAGTTAATCTTAGATCTCCTCAGGGAGGCTGAAACCCCAACTTCTTTTCTAGATACATTAAAGGAAAACTAAATTATAAAGTTTAGTATAAAAGATACTCCAATAGCCACATTAAATAAAAAGGAACAGATAATTTTTTAAAAGAAAGTCTAAAAGATGTCTGAAAGATTAAAAGTGGAATTCAGATTAGAATTATCTATGATAAATAAGAATTATTTAGCCAACAAATAGTTGAAAAGAAACTGAACACGTTGTTCCATTTACAAGTCAAGACTTTAAAGTACAATTCTCCTACAGTTCTTCCAGGACAAGAAGATACACATCCCCAAGGAATGTCACATCAAACTCAGTTCTTTGGTTCACTGTGGAGGAGTGGGTTGTTTCTGGGATGCCTGTCCAACAATTAATAGAGTTTGACAGAGAATATATCATTGAATGTCTCCTTACTGCAGAATCTGTCAGTGGAGAGAGATTTTTCCATTAGTAACCTGGTAGATGGAGGCCTCCATCCGGTATCCATTCAGTAGGTGAGCCACAGCTCAGGAGGAAAGGAGTCGACTTTGGTCCATGCAATCTTTTTTAAACGTTTTGCTTTGCTGATTCATACCCAGGTTACAGAAAAGATTTACCCATTAGAATGATTTCACATGGGTGACAATGAAGCACTGACATCAAACCAAGGGTAAGAGTCATTGTTTTCTTGCTAGAATCACACCTGTGGTTGAAACCAACGTGGACAGTCATGTGGCAGTGACTGCAGAAACAAGTTAGATAAGAGACGGATTTGTTTCCTGTAAAAGGTAGAGAGACTTGAAAATGTTTATGAAACATGAGGGCATTCATCCTATCTGACCCTCAAGGCAGAATGGTGGGCACTCACAAGAGAGCACTACATCTACAGCTGGGGGGTCTGAAACATCTACCTCAGTGGTGGCCGATGCCTCCACCGAGATGGAGCTGCTAGAGGGAGAGGCTGCAGTGCAGACTGCAGGAGGTGCCTCGACCTTTCTCCTGGGGCAGAGATAGGCAGCACACCTGCCTGCCAAAAGTGTGCCCGGGTGGAGGACCAGCCACCTAGGAGGCTGACCTGCAGGAGAAGGTGAGGAAGCTGCAGAGCATCAGGGAGGCCAAGAAGGATTTAGACAGCTGGTTCCAAGCACAGTCTGCACTGGACCCACAGCCAAACAACCGAAACCCCCCCCCATCAGCACACAGAAAGCAGAGGGGCCAATAATACAGTAGAATGGAATCTTGACACAGCAAGGACCAGCAGGAGGAAGAGACTTCCCCCGAAGCCTGAGGTGTCCTTGAAGAACCGCTTTACTGCTCTGCAGAGTGAAGAGGAAAGACCAGTCACATCAGGACAGATGCTGGAGCTGAGTAAGGCAGCCTAATCTGCTCCCCCTACAACAACCAGTGCAACTAAGAAAAGGCAACGGATGACAGTAGTAGGAGAAGGACTTGGGAGTGTTGGCAGATGAGAAGCTCAACAGGACCCAGCTATGTGTTCTTGCAGCCCAGAAAGCCAATGATATCCTGGGCTGCATCAAAAGAAGTGTCGCCAGCAGATCAAGGGAGGTGATTGTCCCTCTGTACTGCGCTCTCATGAGACCCCACCTGGAGTACTGTGTCCAGCTCTGGGCCTCCAACATAAGAAGGACATGGACCTGTTAGACTGAGTCCAGAGGAGGGCTACAAAGATGATCAGAGGGATGGAGCACCTCTCCTGTGCATTGGGGTTGTTCAGCCTGGAGAAGAGAAGGCTCCAGGGAGACCTTATAGCCCCTTCCAGTACCTAAAGGGGGCCTACAGGAAAGATGGGGAGGGGCTCTTTATCAGGGAGGGGAGTGATAGGGCAAAGGGTAACAGTTTTAAACTGAAAGAGGGTAGATTTAGATTAGTATGAGGAAGAAATTCTTTACTGTGACAGTGGTGAGATACTGGAACAGGTTGCCTAGGGAAGTCGTAGCTGTCCCATCCCTGGAAGTGTTCAAGGCCAGGCTGGATGGGGCTTTGAGCAGCCTGGTCTAGTGGGAGGTGTCCCTGCCCATGGCAGGGGGGTTGGAACTTTAAGGTCCCTTCCAACCCAAACCATTCTATGATTCTATGAAAGTGAAGTGAAATGAGCTAAAGGAGAGACATTAATAGCAGTTGTCATATAGGCATTCTGGAGCCCATAGGTAAAGGTGATGAAAGAACACGGTCTTATATATTTGGGACTTGTCTTTCCTTCCTAAGGACTGCATTTCTGATGGTGGCTTTTCCCTCAACTCAGCAGTTTTTAGGAGGCAGGAGTATTTTTATCAGTCACTGTGCCAGTGCTTGCTTTGCCTTTATGAAAGCTTCCCTCAACATTCAATCTGTCTTCAGGCAGCTGCCAAGGAGGGTGAGTTTCTTGTTCTGCAAACTGTTCAGCAAAAAGAGCCTCCCCTGATACCAAGAGACAATCTTCCAAGTTCTCTTTGCATGTCAAAGATCCAAAGCAGAGTGACAATGAAATGAATTTTAACTGAAATTGAAAAAAATAGAGCTATAAATATGACTTTTAAAATGCATTTTTCCTAAACCAGTGTTTGCACATTTGTATAGCAATCATTTTGGTATTTTTCTTCTATGTCTTAGATATTTTTAGAAAATTAAATAAAATGGTTTCAGCAGTTATTGATATTTTATGATATCCCTTTTATGATATTACTTTGGAAAGATTAAGGTTTTTCATAATTGTCCCACTAGTGATATATCTTTTTTTTCTTCCCAAAATAAAAAGCAAGGAAAAATTATACTGAAAACTATCTCTATTGTGAAAACTCCAAAAGTCAAATTTCTCAATGTTGTTGCTTTAAAATACTGGAGTAAGTTAAACATGGGTTAAAAATGGAAGAGAAGTGAAAATGGAGCCAAACTTAGCGTAGGTTGATGGCAGAAGTATCTGCAAGCTTTGCTGCTGATAAAAAAAAAAAAAAAAGAGATAAATGTAGGATTTAGACCTGTATAAAACCAGAAAGAAAACAGGCAGCTCCTAGCACTGATAAGAAATAAAACACTAGTGCCAATAGCAGTAACAAGGCAACAGGCACCACCAAGACAGCAAGAGATAGGTTGGCAGACAGAAGCAAGAAAGAAATTGTACAGACCTGACTATGGTGACAGGACGAGAGTTTGAAGGCTTCCAGCTTTGTGCAACTGGGCAAAGAGCTGCCTGCTCCCTCCTGGGGGAATACCCGACACACGAGGGGCTGTGGGGGCCAGACTTCTTTGCTTGGATCGACCACCACCGTCCTACTCTTCTGTGGCTCGAGGGCCTGCCAAGGGTGTCCCCCGTGGGCACCCCGACACCAGCATGCACAGGCAGGGAGCCCTCCAGCCTTGGAAAACTGCAGAGAGAGGCATCTGGCATGGTGGGCCCTCTCTTACAGAGCATGGGCAACAAATACACCAGGAAGGTATTCAGATGGTGCGAAGGCACCAGGTGGTCTGATCAGATCTACTCTTACCAGTCTAGGTTCTCAGCTTTCTAATAGCTCATGATGGAAGCAAGAAATAAAATGAAGCTTCCACGAGGATAGGGCAGATGACACCTCCTGGAAGAGCTGCAAGAGCAGCAAGTGGCTTTGTGTGACAGATAGATGGGTACAGCCTGCAGCTGATGAGTTTCCAAAGAGGGTGATCACCCATTGCAGCAAAACGCCTGTGGCGCTGCTCTGAGTTGCAAGAATGGCACTGTAAAAGCTACTCCTGGTAGCCCGCTGCTGTTGTAACAGATCTGTTTGCTAATGACAAGCATCACTTGCCAACCCAGATTTCCAGGCCAGCTATTGCTCTTCCACCTCACAAATGACCTCCAGCTGCCCTTTGAAAAGCCAGTGCTCCCAGGTGTTGCGTAGGAACGCAGCTATTTGAAAATTAGTCTAGACCTTGAAAGAACACGAGAAGCTCTGTAAACAGGGCTTAAGATGCTGGTGTTCAGGTGGGAAACTTTTTACATGCTAAATCTGTCTCTCTCCCTGCAAATCACGAACTAAAAATGAAATTGTAACTGTGTTTTCTAAATTTTCTCTTTCTTTATCTCAGACCGGTTTAGGAGACAGAAAAATAATGCCCCAGCAAATGAGAAGGATGTTAACAACGCAGGCTCTGCCTCAGTTATCAGGTCAATACCAATAGTGTATGTCGGAGAGGAGATGAAGTACATATCGTTGTTACGTGGATTGCTAGTGACACCAGTACCTTGTAACAGCAGTAACCTTCCGATTCTTCCCGCTAGAAAAAGCAACAAAACTAGCAGAGGAAGGAGTGATGTGGCTGTCATATAATGTGAGTTAAACTGATAGAAAACCAGGTTTGCTTCTCTTTCCTGATTAAACCTAATTTACAACAGAAGCAGGGAGGTAGAAGAACATACAGTCTGTGCCTGTAAGCATCTCAGTGTCAGATGCTGAAAAACTCTAATTTGTACTCCCTTTGTTACAGGCAGGTTGAACCCCTTTCCTCAGGAGTTTTCTGGAATGCTAGGCTGTACAGAAAGAGTGAGGAAAGCACTTCTTTCTACCATCCTGTCTTACAAAGGTATTCACAGAAAAAAAAATTAATGCTTGCCATCATGGATCATAGGATGGAGCTCAGCTTTTATAATGTGAAATGCAGTTCACTTCAACCATTTATTCTGTGTCTTTCAGAAATATCTGTTTGATGGAATAAAGAAATAACTCTTTCCCCCCTGACCCCGGTAACAAGTAGGTAGGGATAACTAAAGAAAAAAAAAGTCTCCTGATTTGATAACTGCTCCCGCTCTTCCACAAAAGGTGTTATATATGGATCGATGTGTTTTCAAGCAAAGAATTATTAATAAATGACTTTTCCTAACAATCCATAGGTTGAGCCTATTTCTAAGATGGGAGTCCAGGCACCTCAGAGTGCAGCAATCCCACGCAACTCATCAGCTAATGCTCAAATACATTAAGTCATATATTTGCCAGGCTTTTAGAGTAGGAATGTTCACATAACTTGCTTAAAATGCTCCTGCTCTGTTTGGAGACAGTCAAAAGCCTGCAGATGCTGGGTTTCAGCATCATCCCTAATGTAAGCTACAGGCTGTAATGTCATGAAGGCTGTCATAAATTTCTGTCCCTGGCTCATATCAGCAACTGGAGCAGACTAAAGTACCTAAGTCACTTTGTAACCTGGTCCTGGCTACTCCTTTGGTAGTGCACCACACTCCTGTAACACGGGGGATGTGCTAGAAGAGCAATGAACTACCCAGGGAAGACCTTGTGGAGGGGGTGTTTCATCAGCAGGGTGTGCTAACCTTGGCCATCCCTACAGCCAGCACGCAAAGGTCGTAGGTTAGCCACAGTTTGAGTCTCACGCTATTGCAACTGCTCCATACCTTCCATTAACATTAATGGGAATTATGTGCGAAGATTCCAAATGCTAATGTTTCAGAAATTATGAGCCCACTTAAGCAATTGTATTCTTTCTAGGAGGTTCCTGGAATACGCTGTGAGGGGTGATAAAGGAGCTATGACACGACTGAGCTTAAATAATGATGCATATTTTAAGTATACATTATTTCCTTGTTTCTAAAGATCACACATAAAACTGGCAATTTTGTTCATTATGCATATTAAGCCATGGCACAGGTTATTTCTTGCTCTTCTGACTCTCATATAAGCTTTTTTTTTTCCCTTTTATTTTTTTCCTTCCCCCTGTGCCACTGGGACTACGTATTGATTGAAATCCATAACCTGGCAGGGTGTGAGAGCCCGCAGGCTGCGGCGTTCCCAGGCTCCATCCGCCATGTGTCCAGGCTCCCCGGGAGAGGCGAGGGAAGCCTCGCATCCCTGCGAGCGGGACGCGGCACGCCGACTTCCCAGCTGTCACCGTACGCTCCGATTGTCACAACAGCTTACAACAGATTAGGGGAAGTGGCTTTGACTGGCATATTGAGAAAACCGGTTGACATCAGCATACTCAACTAGGTAGGTCTAAACCTGCTAGCTCCCCAGCGGTACCTCCAAGCATAGCTACCCTTTGTTTGATTAATGAATGGTGTTAGCAATTAAAAGCAAAGCACACGATGGGCCTAGTGCATCTTTTGCAATCCAATTTCATCTTTTGCTGAGAGGTAATGAAGAGTAAACAAGAAGCTGAGATAAACTGGGCTGATAAGGAACAGAGCTTGTGTATCTCCTTGGCTTCATTTGCACAAGTCCCAGAAATATGTCTGTGGGCAGCCACCAGACTGAGATTTATTTGTTTGCTCAACTTGATTAATAATTTTGCACTTTTGACTTGGTTTAGTGTTTTCTTTACATTTGTCCAGATATTTGAATGAGATAACTAGCAAATGACAGCTTAAAAGGCATTAAGTGGGCAAATATACAAACACACCCTGCCATATCTGCCTTGGGTTTTCACGTGAATGACATGTGTCAACCTGATCAAGGCAGAGGGATGCAATGATTTACTCTTTGTGAAATTGTTCACAGCCATGTTTGTGTGAAAGATTGTTCAAGTAAATTAGTTTCAGTCAATAGCACTGTGGAAAAACGGGTAAAGTGCTAAACAGACAGGTGGATCCAGTCAGCCTTTTGTGTATTTTTACCAAATCTCTGGGAAGGGTCAGGGGATCACATTTCCCCCTGCAGCAGTAAAAGCCACAGAACTCCTCCTGGTGGCTTTGGGAGACCAGTTCCTGCGTCTCCCAGGGGGTAGGGTGGGTTGCCACCTTGAAATCACCTCTTGCGGGCGCAGCTCGGGTGGGAGGCAGCAGGTAGGATTTCGAAAAAAAGTCCTTAGGGCTTCAGGCTAACCTGTGTAATTTTGAGTGTTTGTGCCCAAAGGCTTGTTTGCTTTTTCACGACACTACCTTCCCCTGAAAAACTTGCCTCTCTAAAAACTATAAATCTACAGCATTATTCCTCATGCTGTGCGGATGACGGGGTTTACCTGTATGAAAGAGGTTTTCAGCAAAATGGAGCATAGGTTTTGAAACCACGGCTTACGGTCGGACATGATCAAAGAGCATATGGGTGTAAACATCATACAGTATCCCCCTTGCACCACTTTTATGTATTTTAAGGTGAGCTGGCAAATAAAACTAAAGTCCTTGCTAGCCCTGGTGGACGGGCACCCTGCCTCTCTGCTCCGTGCTCACTCACGGACCCGAACCAGCCTTCACTTGCATTGTTTCCACCTACAGAAAAAGTGCTAGTCTTGGTGTCAGCAGAGTTTGTATCCAATAACTGAAGTCTCTGGGGACGTAAAAATCAATTCTTGACTCCAAGTCCAGCAATATTCTGTATCAGCAGAACGGTGTAACTACGCTGTGATTACAGTGGTTATAGTACAAGTTAGTTAACTACTACCGAAATGAGGAGGCAGAGAGGAAGACAAGCATTTCGTCTTTTAGGCCACATTGCACTTTGTTTCTGTCAGTGTTTTGCCCTGCTGGGAAAAAAAAAGGCGGGGGAGGGGGAGCGGTGGGGAAGGGATGTTGCTGCGCCTGGGCAGGAAAAAGAGGGAAATTGAAAAGCTGTGCAGCACAGCATGATCCAGATCCACATCTTCCTAAATTTTATTTATTTATTTATTTATTTATTTATTTATTTATTTCTAGTGAAAATACTTTTCCTGCTAGAATAAAGGGAAAAGATGACTGAAAATAATTTACTTTTTCCAGAAGGAAATTCGTTGTTGTTTCAAGCTCTACCTGTCAAGTCTTCCCTAAAGAGTTTGTAGTTTTCTAGAAGTTCCTGCACATCTTTCTTCTCAGCTATGAAGGAAAAGCCTCTCTCATTGTCACTGACATGCCAATACTTTTGCACATACAGCAGTGCAGCTCCAAGTGAACTACAAGCGGATTTTATCCCATAGCATGACAAAGGCGTTGAGCTGGGGAGGACAAGTAAGTTGTGTTGGAGGTGGCAGCAACAACACCTTGAAACCTATCTGTTCTAGATGGAGACTAAAAATATTATTCACATCTTTTATATTAAATTATATGAAAGGTCTACAGCCCTGTGGTCCTCCACACTGGCAGTCCTTCAGATGGATACAGGATGCTGCCCCAGATCACTGGCAGCTGGAATGGGAGCTGATGGCAGCCCAACAAGCTGCCCTGCTGGGGATTATGTGCTGATTTCATCCCATTGAACATCTCATATCTTTCTTTGAAAGCAAATAATTGTGGATCCATGCAAGTGGGGTGTTTCTCATTTGCTGCACACAACCCTATGAAAGATTTGTCAAGGTGGGATAGCAACATTAATGTGTGAAACATGATCAGCATTTTGTAAAGTCGGAACCGCAGTGATTAATGAAATAATCTCATCGATAATTAGAAATAAATCCAAAGATTTTAAATTCACTTTAAATTCGGGAGAATGTAATGTTATGTGGAAGTCCTGAGGAACTCTATCTTCTACACTGACACTTCTATTCTACACATTTAGTGCTTTAGTTGCAAGATAAGGTATTCAAAGAAAATTGCAGGTATCCATTATTTGAATAGAGCTATTATTCTCCAACTCAGCTGAGAAATTAATTTCTGCAATCAAAATAATGACAAAATGTTCTATATGTAATTACAATATATGCAATTTATACACAGAGCATACACTAAATTGTCCATTTACAGGGTTGGTGTAACATTTTTTTCCTCTTGAAACTGCTTTTACGTCTTAAGGGAAGTGACTGAGAAATGCACAAGGGCAGCCTTCACTGTGACTATTATACACCCATAATGTATTCAGAATATATTCCAATCTTCTTTGCTATAACCTATCTAAAAATTATGCAAAGTTCAGGACTGGAGCTGAACCCTCACTAGTCCAGGATAAACTGTCAAAGCTTTGCTGAGGGATTTGACCAAGCAGTTCCAATTAATATTGTACTAAATCCCTGTGCACAGCTTTAAAAATTGAGCCCTGAAGGACTAACCTGTTTGCCTACATTCTTTGTTATTATTATTATATCAACAGGATTTGTAGAGGTAGGTAACATCAGTTCATCACTGCCACCACCTGGTAAAACTCCAAAACCCTATATTTGTGAGTACAGGTGTATTCAAAAGGTAGCAAAGGGGTTAAACAAAGAAGAAAGAGCAAATCTTGGGGGTAATCATCTTAAACCAGTGCTTCAATGTGGAATGGAAATGTGAGGACCTACACAATAGCTTCCAGTCTGCCTAGAGTGAAGAGATAAGGCCAAACCTCCAGAGATGCAGGTGGCTTGGGTTGCTTTTTTTTTTTTTTAATCTTTTTAGTGTTTGATTGATCTGGTTGTGGGTGTTTTACAAAGACTAGACCGAGAGTAGCTAGTTGAGGTAAAGCTGGCTAGGCAAGGCGATAATACTATTCTCCAGATCCTGGTTGGTCTGCCAAACTGTTCAATATAGTCTCACTTGGACTTGACTTTCATTCCTCTGTGTGTTGACGACCATTTCCCTTCCTGAGCAAGATGTTTAGGATTAAACTGGTGGCTGATGGGCTGTCCCTTATTTCCACTCCCATCCTCTTCCCTCCCTTCCTCATACCCAGATAAAGTGGTTCCTGATATCTGCCAGGAACGCTTTGTGCTCCCCCTAAATATTTAATCCTGCTTTATAACGTCACCTCTTTAATCATGTAACGATTCCGTCCTTACCCCAGCTAGATACCCGCCTGCTAATCAGCCAGTACCGGGAAGTCCTGAGCTCCAGGTGGGACTACAAGTTACCCACAAAGGCGCAGGAGCTAGTGGGTGGCAGAGTCCCACAAAGGAGTGTATCCCAATATCTCAGCATTTGCTCTTTCCATAAACATCGCCGTGTCCTTCAGGTGTGTGGTGTTTTCATGTATTTTTTAGCAGGGAATTTCTGGGGCAAATGGGAAGAATCTGTATTCATGCTGACTGGGAACTGGATGTTAGCTTCTGGGCTGAGGTCCCTGAAGGAGGATTCCTTGCTGCAGGCCATTTCTGCTGTTCAAGGACTAGCACGTTTCATGCAATTTTAATAATTGCCATAAAAAAAATATACCACACTTTTAGGTCACTGGTTCCTTCTCTGGTGGGAAGCTGCAATGCAAAATTTCCTGCAAGCTACTGGTCAGAATAGAAAGTCAATATAAATGTAATAAATTAGGAAGAATAATCTGGACAGTGGGAAGGTGTCTAAAGTCACTGTTCTGTTGATGGTTTTATTTCCCCCCCTGTTTTAGCTTGGCACCTTTTATATAACTTACATTATCACAACTGTCTTTGTGCCAGGAGGAGTGAAGTACTCTCCTGTTCCAAGCTTCTGCTACTTTAGATAAGCCAGCAATAATTATTTCTGAGTGAAACAAAATTAACCCTCACAATGGAGCCTGAGTCCATAGCTGTGTTCCAATTTGGAAGTCATTTGTCTTGGGATACAAAGGCCCCGATTCCCCATGGTACCAAACTGTGTTCTTACAGACTCACAGTTACACTGGCAAACCAAAAGTCTTTAAACCGGTATTATAAATCTGTCATCATTGTTTTATTGTAACTCCATGTTGCTATAACTCCACAGCGAGGATTATGCATTGGGAATAAAGCATTGATGAAGCCTGTCTCCCCACTAATTTACGAACCAGGGACACAGTTGTCTGCTACCATTACAGTCAGAGGGGCTACTCCTGTGAGTCAGGATTTCTTGTGTGCCTGCTTTGATTCGTACAGCCCAAAGCTTAAATAAGACATCAGAGGTTCAGACAAAGAAAATAAAGAAAGAGGTTACAGGTAAAAAAGGAAGGGGTAAAAAGCTGAAGGGAAAGAAACGAGGTGAAAGGCATAAGAGGCGAAGGGGAGGGTACTAAATGACCTCTTGAAGTCCCTTTACCTTGTTTCCTATGATTTTGTAACAGGTGATGGAGGGTTTTGTTTTAGCAAACCCCATTTCATACTACACGTTTCTCTTGCCTGTGTTTTGAGACTGTTAATGCTACTATACTCATGGAAAAAGTACAGCACAGCAGAAATAAGGGAATACCAAGTGTTTTCTCTAGTTTTAGGCCAACACAGGGGAATTAATTTCTACCTAAGTAATACAGAAGTTGTCATTTAAAAGTGTCATTAACTGAATCCCCATCAAATTATAAAAAAAGGGCAAAAACAGAAAAGGAAAATGACAGACAACTCTAAAGAAAAATAAATAAATGTTGTTTCTCTGCTTTTAAGTGTTGTGTGACAGTTACGTAAGTCAGCAGATAGTGTGATATATTTGTCTTAATCTGCGGAAGAGTGGTATCTGTGGAAGACATGTCATGGTACACCGATCTTCATATTCAGTAATCTGTTAGCAAGTGCAGCTCTTCTGGCCGACCAGAAGAAGCATTTCTGCTGCCTCCTCCCACTGAGTAATTCTGTAAAACCACAGTGACGAGCAAAAGAGTACCCTCGTGTTATCACAAAGAGGTTTAGACAGCCAATAATCCTGAACATGCCCACCTGCAGCAAGCCAGATATCTGTTGAAGGTGTGTTTGAACACACAGCATAGACATACCTACCTAATCCTTCACACGGGTGCACGGGTCACGTTATACTGCTCCAGTGAAATCTAGCGTACCCTTCTTCCCAGTTATCCACGGGTGTGCAATTAGAAGCGAAGTAGGCAGACAGATGTTGAGCAAGCACCGAGACATCACCATTCATCATCAGTGAGCAGATACTGAACTTGGCTGACTACCCCAGCTTAGTCAGATAGTTTGGCACACTGTATCTCAGCACTAGGTTTTTTCACTCAGGATCTTAAATTGTACTAAAAGTTCACCCTGTAAATCATGTAAAACTGGGGGATGGTACGGGCTTTGTTTTTTGCCATCAAGCAAAGTTATTAGAAATTCAGACCTTTTACAAGCCGTTTTGCTTCTCTGTTTAAGTCTCACCTTTCATCTCAAGATAGCATCGCTGCCTATTTAAAAGAGAAAAGGGCATTTGGCCAGCTATTAAATTGAATTCCTTTCCTCCATCCTGCATGTGCTTAGTCTTGCATACGAAGCATAAAAGGCAAAACCAAAGGTCTAATAGATGGGACCATAAGGAGCTTCACATGCCATCTCTGAGTAAAAGAGATCAAACAAAGACTTTCGGGAGCTCAGAAACGTGTCATCATACGTGGTATTTCTCTTGTCAGCAGCAAAGCTGTCTCTAATGCACAGCACACTTAGCAAATCAAGAATGCTTCAGGCCAAATTTGGGTAAAAGCTAAAGCTTTGCCTCCCACAGGTTTTATCTGCAGCTGCTGAAGCAAACATTTCTACCTCCCCTCCCTCACTGAACGGGAGATTGTGTTTCAGACCATTGTTTTCTGTAGACACTTATTAACCCTGTTGAATTTAGAGCAGGGGATTGCACTCAATATCTATTGATTAGCAGTCAGTGCTGCAGTAATCCTTAGGCCTTGATCAATTTGGCCTGTTGACTAGGACTTGGTACACAGCAGTGCCCTTTTCAGCAGTCATTGATATGCATGCAAGGATGTGGGAGAAGCAGGAGGGAAGGTTAGCGTGAAGTCAAGTGTTTATACATTACAGGAAATTCCTGGTGAGGTGATGGCAGCTTTTATCATAGCCTGACAGAGTCCAGGGTTTAAATCATGCAAGCGCACATCAAATCAAAACACTTCTTGAGACAACGTTGGAAAACAGAATCCATTATTCAGTGACTGCAAATAATAATAAGCTCTGCCTAAGTAGAAAAAGAATCAGCAAATTCTTCCAAGCTCATCTCCTTCAATTAACAGTAATATGATAAAGCTTTATGGATCGTTTGTTTCCTCTCTTTGCTCATCTTTTCTGCTCAGAACTGAATGTGATTTGACATAGCATCTATTTCCAATAGGGAACTGCCTTCTCCAAAACATGTCTCTTGCACTGCAGCCAAACTACAGACACCTATTTATTCAGAGTACAGCTTGACATTTTTGTTGGGTTTTTTTTTTTTTTTGACATGCCGTTCATTTTGTCCTCCTACTAGCTTTCATTCAGCATTGACTTCAGTCTCTGATTTACAAGCAGGGATGGTTTACCTTGGGAAGACCCTAGCGTATCCTTTTTCCAGCTGCCCACCACATTTCCCCTCCAGCTCAGATGCCTGCATAGCAGCCACCAAATTATAACTTCCACAAAATAAATAAGAAACTACAATGTCTTTTTTTATTTAATATTCCAGTCTGAAAACACTATCAAGTCAGAACTGCTGACTCAGGAGCTGTCTTTTTGGTATGTAAGCACAGACCTCCAGGAGAGGCAGAGGGAAGACAGCTGAGGACAGGATTGACTTTAGCTAATTCCAAGTAAGTTTTGACTCTTCATGAATCAGAACACTTTGAAAATCAAAATAAAATATCAGAGTGTGTAAAATGCCAGATTTTGATCCTTAATTTTTTAAGGAAAATGCATTTAAGGAACTTCCTCCTAGAATAGTCTGAAACACTGGAGATAGATAGGCTTGTATATTAGTAATATGCAATTGCACCTGTGTATTTCCTGGTGGGTTTCATGGGGTGAGTCAAGTGAATGGCTGTGGTTCAATGCTAGAGAAAATGAATAGGGTCTTTGATTATGCAATTGATTCCCTAGTGATTGGATGTGACTGGAACAATCTATCTGCTAGGACACCATAATTCTTTTTCATATTGAATTAGATTACTGCTACAATTCTGAAACAAGAGTCGCATGAACTCTCTATGTACTTCACCCCATGTGTGAAGAGTGCCTTACTATAAGCACCTGGAAAGGAAACAATCTGGGGAAAAAAAAGCATCTGAACACCATCTAACTATGGACTTCCTTCCCATGGACTACCTAGCAGCCATGGACTACCTAGTAATCCACTTGCCCAGTTACTAGTCCAATGGATGCTTGTTTAAGGATGCAATTTCTTATTTATTGACAGGAGGGATTCAGTCACTCTCTCCTTTCTTTACTCATGTTTATTTTTCTCATGACCAGTTTTCAATGAAGTCTTGAAGTCACTGCTTCACTTAAGAAGAAAATTAATAAAATCCAAAAGGCATTGGTAGAAAAGAGATTACAGAACAAATAGGTGCCTTTGCTACATGCCGGCCAGTGTGAGATAATATTTTAAAATCCATATGAGTAATAGTAAGAGAATGTGCTAACAGACAAGATGAATAACAAATGCAGGCACACAAATACCTACAAACAGCTTATATGTGCATATATATTTAACATGAACATTTGCTGCAGCTAAAAGTGATTATATTTGTTTCACTCTGGCAGTCATAGTCTGGTATGTTTCATGTATGACCCAAGACTATTTAATGTATTTTTTCTGTGAGGTACTCCATGCCTTACTGGAGGCCTCAGGGACAGCTGACGGGTTTATGGTCTTCATATAATATATAGGGAACAACTAAGCACTTAAAGAGAAATAAAAAAAAATAGAAGAAATAAGAAAATAAGAACAGAATAAACATCCTACACGGTAACATCAATGGCTCATCTTGCATAATATTCATTTAGTAGCAGTAAGACATGGTATTTAAGGAAAGTACATGGGCCTGGCCACATTTTGCACTCTATTCCTCTTATGTTGCCACAATATATCAAACTGCTGTATTAGGGAAATTAAAGCATACAACCCTTCTTAGTTCTTTTAATATCCATTTCTGAACCTGGCATCCGTAAATCTGTCTAAACCTTCCTTGGCCCTGCCATTACTATTTGCTTCACAACCTCCTGTAGCAACCAGTTCCAAAACTTCTCTACCCACCGTGTAAAGACACACTTTCTTTTATCTGTTTTGAAATGACCCCTTTCTAGTTTTATCGAGTGTTCCCTAGCTCATGCAGGGGATTGAGTAACTGCGTAAGAGTTCATTCAGCTTGTCCCTTGCCTTTCTGATTCTGTAAACTTCTCTCATATCCCCAGTGTAACCTTCTTTCTGCTTTCCAGAGTGACCAGTCCTGAGTGTTTCAGTTTTTTGTCACAAGGCAGCTGCTTCATTCCCTTGGCAATTTTAGCTGCCATCCCAGTGCCTTTTTGAATGCCACCACGTTCTTTTTGAGATGCAGTGTCCAGAGCTGCATGCCAAGTTTTTGTATAGCAGCAAAATGGTGCCTTTCTGCCTTGTTCTCAACACCCGACCTGATGATGCCCAGTATTGTGTTGGCTTTTTTTTGGCTGCAACGCACGCTGAGCTGCTGATTTCAGAGGAATACCAAACAGTGACTCTGGGATCTCTTTCCAGAGTTGAAATTGCCAGGTTTGATTTCTGAGCAGAAAGTCAGGCTGATGAGCCAGGCATGATTTAGAGGAAAGGCCTTCATTAGAAACAAACCAGAACAAATCAAGACAAGACAAATTTGTACCCTCCTGACACTCAGGAGGCCACTACACTCCTCATCTCTACCTGTAGCCCCGTAGCTCTGACACCTTTTCCTGCTCATCCTGCTTAGTCAAAAGACACCTCAACCATGCACCAGACCTCCTTCAGGCGCCCAGTTTCCCCAGCTCCTTACTCCTCTTATTCATTTGCCATCCATCCTACTTCACATTAGTAAGCCCTGACAACAGGAAAAATGACTAATCCATCCTCCAATTCTCCCACTCGTCAGTACCAATCCCAGACACCCACACGATTCCTCCCCACTGCTTTTTTCTCTTGCCAAGACTCTGGCCTTTTACCTTCTCACTTGTTCCAACCTTCAGCTATACTTCATTTATTTTTACCAGTTCTTTGGTTCTTCCTAGAGCACACATCTCAGTGCAGGATAAAACACTATAATGGATGCTAAGGAGCATACAGCAAAACATTGTAGGAGACATCAACTGCTGCCTTACACACGAAGTAGTACAAACCAGCTACTCCATGATGATCAAAAGAAGCATGGCCAGCAGGTTGAGGGAAGTGATTCTGCCCCTCCACTCTCTTCTTGTGAGACCCCACCTGGAGTACTGTGTCCAGCCCTGGAGCCCTCAGCACAGGACATAGACCTGTTGGAGCGGGTCCACAGGAGGGCCACAAAAATGATCAGAGGGCTGGAGCACCTCTCCTATGAGGACAGGCTGAGAGAGTTGGGGTTGTTCGGCCTGGAGAAGAGAAGGCTCCAGAGAGAGCTTATAGTGACCTTCCAGTACCTGAAGGGGGCCTACAGGAAAGATGAGGACAAACTTTTTAGCAGGGGCTGTTGCAATAGAACAAGGGGTAATGACCTTAAACAGAAAGAGGGAAGATTTAAACTAGATATAAGGAAGAAATTTTTTTACAAAGAGGGTGGTGAAACAGTGGCACAGGTTGCCCAGAGAGGTGGTAGATGCCCCATCCCTGGAAGCATTCAAGGTCAGGTTGGACGGGTCTCTGAGCAAGCTGATCTAGTTGAAGATGTCCCTGCTCATTGCAGGGGGGTTGAACTAGATGATCGTTAAAGGTTCCTTCCAACCCAACACATTCTATGATTCTATGATTAAATGATTGCCTGTGCTACCTGTGACCTTGCCTTATATGAATCATTCAAAATTGCTTTAGCCTTTTCCGGGGAAAACGTGAACTGCATCCTGTGCGTTCCAGGAGTTCAAGTCAATGATTACTGTGTCTTTCTGTGCCTGCTTCTCTACATAAAGTAGAGGTAATATGCAGAAATGGGTTGAAACCGCATGACCATCCCAGGTGGCTCACCAGAGTATGGCCACAAGCCTGTTTGTTTGGCAGACTCTATTGGGTTCATTTGGTGTATATTCTTATTGTGTTCCTGTAAAGACTGTGGTTGGACCATGGAGAGAAAGCTGCTCTTACCTTGTCCCTGTTGGACACCCTGGGATGGAGGAATCCATACTGAAAGAGAATATTGTGCCTTCTCTGCGGAAAACCTAACATGCACAACAGGGAGTATTTTCAAGGTTGAAATGAAAGGAGGTTGTGGAAATCAGGATCCCAACAGTACTGCTGGGGACAGGAAGATAAAGTAGGGAAAGGAAGTTCTGTATCACTTCCAAACTGTTTAATGAGACAGTGAGTTGAATCAAGCAAGGCAAAGTATTATAGCTAACGGAGAGTATTACAGGACTGGACTTTCAACCAGATGTCTAAGACTTTGTGGTGATTCTTCAGAAGCTGACTGCTTTTTGTAACACATTTTCCATATTTTGGTCAAATGAAGAAGCAGATGCTGTGAATTAGATTCAGACCTTTATTTCTCAAAGAAATCAAGCAGATCTGCCTATTTACAAAGTCATTCTGTTTGACTCTCTTGTTAAGTGGCCTTGCCCTGTTTTGGTGTTGGTTGCCTTGTCCCTTCTTTCTCACAAGCTTTTGTGAGAAGAAAGATAGCCTTGATCTTCTAGTGATGACTGTACTTCCTTCTGAGGTAGGGCCACACAGGCTCTGACTTATGTGTGGCTCCTGCATGACAACTCGGGTGCTCAGATGGTCACTTTATTCATGTACACAATATCTGTGAGTCATTTTGGACTTACATGAAAACAAAAGGACTCATCATTACTTAAGACTGACATTTACTTCTTTATTGTGAGATAATAAATGCAATGGATCATGCCTGACCTATAATTCTCACTTTGAGAAATTCAGAACAGTTTTTGGCATTTCTGGTAGTACTATTTGTGTGTATTTTCTAACTCTTCTCCATTCATTCATCTCCCAGTAACCATTGGTAATTATCACCAGGTAATTAAGCAATAGAACTCACAATAACAGGAAATTACTGAAATGAAGTATGTAGGAGAATCGATATACATTTTTTAAAAGGTAAATTTTCCTGTTTCGGAATATGTCACCCTTTAGCTATTCAAGACAAAGAGGGAAAAGCTAAGTGAGAAGGATTATTCCACATTTCCCAGCTGCAGGATTCCTTTGCTATTTATCACTGTCCACTTCAAGGGACCAGAGGTCTGACCCAGAATATAGTTCCTGTGCACAGAGCAACTGACAGTTAAAAGACGGATCTTAACCCACAGTCAACTCCTACAGTTACAGCAGCAATATTTATTTCAATACTGATAAATCTAGCAGAATCCTAGGTGAAGC
This sequence comes from Rissa tridactyla, assembly GCF_028500815.1. Lineage (NCBI taxonomy): Eukaryota > Metazoa > Chordata > Aves > Charadriiformes > Laridae > Rissa > Rissa tridactyla. The sequence goes on from NC_071468.1 coordinate 108,694,378, forward strand.
TTATTGATGTATCTCATATCACCATAGGGAAAGTTCACATCTGAAGAGCAGAAGGATGGAAAGTTAGACTTTAACTGTGCTAAAATGTCTAAAATGAAATTTTCAGAAACTTTTTCTCATCTTTATCTCCATCCATTGAAACTGCAGAGTTTGCAAGCAGTCACTTCATCGATCCCTTACTCGGACGTGCAAAGTAGAGCTCTTTGTACTTTTCCCTACAAAATGAATAAATTCCCATGCATGCTGTCAGTTTGTACACCGCTAAGATTGCACCTGTTTCATGCTACACAGTAAGTACCACTGTGTGGAAAAACAACAGCTGACAGCAAAACAGCTTTAAAATAACTATAATAGAAAAATCTTGCGGAAGTGAATTATTTTCATTCAAGTGAAACAAAATAATTTTGGTTTACAATAATAACACTGTTCAGGAGTTGCAAAGAGATCTACACATGGGCAAGTTTAAACTTCTTTAAAGCCAGTTGAAGTAGAAGATGACCAGGTGCATGAAATAACACAACGATCATTTTTTACCCACAAAAAATATATCAGGTACTCTAAATAAGTAGGACAAACTGACTGCTTAGGGCTTTTCCTGGTTTCTTGTTTTCACCAGATGTGAGGTTTCTGGGTTTGGATTTGCTTTTTTCAGATTTCTTCCAGGTTTTTTGTTTTGTTTTTCGTTGTACAGAGTGGGAATAAAGAGAAGGAGACATCTTTTAAGACAGGTGTAAATGTAGGAAAGGGGACCTGGAACAAGGTTGATCCTTCCTAGTGGTTTAGATCAAATAGAAGTTTGCCTTCTGGTGATTGTGAGTCCCAGCTAAGAGTAACCCTGGGAAGAAGGAACAGGCTTGTTCTTCCTGCTGCTGCTGGGGATCCGGGCAAGGAATTACTGTGTTAGGAAAGTCCCTTCCCTCCTTCCTTTTTCAGCCTGACCCATAACCTCGCATATCCTATCTCAGTCCACAGCCACAGCAGATGGCATACTTTTAGAGGTCTGATAGTAGTACTTAGTGCTTTAGACTCTTCTGCTTTAGAGTTGAGTATATTGCAAGGCTGGCCTCTCCTGGAGCCAAGGTTGGGTTATAACAGTTTTTGATCCAGCAGTACTTTCCTGTTGATGATAAATATATCTCTAAGAGATAGAAAATGTATGTTCATATCTAAGTACCTTAACATTTCATTTATATGCTTTTGCTTTTCTACCTTTTACATGTCCTTAACTATTATGCTAAATTTGTGTTCATGAAAGTAAGAATTGGGCATATAGTTACTAGTATTCATGAAGGGAATAGTTGTCTTAGAGTATATATTAGCACTACTGGTGCAAATCCAGCCAACTGAATATAGATTGAAAGCTATTTACATCCAATACATTTTTAATGATTCCTGTATCAGTTTGATAACGATATCAGTTAATGAGCTGACTGAATACAGATCTAGTTCCTACCTCATAAATTTTTTACCGTGCTATGCACTAATTGGCAAAGGTAATAGGTTGTCCTAAGAACCCTAACTGAATCTTGATTTTGCTGAGGTTAAAACACTAGAAAAATCTTGATGAATCAGGAGACTTAATAAAATACACCAAGACAGTAGATGTGAGGGGTTTTTTTTTTATTTTAACAAAGCTTTTGATACTGTCTCTCATGGTATCCTTCTGTAAAAAATGTCCAGCATACAGATAGACATGTATACAATATGATGGGTGGACAATTGGCTGAAAGGTTGGACTAAAACTGTTGTTAAAAATGGGGTTACATCAGGCTGGCGGCCAGTCAATAGTGGTGTTCCCCGGGCTCAATTTTAGGGCCAGTTCTTTTCAATGTTTTTATCAATGACCTGGACACAGGAGTTCTGTCCACACTAAATAAATTTGCTGATGATACTAAATTAGGAAAAGCTGTCGATTCCCTTGAGGGTAGGGAGAGATCTTGATAAATTAGAGGAAAGGGCAATCACTGACTATATGAAATTTAACAAGAATAAATGCAACTTTGAACTACACAATATAGGAAGGATATAAAAATATTAAAGAGATATAAAAGGATATAAAAATATTAGAATATCCAAAGGAGGGCAACAAAGATGGTGAAAGGACTATAGGGCATGACTTATGAGAATCAGTTGAAAATACTAAGTTTGTTCAGCTTAGGGAAGAGGAGACTGAGGAATGACCTCATGTCCTCATGAGAGGGAAGTGTTGATCTCTTCTCTCAGGTGTCTGGTGATAGGACACAAGGGAATGGCTTAAAGCTGCATCAGGAAGTTCAGATTGGATATTAAGAAAATGTTCTTCACTGAGAGGGTGATCAAGCATTGGAACAAGCGCCCTGGAGAAGTGGTCACCGCCCCAAGCCTGTTCATGTTCAAATAATGTCTGGACAACTCTATTAGTTATGCGGCTTAGCTTTTAGGCTGTCCTGTGTGGAGTAAGGAGCTGGACTCAATGATTCTTGTGGGTCCCTTCCAACTCCGGATGCTCTTTTCCTTCTAGTTTGTTTGGGCTTTTAAGCTGATTACTTAGGAGGACAACAGCACCTGAAAAAGTAAGTGGAAATGAAACTTTCCATTTATTTCCAGGTAAGTTCAACACTGTAAAACAAAAGGTCCTGCTCATCTCCCAAATCACTCAGGTGAGGCAAGCACTGGATGAACAGAGCCTGGCTTTGGCGTGTGGAAGTTTCTTTGCCAATACTCTGAACTGAAAGCAGGCAGCCATAAACACAGATATGGGTGTTTCCCCATTTCTGGGTCCTTAAATGATGTCGCAGGAGAACTCGTATCAGCCTTTAAATGTATTACATATCTTAATACCTCCATCAATGCCCAAGTTTTTCCCCACTGACCTTTCCACAAAGCTATTCAGAAGCTGTTGATAAGGCTCATTGCTAGTCAACAACCACAAAGAAAGAACTGCATTTTTTACTTCTGAACACAGCTGTGGGGAAGAAAATTTTTAAAAATCTATACTAAAAGCTTCTATTAATTTGCAAAGATGTTATAGGAATGAGCTTAGCTTTCAGGTACACTCATCTTTACAGCAGCCTTCCAGTACCTAAAGGGGGCCTACAGGAAGGATGGGGAGGGACTCTTTATCAGGGAGTGTAATGATAGGACATGGGGTAATGGCCTCAAACTGAAAGAGGGTAGATTTAGATTGGTTGTCAGGAAAAAATTCTTTACTGTGAGGGTGGCGAGGCACTGGAACAGGTTGCCCAGGGAAGCTGTCAATGCCCCATCCCTGGAGGTGTTCAAGGCCAGGCTGGATGGGGCTTTGAGCAGCCTGGTCGAGCGGGAGGTGTCCCTGCCCATGCCAGGGGGGCTGGAACTAGATGGTCTTTAAGGTCCCTTCCAACCCGAACCATTCTGTGAGTCTGATCTGTGATTTACGAGGGAATATTGTTACTTAATGAGCAACACAAGATCTTGCCACACTTTGTAATATCACATTATATCATCACAAACTAAAACCTATACAGTCCAACACTACTATGGCTTCAGAATCTTGGCATATATATTTCCTCCCTAATAATTAATTGACTCATTTAGTTTCATTAATATTTAGCTTTCTTGAACATCCATTTTCCCCTTTTATTTTCGAGACAATTGCACATTTATCTTACTATTGTTACATTCATCTCTCAACATGCTAATATACTGCATGGGTTTTTTTGTCATATCCATACAATGTCACTAGTCTTATATCTCTGTATAAACTATATATTTACATACATATAAGATATGAAATATTTTGGATAAACAATTGTCTTTTTCTTCTTTTCCCAAAACCTAACAGTACTGTCCCTCAATTTTATAGTTTTCTAATCAACCGCCTAACCTCCTGAAGTTTTAAAAATATTTTCTTCGGCTTTGCTGCTCCTTTAGATATTTTTTGTATCTCTACTCAAAATCTATGGTTTTGGCATTTATATAATTTTAAATTGTGGTCAAAGCTGTTGAGAAATACAAACTAATAATCATCTTGCTGTAATTCCAAATCAACACTCTGAAAAAGAAAACGTCAATCTTTTTAGTATATTTACGTCAGCATAATATTAAATAGTAACTTTAATATGGACCTTTTCCAACTGCAATGCGTATTTTTAGCCACACCAGCCACACCTCTTACAATCACTTACTGTCTTCTTGATAATTCGTCTTCACATACTTACTTACTGGTAAAGTTGGCCACTACAAATATCAATTTGTTATGAATTTTACTACTGATACCTTGTTTAAAGAAAAAATGTAAACCAAAATGGCATTTAGCAATGATTAAGCAAAATTCGTTGTTTTTATAGAACTGCCCTTTACAAACTTTCATTTTGGAATGCAAAGCCTATCACTTTAATTATATGTCTATTATCGGGGGATATGAAAGTGTATATTAAATTAATGAAATGGATTACCTCAGTTACACAGTGGTTATTAACAGGAAGAGCTCCCAGTTTTCATATTATGTACATCAGTAACTTTAATTGCATTAGGCTGAGCTAGGAGAGCTATTTTAGGTTAGATTTCAACAGCACAACAATTTCTGCTGGCTTTTTGCCTGCTGTAGCTCAATTTCTGAGGGTTCCCTCATAAATGCTAACTTATTATTTCTGTCAGTCATGCTTTAGCAAACATGGCCTCATTAAAACTACCCTGAAGTGGCTTCAGTTTTGAAATCTCTCCCTTGATTTCTCCATGAGACAACTGGTGCTGGAGGGCTGTTTCTTGCATTTGGGTTAAGAGATAAGAGCGTTATAGAGTACGAATTTACAAAAGACCAGTTTTGGGGCCAACAGCAATAAAAATGATGGACTGTGATGAGCTCAGGCTTTGTAGGATAGGGTACAAAACTGCCTAGGATATTAAAGGTACGAAGCAAATTAGCTTTTAAATTATGGTTTGCAAGCACTGATACACAAGTGTAAAATCAATTAGCTGTCAGCTATTGGTTAATAGTGACTCAGTGACCTGCCTTGCTCCTGCTGGGAGTTGTGAGCAGAGGTTTATAATGGGGATGGCACAGTGTTTCTTCTCTGCTAATAATGTATTACATGCTGAAGTCACTTTATCAGAAGCTCCTGGGAAGAGAAGGTTATCTTCCTGAAATAGGTGGGCATTGGTGAGATCCCACACTGTTGTACACAAGCTTCAGATCCTGCACTAGGGTGAGGTGGCTTGGCTGAAAGGATTTCCCATGGCTTGTTCTTAAGGACGTTGAGGCAGTTTCATTCCTCATATAACTTTAGGGAAGATACTTGTCTCTAGCATACATCTGCCTGCCTGCATGGACGATATCATTGCAGTGACCCTACTGATCTGCTCCACGACAACAGCAGATGCCTGTAAATTTAAGAACATTTCCCTCAGAGTCAGAGGTAGGTGCGGTAAAGTCCTCCACAGATCAAGGTCTGAGGGAAGAACATGAACAGCGTAACAGAGGAGGCCCATGGGGACTGAACATGAGTTGTTATATTTTCTTATCCCAAAGGACCTGACAGCATCCTAGGAAACATGCAAGGATTTAAAATACATGGAGAGAAAGCAATCTCAGCCCAAATCCTGTAGGAAACCAGCAGTGTTTTCGTAGAATTATGTGAACAAGTGGAGATCCCACTAAGTGGTTAGGACAAGTCTGTTGCCACAATAAGACTTGCATTTGTGCCCAGTGCAATTGTGTGGGGTTCATCTCCAGACACTGATAACACATTTTGCACCTAGACTTAAACGCATAGCAAAAAGAAAGGAGTAAAATGGGATGTAGCTTGAGAAATGTGTAAGTTACTCTGAGTAAACCACTAGAACTGTACCCCAAATTGGAGAGGATGTAAGAACTGAATTGCCTATCTACAGTTCATTTTTATTTGGCTAGGTACTTATACAGCCTTATTGTCATAGCATTTCAGTAAGTCAGAAGAATTAGTTTAGCCTTGCAACCTTGTTATTTAAATCATGTGCAAATGGGGAACTTGAACTTGAAACTCAGTTCCACAAAACACCTAAGATGTCTGCTGTGAAGGATGGGGAGGATTTAAGCGCTGAAGTTGGAAACTGCAGAAATGCCAAGTCATCAGTAACTTAAGGCTCCCAATACTCTAGTTTCTCAATTTCTTTTATTAAAATTCTTTAAATAACTAAAAGACATGAGTCCTGTTACCAACAACATAAATGCCCGTCTGGGAGTACTGAAAGCATAAAAAAAAAAAGGATACACATATATGAAGGAGATAGAGAGGTATCTGCATGCATGTATGGATAGATATGGTTAACATTGAAACGCACTTCATGTTTTCTTCAAAGATATAGAATGAGAAAAAAGAAAATCCACAGCAGTAGCTGCTGCTGTAATCCTCCCTTTCTTCACATCTATCTATCCAGTCTTTGTTATGAACATAGCTGGGTGAGATCTGAATGCGGGGGACAAGTGCCGACCCCTTTAGGAGGATGTCAGGATGGTGTAATTTAAACAGTGATATCAAAGATGGCAGGTCTGGCATTGCCGAGCACGCATGGATGATGGATGGTCTGCAGAGGAGGAAGGGCTGAAGCAGGGAGGAGGCTGAGAGGACAAAGAGTCCATGCTAAGGCGCTGCCCTAAGGGGAAGGAATAGCGGGAGAGCTCTGCCTAGGGATGGGTGAAAAAAGGTAAATAAGTGTGAGCACACAGACAAAGAAAGGTGTGAATAGACCGAATGTGGGAAAGGGAGAAAGATAAGTGGGCTGAGTGGCCCAATTTTGGCCAGCAAATTCAAATGTCCTGGTAATGTACCATGGTGTGAGGTCACAAACCTTAGTGGAATCTGCCCGGAGTATGAGATTCTCAGGATTCTCATACTATGACAGTAACAACCAGGTTACCAGGATTAAGAAAACTGTGGGTAAAAATTTTTTTCCAAGATAATCTTGCACTGAGAACTTTTGTTAACAATGCTTGCAACCAGTGCCAAACTAAGGCCATCAAGGCTTCTTGCCATGATTTGGCAGATAATCAAATGATTCCTTCCAGTCCTCTCCTTATTTTTTTTATTCCCTAAAGGAATTTAGGGATCATCTTTTTTGAAACAAGCAGAATCTTTCCATGACTGTATTTTGGGATCCTCAAACTTCAGTTTTTCTTTCTTGTTTTCCTGTCCCCCTTACTAGTAATTTCCAGTGACATTTAAAATCAACTAGAAGATGACTGCCGAACAATGCTTCCAGGGATTTGAGGTGTTGCCATTGTCAGAAATGACAGCATGCAGACACATCAGGTTTGCGCAGAAAGGGAGTTCTTCAATGTAAAAAATGATGTGTGTTTTTAAGGTGCCAATTTTGGCAGCATCAAAGCAATGCTAAAACTTTTTCTTCAGGCTTGCAACCTTTGGCAGAGGTCACATGCCTCCTCTGAGCTTTATCACAACTTTTGATAACGCTTCTACTTGAATTCTTGAGCTAAAGGCAATGTACATACAAACATTTCTGTTCAATTGTAGAAGTTATTTACTGATAGCCACTCATACTTACATCGAAGTCAGTGGCTGAACTTCCACTGGCTTCAGTAGGATGAAGATTGCTCCCAAGCCTGACCCATCCTCTGGCCCTGAAGACAAGTACCACGCAGCTACACAGGTTTATTCTAAAAACCTGGGTAAGCTCAGGAATACTGCCTGTTATGAAAAGTGGCTAAGGGCAATTACATGAACTATTTGGCAGGGACAAGCTGTGCCAGGGAGCATGTTAACAATTAAATGGCATGGAGGATCACAAGCCAGTGAACAGACCTTCAACTGGAGACTTTTTTCTTGCCGGAGAAGTAGCCCAGATGTTACTGGTACTCGTTTGGCAGCATCATTGTGCAGAGCAGGCTATAGTTTGCATTTCTGTGAGAAGAGCACAAACTCAAACCCAGTGCTTACACTGCATCCAGCACAGGGGAAAATGACACAGTAGAAAAATCATTTTGCTTCATTTGAGACAATGTCCTGTCATGTCTGTCTGCAATACCGTCCAGGTGGCACGTATGAGGCCTGTAACACTTAGTTAAAAGTATAAAACATTTGCCTACTTCATTTTACTTTGTGCATGTTACAATGTCCAAGGTTACATGTGAATTACAGCTAAGTACATAATTGCTTCTGTACTTGCTTGCACTCTCAAATCTACTACTCGCTGCTTTGTGACATATTTTGGGATCCCTGGAAGATCAGAAGTTCTATACAAAACTCAGTTTATTTTAATAATACAATTAGGAAGCAAGGGGACCAAAGCTCAGTGCAGGAGATTCACATCCAAAGCCCTGCAAAGATTCGCAGATAAGAATTTTCTACATTTAGCGCTTTCACAAACTTTTTTTTTTTCTTCACTGCTCATTTGAGTAGATAGATGCTTACACAGCTATGCTTTACTTAAAGGAAAGAATGAAATATGTGCTGAGATCTGTACTCATCTTGATGAACTGTAGTGTGATTTGATCCTTTGTAGATACAAAATATGTCCTCTGGGTTGTAGCAGTTTATTTTACTGCAGTAATCTCAGCAGTGTTTCCCTACACCAAGGTATTTGACACATTTACCAAGCTTTTCTTTTTATGTTTCATTTACTAGTGCTGTAGGCAAAAAATGTTTTGGCAAATCAGAGTTACATGCAGAAAACCACTTATCACAAATGAGTCTGGGATGATGCTTCTACTTGTACATTTAAAATTCGTGATCTACTGGAGACGACACACCATCAAGGGACGGATAGCAAATTGCATTTCTCCACCCTCGCCTTCCAGAAATGCTGTCTATTTGACAATGAGCGAACCCACGAGCCCGTCCATTGTTCATCTGATCAGATACTGGACTGCTGCTGTCAACGATGTTCATAATTTCTGTAAACTTGGCTTTCTCTTTACCTTTGTCGGCTATAAAATGAGACAGGTTGATTATTGCACCCATGTGCCTTCACTCTTCGCTCACTCTCATGCACACACACACGCTCGGATGCAAACGTTGCTTTGGCTGATGATTGCTCTGAGCACGACTGTGCACTCAAAGAGGCTTTGCAAATCCATTTCCCTAAAACAATTGATGCGTTTGGCTTCTTGGCTTGACACAACCACAGCATTGAGAAGAGATTATTACTGGGGCCCAAACAGGCTAAATTGGGAAATGTCCTTTTGTAAAAAAGTACGCTCAGTGGTAATCATATTCTCATCTGATCAGGAAGGGGCTACCATAATAGCGCGGCCCAAGAGTTAAAGAGCTTATTTTCTAAATCCCTTCATCCTTTCTAGAACCGTGAGACATTGACAGCAAGTCACTTAACTCTGTCCAGCCACAGCTGTGTGGGTTTTGCATAATTAATTATTTATACCAAGGCAGACACAGTAATTAACTTCCAGATGAATATGATATTCTGATCAGAAATGCTTTGCATTTCAGCCGTCCCTCAAGCAAGTAACTGTCAAAGCCGGACTGTTTGACAGAGTGGGTCCTGCCAAAATCCCTCCCAGACATCTGTTCTCAGACAAAAAGAACAGATTCTCAAAGCAGCGCTTGCAGACATTGCCTCGTTTCAGCAGGCAAAGAATAACCAATTCACAAATTCTGGCTAATTTTGCCTGATTTCAAGACACTACACCGAATCTCGTAAAAAGCCAGGACCTTTTTTTTCAGTCGCGGGCACCAGCGCAAAATGAGTGTTTCCGCACAGAAATCAATGGCCTGCGCTGATGTCAGGCAGGTGCAGGTCGGGAATGAAGCCCGGGGGATTTGATATGAGGCGGGTTTGAAGACAGCAGGCAATTTTTTGATTTTCTTTGTTTTGGTGAACAGAAATGAACAATAATCATCAGCATTACAATAATACTGAATCGCTTACTTGCTATTACTGCTGTCTGCAGCACAATAATAATTCATTGGCGTAAGAATTTTACACTGAGGCAAATTTATGCAAATTTTTTCCCTATTTCTCCTTTTTACAAGAAATTTGTATTAATCACCAAGGATTGTGGCTAAACATTCAAAAACAAAGATAGGGAAGAATAGACACTCTGAATGCACACACCGCAGCTAGAGTTGACTGTAAATTGCATTTTGTTGTTGTGATTTCTGATGTAGCACCCATCTAATCACAGTGCTTCAGTGCTGTGTGCTGGCCGGAATGGAAGACAGGGTGATGGCTGCAAGGAAGGGGTTACGGCATGGAAGAGACATGCCTATCTTACCGATGGTAAATCTGTTTTATTTCTGCACGGTTCACCGACGACACAGGAACCAGGAGGATGGCTGCTGGTTTGGCATGTCCTGGATGCTGTGCTCAGGGAAGAGTGAGCACCCCAGAGTCCTGGGGAGGCCATAGCCTTCCTCGAGAGCAGCTCGACATCTGTGGCAAGAGGGAGGCTATGACAGCTGGGGAAGGACAGACAATGGTCAGCCAGCCTCCAACTACTCCTGGAGGCTGTAGTTTTAGCAATAGGGATGAGACGATCTTACCAAGAACAGGCAACCCTGCTCCGCCACCACTCCAGATATTCCTTGAGATGGCATTAGCATCGATCTGACCTTCACTGGGCTGGTTCAGTGAGTTAAACTTGCTGAAAAAAAACCACTTTTTGTTGTTGGGTTAGTTTTCTGCTCATTTGGCTCCCTGGATCAATTTACTATGGGGTTGTGGTAAGTACAAAATCAAGGGGAATCGAGGGGACAAGGAGAGACATTTGTCAGATTGGCTTGGCTGTCTTACCAAGCTGTGTACCCCAGGAGAACCAAAGAGCAGACATGCACAGCCCAACCTCAGCACCAACGGACAGACAGGCACTCCAAACAGTGCAGAGGAGGCTGTGTAGATATTGTTTCAACCCAGAAAATCCTTGAGAGCTGCTTAGTCAAGGAAGCCTGAAGAAAAGGAGCCATTCTGCAGGAACCGGAGAGCATGAGCAGCTTTGTTTACAAGACATTGTTTAATCTTGTTCAAGTTGGAGTTTAAATTTTTACCTATTTCTCAATTGTTTCAGTTGTGTTAGTAAAAGTTCCGTGACGTTTTGGAGTGCTCACCTTTACAACCAGGATACAGGTATACCAAGCCAGCTCAAGATGCTGTCCACCTTGGCCTGAGTCCGTTACAGACAGCAAACACCCATGTAAACATCTCATCAGTAGACCACGTAGACCAAACCACCATATATTTGTTAGAATACCCAAAAAGAGAGCCAGGATTAATAAATTTGTGTGTACCTAGAGGGATCTAGAAATCTTTCTAACTTTAGTTCACCGTGGGCACCTGGAAGATCCTGGGACACAGAGCAAGAAGCTGGAATAAAGCTCTGCGCACAGATTCTACCGCAGCTGCCCAGTGACACATTATTTTCCCATTCTCTGAAGTGTGTGACACTCATAATCTGGAATGGATAGCACAGAGTTTTATTGATGATGGCAATTCTTATATTCCTCTATGATCTTAAAGCCTGCTCTGTAGGATATGGAAATCACAAGAAAGATTTAATGGACACTGCATCTATTCTGATACGGCAATTCTAAAGTTTCTGTAGTGGCAAAAGCCCAACATTTTAACAAGAATGTTCCCAAAGTAGTAAGGAAGAAAATTTTAAATTGTTTTCACTCCAGTGGTGCCACTTCTCCCATATAGACAAGGCCAGGGTGACAGACAGCTAGACATTTCATCCTTGGCATTTCCTATTTGTAACCCTGTTTAGTTAGTTCTGTCAAAATGCCTAAAATTTACAGTAACCGTGGAGAAAGGTAAAGGGCTGCCTGGTAGTCTCTTGTCAAAGTTCCACTCTGCACTTGCCTGTGCTGCATCTATGAAACAATTTAAAGGCTCAGCCATTTAGAGAAAGACATTTTCATCATATCGTCAGGAGCACAATAGATTTTTCCTTCCTAATGTAATAATTCAAGCTCATAGAAAAAAAACCCACAGCTTTGCAAAACTTCCTGGTTTCACAGCCAGAGTGCATGGTGATTTGTTTGGGGAGGTCTGTAGTCTCCAGTGGCACCAGGTACAGAACTGCCCCTTCAACTTGGCTCCCAAAAAGTCTGCTGCTGCTCCCCAGTCCCCCTGCACGTCCAGCACACACAGCCCTCGTCTGGTGATTGCTACACTTCACACAGCAAACGTGTCAGGCTGGAACCGTGTGGGAACTCTGCACTAACTGCTGACTGTAAAACCCAAACATGTGTACCCTATTCAGTGCAGTTCAGCTATCTAAAGTCAGTGAGGACACTCAAGGTATTCCAAAATATTTGGCAAGGCCACTGAGTAAATTCTTTCATGCCACCAGCTTCAATATCTCTTCCACTGGCATCCCTACAACAGAGGATCACCTGATGAAAACACACTTTATTTTTGAGTGTCCAGCTCATAGGTTTGCAATGATGAAATCCAAAACACTGTATTAAAGCATTTGGCCTTATAGAGTTGTATTTCCGATGCATTCTTAAATTATCTTCAACATCTGCTTTTTTGAGGAGCCAGTTCCCAAACTAATCATCTTGTTTCCAACGTCACTCTTATTTATTTAGAGTTAATTTTGTATCACGCTGTCCTGGACATGGGGTACATGCCCAAATGTCTCCTAAGGAGTTTTATTGGTAAAGAAGACAGATTTTTTTTCAGATTTCATAATCCATATGTTATTTGGAAAGGAAGGGTTTGGCTATGGAAATCGTTTTTCTATACTTCTTCCCGGTCTTTATGAACTTAACTAACCTTATTCTAGTGAGAACAGTAAAAGAAAATAGTTTCCTGGAGTCACAGCTCTCCCACAACAAACACTCCAGGACTATCCCTCTTCCTACAGACCATAACAGAAGGGAAGATCAGGCTTCTAGCTTGAAACTTGTGTAAAGAATTTTGCATAGTCTGAATTTCAAAGGCCTGTGAATCTTGTATTTATTGAAAAAGCATTAGAAACTCCAGATTTCACAATACTGAAGTCAATACATGTTTGAGCTGTTTCTATTTTCAGTATGGGAGAGCTAAAAAAAAGTGTGCTTTTGAAATAATACATTGTTCCAAATGTTATGTTACTACAAGAGGATTCACATAGTTAACACCTTACGCGATGTTTGGAAATGTGGTGGTTTTATATGCATTTTTTTTTTTCCAGAAAAGGAGCAAAGTCATGCAAACCAGGAGAAAATAGATATGTTTTCCAGACTGATTTTTTTAAAGACTCAGACTAGAGATTCATCGTGCGGGCCAGGAAAGCCGAGGCAGCTCCAGAGAAGGTGCAGAACTGTGTTCCAGCATGCCAGTTCCCTGGTTTTTTGTTGTTTTTTTTTTTTTTTTTTTTAATAGTATTTAAGGTACCTCTACAACCATCTATCAGCCCAAATGCCCTCTGTTCTGGCCTTCTTTTCGAGGCTCGCTAAGTCAGCAATTTCAGACGCAATATCTCTTGCAAATCACTCTGCAGATAGCTGTAGTGCATGCAGCCAGAGCTGATGAGTCAATGAAGTGTATGAGAGAGGAGCTGGCAAGAAGATCCTTTCACTCCCGTTGCCTCGACACCAGCGCAATGCCAGTGACCCCCTGAAGTGTGAGGGGACAATCATGCTCCAAGCGACCAGCGTGCGGGGCAGAAGGAAACGGCACTCCCTCTGCAGTGTAAACACCACGCACACAACAGGAGCAATGAAATGAGACATGGCTGATGGTGACAGATCAGTCAGCAGCAAAAGCAGAAACTCGTGGTGCTTGCCAGGTAATTTAAACACATCAAATTCAGTGTTATGTCTAATATGCCTCTTTTCTTAAAGCGTACACCCTAAAGGAGTGAGTCTTTCCAAAGGAGAACAGTGCCGACTCCACTTTGTCCGAAGCGTCTCTTCTCAGCACAGAAAGAGTATTTTTTTCCCTGTAGAATATGAAGGCGCATGAGAGGACAATTAATAGTGAAAACCCAGCAGGGCTGCTGTATGCAAATATGCACAGCGTGCTCCCCCATTGCTTCTGGACTGGCACTAGCCTGTCAAACGCCTGGAAACGAACCTTTCTGGAGCCTTTATTAAGATTCATGGGAAAGGCAGGCCCCAAACCCACAGACAGCATCAGCATGAAGCATCTCAGCCTCCTCTCTCCCATAAGCACTGCCAGCACATCTGGCTCAGGCTCTAGAGGGGAATGAAGAAACTGGGAGGGAGCATAAAGTGAATCTGTCAGCATTTACTTGCATGACAATCTGCCATGTAGAATACGTGCCATGCACAATACAATGCTCTGAAGCGCCTGATCCCCTACTACACCCTGGCTGTAGGCTAGTGCACTCGCATTTCTCCCACACATGCCAGAGGAGGACTACAAACCTACATACAGGGCTTCACAAAGGGCTGTGGTGCCCACACAGGGAGGAGATGACTTCTTTCTTTCCCTTTGTGCTCTTTTGTAGGATCCATAGCAGCGTTAAATCCCATCTCTTCAGAAACAATTCTGAAAATCCGAAGTTTCTCCGGCGATTTGAAGCCCAGGTTTTTGAAACTATGCTCCCTCCTTCTGTTTATTTGACAGTTTGATTAAATCAATAGGGGTTCGTGTGAGCATGTGTGTGCGTGCATCTGTATACATGTATAAGACTTAATGATTCATGTGCACCAACTCATTGCAGGTATGCATACAAACACATACTGCTTTCTGATAAACTGAACTCCAAAACAGTCTCTCCGATTTTCCCTTTTCCTGCAACTTTGCATGGGTTTTTACAGCAGGGCAAAAATTGTATCAAGTAACATGTTTCTTTGCCATTCACAGCAAAGATGATTTTCACCACCTGAAGGTACAAAGACCGCATCCTTGAATGATGAAAAAATATAGAAGTTGTTACCTGGAAGAGCCCAAAAAGGTACATAAACTCTAGCAAGTAGAAAAGAAGTCCCTTCCTGTGCTTTGTGCCTGCAGCACTTGCAGCAAACCCAGCTTCCCGTGGTCACCTCCACAAAACACCCAGAGAGTGGCAGAGGCAAGAACGTGCCGCTTGCTGAGTGAGTGGGAGAACAAGCAGCACTCCTGGATATAAATGGATCTGTTATTCCTCACATTTCCACACTTGTGCCTCTCAAATCTGGATTCTTAGTTTTAAAAAAGTACTTCATTTGCAACAGACTTGGCAGATAATATTAGTATCTGAGGGCTTCTGATGTGTGTCAAAAACACTATTTTCTTGCTTCCTAAAAGACAGAAAAACATGAAATTCTGCCTATGGAGATAAGAAAAACAGTTATTTACAAAGCACCTGAAGTTTCCAGAAGTGTCTGTTGCATGTCTTAACTTGGTTAGTTAGTTGGTCACACTAACTCTCTAGCAGTACAAGTATGAATTTCAATTTAACACCTAGTGGGCCAGGCTCTGCGGTCTGCATTAGACTTCAGATTAAATGTCTCACCAGCCCCAGTGGTGAAGTTCAGCATTGCTGCAGAGGAAAACAAACACAGTCCTCGTACCATTCACGCATCATTTCTGAGCCAATGTTGGGTGCTTGCAAGCCTGCAGTACTTTCGGATCATCTCAGGTGTCTGGAAACCAGATCTCCCCCTGCCCAAGGGCACTGGTGTCCTTGTCACCTTCTCAGCTGGGCCATCACCTGGCCAGGTGCTCTCTGGTGTCCTCTGTGCTGCCACTTCGCTGGGTGCTCTCAGTGGGTGCTGGGGAACAGCCCCAAGGCCTAACCTACAAGTCACCATGACATGTCATTGTGGGCACACCTCGGTATGCCAACCAACGAAGCATAGGTGCCAAAGGAGGCCATAAGCTGACCAAAGGCGACCCTACAGTGCTGTAGGCATCTGCAGAATGTGGTGATGCTGAGCAGTAGGTTTCATCTTCTTTGGTCATCTGAGTCTTGGCTTTAGGGTCTATGGGTCATTATATTATCACCCAGTCAGTCCCGTCATCAGGTGATAAGTTACATTGCAAACAGAATTTCCACTATGTAAAAAAATTAACATTTTGAGAAAGGTGGGGTTTTTTCCTGAAATTGAGAGAAGTGTTCCACAGCCCTTCATTTTCAGGAAGTAAATATTTAATTTTCATCATGTTAAAACCAGCTCATTTCTATTTGTTTTGACTACTAATGCATAAGTCTGAATGGTAAAGTGAGAATGAAATGTTTTGCATTTGACCTTAGCAAGATGAAATAATTCAATAATTGTATGAAAAATACACTGTTGAATTTGATATGCTATTCAAAAAACACATTTTTCTATGAATCAGCAGTTTCTCACAGAAAACATACTATTCATAGCTTGTTGACTAGTTCTGTCCTTAAACAGACACTAAAAGAAGTTTATACTGTTTCTTGTATTGCTGTACTTTTCTTATTTGGCTGTTCTTGCTGAAATTTTTGGCCTGCTCAACATTGCAACTTACCTATTTTTGCCCAGAAAGCACAAGGTGGACTTTTCCAAAAAGAAATGCTAAATTTTTCAATGTATTGCTAAATACTCCATGTTTCATTGATGATAAAATAATGGTAATGCATTCAGTAAAACTCTTGACTCAAAATGTGTGCTTGCTGTATTTGTCTTAACTTAGAGAAGAAAAATAATGATTCCATTTCCATTTTCTTGATGTCTGAAAAGAAGTCTTTCAGCTGATTTTTTTGCAGCATGGTGAGAATGGCCCAGCTGTACCATAAACTGAACACTTAGCTGTGCATTCAGAAATCACCAGCTCGCATTCAAAAGTCAGTTAGTCTCGTATTCAGGAAGCAAAGATCATATGAATGATAAATGATTTGTAATGCAAGATGCTTTTTTCCAGATCTTTTTCCAGAGGTCAAAGGGCTCATCATTTTATGCTTTTACAAAATTACATTTTCCTTTAAAAAGCAGTAAATTATTAAAATTTAATATAAAATACATATTTTAATAAGTAGAATATAGAAGGTATGACCTCTGTCACTTGCGAAGTGTATCAACACCTTGCATTGTCCCAGTGGTATATTTGAAGGAGATCTTAATATAAATCGGGTATTGAATGTGAAGATCTTTCCATTCTAACACATTTTAATGAACTCTCAATGCCGTGATACACAGTCAGGATCCTAAATCTGACTTATTGCGGCACTGCAGTTTGTAAGGCAAGCCATTTGTGCACTGCAGTGGGGTTTTTCCTTTGTTAGAAAAACAGGTTTTGTATTTTAGCTTGGATAGAGTACCTTTAACCAAACCGTGTATACGTATTTTAATTACAGATAAAACCTTCAGCTGCCTAAAAGCAAGCTTCATAAAAAATGAAGTAATAATCCTAGAAAATGGACATATTGCACAATTATAATTTAAAAAATAAAGACAGATGGTTTGAATAAGTGGCAAACTCATATTTTCATTGACTAGAAGACTACATGTATTTGAGAAAATACTTTGAAATTAATTATTTGCCAAAAAAAGATGTCAATGTTCTGGAGCTCTGCCACGCTGTAGCATCTTGCTTGGTTGGATGAATGCGTGAGGGGAAGGCAGATATGGACTCCATAATGATCTGTCATAATTCAGAGCAGTGGGGCACATTCAAAATTAAAACCAGATCCAAATACCCTGGAAGAGCCAGTTTCGCGCTGCAATATGTCAATAGTTTGGGAGTATCACTTTCTTCTTCTCCAGTCTTACGTTCAGCCCCACTCCTCCTCAAAATCTAGTGTTTTTCTTTGGAAATACTTGTTTCTCATTAACCCTCTGTGGAAACCCATTTATTTACTACCTTTTGGCCTGGTATAATGACCCTGAGTGTGAAGACTGAGTCTGTGGAGAACTCATGGCACCTTGCGAGAGCTGAGAGGAGAGAAGTTGAATCAGGACCTTTCTCTGCGCCTGATGCATCATGTAAGCTTTGGGCAATATCTGTCCTCCCGCATTTTCCTCCAAAATGAAGATAATAGCATTTATGCTTTTCCCATGATTGTCACTGTTATTTAGTGATGTTTCCTAAAATGCCCGTCATTACATGAGGGAATTGAAGTTGATAAAATAATATTTTTCCTCTTCAGCAAGGGATATAATCACCTGTCTTGGCACTAATGAGGTTTAAGTACACGTACTGCCCTGGACTGAGGCTTTTAGAAAGAGTCAGGTATATTTCACCTAAGCTGAAAAGTAGGGGATGTATGAATACATGATGAATGGTTTCCTTTTAAAAAGAAAATGAGCTGCATAGTTTAATTTGGTGTACTCTGAGTTTAATTAGCTGCATAGCACAGAGGGCTGTGGGATACGGGCTTATTTTGGATATTTTGGATATACTGATTACCGCATCTGTACCCAATAAACCCCATCATTATCGAGTAATAAGTGTGCATAAATGCCTACAATGCAAACAAAAACGTGTGAAAGTAGCAAAGACCTTGCCTGTGCCGCTTGCATACCACTGAATATTGCATATCATATAGAGTTTCATGTAAACTGCTTTAACTCATAACAAAAATAGATGCAAAAATAGATGAATAGATGGAAAGAACAGCTTTCTGTTCAGAAATGTCTGACATTTTGACGCTTTAGCAATACCGTTTCTATATAAATAATTTATTCTTCTACAATAATCCTATGAAAGCTGGAGGCTACAGTGATTTCAAATCCACACATGTCCCTCTCTTCTTTTCCACCCAGCACTAACAGGTGCATGTAGATTGGTAGTGAGGCATTTACATCTTCTTACAGAGAGAGGAAAAATTGCGAGGTTTGTGAAAGGAGGGTTGGTAGGTCTAGGGTGTGATCCTGGCTAGAAAATAAAACAAAAAGTTACAAAGTTCTGGGTCTGTACAGCTAAATCTACAAAATACTCTTCCCAGAGCCATGTATTTGTATACCCTCATGTACAGAGAGGGTTAACTTATTTCTTCAACACAAATGCAGTATATATCTCAAAACAATAATCTTGTTGTAATGAGCAGCTGTTTCTGATGATAATAAAGATTCTGAAATTACACATGCATAACTCATGAGGTGAATGAAAAAATATATAGAAGAGAGCAGTTTATAGTAGGTGCTGCCAAACATGGTACAAAGGTACCCCAGGATTTGTTTGTCAATGACCACCACCTTTTCCCAAATGTCAAGTACAGATTGAAAAAAGTCTAATTTCATCTCCTTTAATTGCGTGCATGCAAATCATTGCCTTCTCTTGTTTTTCTTTTTTTTGTTGTTTTTTTTTTTTCCCCTCCAATTATTTGCTGCAGTGTGACATTCCTCCTTGTAAGCAGGGAAAGCCATGTGTTCTCTCTGACCTTACGCTATAAGAGAGTTTGAGATATTTCATTGACCCTTCCCTCTCGACTCTGAGGCTAATATGTCTCATTATCTCAGTGCATAAAACTGATTATTAAGTAGTCTTTGATGAAGCAAACAGGCTTCCACTTGTCCTTTTGAATTATCTCAATATCATTAATTGTTTAAAAACTGACAATGAGGTCATTCAATTACAGTATTCTCTATACAGTCTGTGCTTAATGTCACATCGAGGTTGTTATCCAGAGCAGAGGGGGTTAAATTATCAGTATGCTGTTGCCACTGTGATCCTAATGTAAATGAACATTTGGTGGTTTATTTTTTTCCTTAGCTGCTGGTTACTACGTTATTAGCATATTTGATGTATTTCTCAGCTCAGTTAATAAGCAGTTCTGAAGGCAAAAGACTGATGTTTTAGAAGGGGGTTTATAGACCGTTGTCCCTTGTAACAATATCTGGAACACGTCTGTGCGCTATTATGACTAACTGACTTTGGTTTTAGGCCATATGCACCACTGACAAAGCCTAATCTGTGTTCCTGTCTGCTGCCTAGGTGGTTTTTTGCTAGACTATGGCCATCCTATGAATTCCAAACGTTTTTTCTTTCCTCTCTAGTTCCTATTGAAACTAAATTCTGCCTTGATATTAAAGTGTATGAAAGCATTTTGCATGCTTCAGGTGCATTAAAATTATCTGAATACTGTTCATTGTATCAAATATATTCAAAGCCCTGTGGTACATACAAGTAAGTTTTGTAAAAAGAACTCTAATAAAACATTAAGGAGAGAATATATGGAAATACAGGACATACAACCCGGTGTATTCCTATTAGAACAGCATGGAGAAGCAGATCGGTGTAAAATGTTCTGAGAGAAGAGCGATTCAGCCGATGCTAGGGGAAGCACAGGGAACAGGCGCTGCACGTAACTGCTCGGAAGGGAAGCTGCTGATGCTCTTTCTTCCTCAACAACTGTGTTTTGGTACCTGGGCCCAGGGCGAAGCTCTAGAGGGATGCTCCAGGGTTTGTTAGGGGAGGCAGTAGCGTGCAGCTGGGGCAGTGCAGACACTGGGAGAGCTCTTCTGGTGCAAGGGCCAGGCTTGCCAGGAGGCTGTGGCACTTAGATCCTCTCTATCTTTTCACTTAACCCTCCCTTGTGTTAGGTGGAAACTCACCTGTGGAACTCAGACTTTCTGTTCAGAAAAATAATTTTAGATCACCAGCTGCCACTCTTCTGCCTATTACGCTATTGATTTTAGTGCTGCTACAATGCTTTGGGATCCTGAACGTCTTCCAAATCTATATTTGAAACCTGTCTCTTTGTTTGAGTAGTGTCCCAGGTAATGTGATCAATATAGTTAGCATTAAAGCTCGCTAAATGATGGCAGTGCCTTTTGGTAATGACTTGAGAGGTTTCAAATTCTGCTTCGGGAAATAAGACTCTTCAGACAGCTTTGTAAAAATAGACTTCTGTTGAGACCGTTTGTCTTCAAATTTTTCAAAAATTATTCCACTCTCTCCTTTGCCTTTTACCCTCACCTGTCTCTGCCGTTTCAGAAGTAACCAGAAAAATAGTGATTCTCAAAGAAACCTTCCAGGTGAAAAAAATTATCAAAACTGTTATGTCTGTGCAAAACATTTTGTCTTTGGTGGAGCGGGGTATTTGAAAAAATGACATTTTGTCTAAACTCTTTCAACCAGCCCTCTCTAACAGGCTTTCCACAGATAAGCAATGTATATCCTGGTTTTTTCTTCATCAAGCTGGGACACTGCATGCATTTTGCCAAGCCTCTTGGCAGCTAATATTTTTGTTAAATTGGCTAGTACATCTGTCAGCCCTGGGACAAAGCTAGGTTTCCCACCCTGAACCTTTCAAGCAGAACCTTTTGTAAAAGACAAAATGCTGTATCTACCTTAAAACATAAAGGATCCTCAGGGCATTGGAAACTAATGTGCTGCTTTAATGCAAACATCCCTTGTGAGGGCTCTCGGTCCTTGTATGCTCTGAACAGCAGGAGGAAGAATACATGAATATAAATGAGCTGCACAGCAATATTCAGAAAATGGAGCTATAAGAGTTAATGAGATGGTGTCCCGCTGATGGACGCTTGCATGTTAAAAATCCTGATGGTTTTATCCAGCAGCAAGTTTGAAAAACCTGTCCAGAGCTAGCGATTGTGGAGCACCCGTGGCTGCCGAACGGTACCACTCTTCGTATGGCCCTGCTACAGGCAAAGAGCCTTTGATATATCTAAATCTAACAAGGGAGAAAACCGAGGGATTACTAGAAATCATTGACCATGGAGGAAGGAAGTAATTATTAATAGCATTATACACCAAACTGCACACGGCTGGTGTGTTTATGCGGCTCAGTGTGTCTAGCTGCGTACAGCCACTGGCAGAGGACCTTTTAGAGTAACTAAAAGCCACTGCAAATAGCACTTAGTTGTGTGTCTTTAAGACTCACTCTGTGGCAGCTGAATTCAAAGGGAAGGTTCTCATTTGTGTCACTGTTGGCCACAAAAGTGCTGCCCCACTCCAGTGAGACAATTCAGCGCGTCTCTGTCTTGCAACCAATGGTACTTTCCCAAAAACAGTCACCAACCTGAAAACGACGTCCCCTTCAAGCTACTGCTCAGTGTATGCCTAGCACAGCTCAGTCTGACCTGCTCCTGTGCTGTCCAGTTAATTTACAGAATTAACAGGACACATTACAAGGCAGCAATACATCTGCTGTGCAACAAGACATCTCTCTACATGGCAGAGAGTCTCCTCTCTTTGTGCTTGGGTGAGATGCAGAGCTGCTTGGCACGGGTGCTGGTGTAATGGATTTGCTCTGCACAGAGTCATGCACAACCCTACTCTTTCCAGGGTCTCCCAAACCCAGGAGATGATTGCCTTGCTCAGGTGGTTCTCCTGCTCAGGAACACATGAGTACAGAGAGTCATGTGTCTGAATGCCCCATGGACTCTGACCCTGAAGACCTTAAGAAGAGCTCTATGGTCTCTGGTCATGCAGGACGCCCACATACACTGCACAAGGTTTGGTGGGGAGAGAGCTGCCTGAAGCAATTTCATACCCTTGCTTACCTACAGGAACAATCTGGTCTATTAAACATTATTTTAAAAGCTTGGGGCCCGTAACCAGCATCAGAGTGAAGATTAGCTAAGCATGGGGCTTGTTTATGCATGTTCAGTGATTATCACCCAGCTGGTGCATGTTTCACTCTTGGTATTTGAGAATTAATAAACTTGCTGAGTGACAATTCCAGCCTCATCTCTAATGAAATTAGCTTCCCTGGCAGGAAGTGATGAACACAGATTTGACGGGAGCTACCAGGTGTCACTCTGATATGTTTCTTGCAATTTCTTTTTCTAAGGACTTGTTGACATGCAGCAATAGTCTAGAATAGTTATTAGAAAAAAAAAAAAAAAAAAAAAGAAGCCTGGAGGGATACTTTTCTTTTCTGACACGGGTATGTCTACACAGGTATTGAAGGTCAAGTGCAGGTCAGGGTTCGACACCATCTCTCCTGAGGGTACCTAAACTCAGCACGCTGTAACGCTTCAGCCACAGGTCCAGTTCCTAGCTGAATACCAGGATCTGTGAAGGAACCTGCAATATCACACTGTCACGTATTCATGGAGCTTCTCTGCGCATTGCAGACCTCAAACAGATACCCAAGAGCTGCAACCTTGACATTCTCTGTTCCTGCCTCTCTGTATTTTACTTCTTGTTTCTGTTGCCAGAGACAGCTTGATTTTTAAATGGGATTGAGAGATCAAGCACTGAGATGAGTGGCTTCAGTTCAGGTGCTAAGATATGGTGCATTTCTTAATGAAGAATAGCAGTGTAAATCAGTGTTGAATAGCTATTGCACTTTAAATTCATATGTTGGTTTATTTCATAATGGTTTCCCCACGGAGATAAATCCTAAGGGTACAAGTATCATTCAGTCTTGGAAGAAATGATACATTGCCGTTAGTTTTGAGATTTGGGTATTTTTCTTACATGAGGTCTTTAATCTTCCTAAACACAATCAATTCCAAGGCAGAGGTGCTTCCTGTAAACCCACTAATAACATTTTGGCTGAAAAGCCTGAAAGAGATAATTACCTAAAATGCTGCTTGTGACTACTTCTGTTCAAAGACTGATGTTCCTCCCCAACAAATCACCTGTCTCTGTGCAGTTGTGAATGATGTACGATTTGGGAGTCTTTACCTTGTATGTTGGAGAGATTTGAGTAATGCTGAGCAGCTTTGTTAGTGGACTAAAGAAAATACCAAAAGTTGTCAACATTGAATGGTCCTTTCTAGTTGAAACAACAGGCTTCCTATTTTTTATTTGAATTAAAAAAAAAAAAAAGTTTAAAGGAAAATGTCTTGGACTTTGAACAGCTTGTTGCATAGCAATTTCTTCAGAAGAAAGATTTTTGAGAGAAAGGGGATGGCGATTGTTTTAAAAGAAACATGTTCTTCTAAGCAAAGGGCCAGCCACACTCCCACGACATGCTGACACTCAGAGCCAGGAACAGCAGGAAAGGTTGCTCAGCCAAGCAATGCCGACCAAATCCAACAGACGCAGGAGGAGTAAGACCAAACTTTGTAGGCTGAGGTCAAAGTCTTGTAGTGCAGCATGGCTTGTTAAGAGTGAACTCTGCACAATTAAGACAGTTTCTTGCTAAACCTCTTTGTGTTTGTGTCAATGAAGAGGATAACTGGAGACCAGAGATGCAGGAGCCGGAGGAATGCTTAGCAATGACACTCAGCAAAAGCCGCAGCACTGATCTGAGAGTCTGATGCACCCAGTTTATCACTTCTCATGCGGTAAAACACAGAGGGGTGCAAGTCAGCTGCCTATATGCAGGCATTTATTAGCTTTTGATATATCTTAGAATACTTCACCTGGCCTTAGGTTGCCAGTCCAGAAGAGGGCATGCCTCCTGTGAGGCCTGTATTGTATCGTTCAGCATTGTTCAAATGCCAAATGTCCATCTGAAAAAAAAAAATAACAAGGGGAGAGGAGGGGAGGGGAGGGGAGGGGAGGGGAGGGGAGGGGAGGGGAGGGGAGAGGAGAGGAGAGGAGAGGAGAGGAGAGGAGAGGAGAGGAGAGGAGAGGAGAGGAGAGGAGAGGAGAGGAGAGGAGAGGAGAGGAGAGGAGAGGAGAGGAGAGGAGAGGAGAGGAGAGGAGAGGAGAGGAGAGGAGAGGAGAGGAGAGGAGAAAAAAACCCAGCTCTTCCATAAGGTATGACCTTGTCATACTCTGAATCCTATTATGAAATCTACTGGATTTCATGTGTTTGCAGGTAGATCATATATGTGAGCTAAACACTTCAGCTGGCTCTCATAGTCCATAGAGAGATATAAGCAATGTTAGAGAATGATTCACTTGACTTGAGATGGCTAATGCAGGATGAGTTACTCCCTAAGTGTACCTTTTTCCTTCCACTGATTGAAAAGGGATTGCAGACACAAGTTTGTCTACAGAAAAATGTTTGCATTTAGTCAAAGGAACTGCACCTACACTTTTAAAAACAAGTATGTATCGAGGCTTGAAATTACTGATTTCTTTTTTTGGGGGGAAAAAAGAAGAAAAAGACAAACCCAACCTCTTCCCTCCCAGATCAGTGGCAAGACTTTATTTAACCAAACCAAAACCCTACACATTTAAGACCACCAAAACCTGATGTTGCAAATCCGGAAGATTCATTATATTGAAAAAAAAACAACCCACAACTCTCAAGGCCCACCTCTCAAGCCTGTCCAGGTCCCTCTGGATGGCATCCCTTCCCTCCATCGTGTTGACCGCGCCACACAGCTTGGTGTTGCCAGCAAACTTCCTGAGGGTGCACTCAATCCCACTGTCCATATTGCCAACAAAGATGTTAAACAGCACTGGTCACAATAACAATTCCCGAGGAATGCCACTCATTCCTGGTCTCCACGTTCAGCATTTAAAACTTCTCACGCAGCTTTTAACATAGAAAAACAAACTGAAGAATGTATTGCAAATGCAAGGATGGAAAGAGGTTCATGAGAAGCAGTTCTTCTAAATGGCATGGCCCCTTTTTTTCTCAGTATGCTACCTGTCATCCTGCAGTTAAGGAGGGGGAAAAGGAACTAAGGGAAAGTAAAATGTAGGATTTTTTTTAACCATTACCTATAAAATGAAACATTAAAGCTTCAGCCAGGTGAAGGGAAAAAAATTAATTTTGAAATCTCTTCGAACATAGAAATACTTTAGTGGGTTTGGTGGTTAAAAAGGGGATTAAATTCACTAAGAGAGGGGGACCTGACAAGGACAGAGGCGCAGTCACAGTTCTTATGTCAAGCCAAAAAAGTAGTTAAAGATTAGGCCATTCCAAATTGTTTCAAGTAAGAGCTGTAATGATGACATCAATAAAAGAAAAATTGTCACGTTTAAAAGCAGGAATTTCCAAGGATGGAAGCCTATTAAAAGGAGCAATCTTCAAAGAGCAGAAATACAGAACACATTATTTGGAACTGGAAATAAATTATGAACTTATCAAATATTATCTATATATCTTTTGTGAATAACACCACTGAAATGTAGGAGCTCAAATTCACACAATTTTTTTGTTACTCATTGATATTCAGACCTCTGCACAGGAAATCTTCTGCCTTATGAATCTCTGATATTTCAGGTATGAAGACCAGTCCAAAAATTCTTACTGGAAGTATACTGTCTTCAGTCATCTGGCTCAGGGGACAATATCAATTTGTCCTGTACGTTACGTAAAAATCTATATGACAAATATGAAGTAGCAAGGGAAATTCATGAACAAGTCACGGTTTGAAGGTAATTAATCTAAACTTTTCAACAAGCAACACGTGAGCTGAGAAGCCCTGACAGCAGTTCACAAATGAGATCTTTTCCAAACTGTTAGAAGAGAAAGTAGTAGCTTTACAGCTGGCATTGGCTTAGTTTTGGCTAGCTCTAGCATGATCTGAAGGAACATTTTACTGGAGGCTGACACAACTGGACTTGATAAGTTTGCACCCATTAGAGTTCCCCTTA
Source organism: Rissa tridactyla (assembly GCF_028500815.1). Classification (NCBI taxonomy): domain Eukaryota; kingdom Metazoa; phylum Chordata; class Aves; order Charadriiformes; family Laridae; genus Rissa; species Rissa tridactyla. The sequence goes on from NC_071468.1 coordinate 108,720,610, forward strand.
GCAGAACAGATCCAGAATGTCTCCACTGATAGAAGCAGATAGAAAGAGGGGAGTGAGCAGGATAAGAACATGCAAAGGGTCCTGCTGAGACATATTGACCAGTTATTGGAAGAAGAGGCTAAAGAGAGTTCTCAGGGCACAGTCCCCTCTCTGGAGTTTCTAGAGGTTGTGCTGGGCTCATGCTGCCCTTTTCTCATTGCTAGGTATCACCTCTCCCGGAGTAATTATGTATTAAAATTTGATCAGAAGGATTTAAAATGATATGCTGGAACATATAAATGTGTTATTAGAAAAGGATAGTCGTCTTGTCTTGGAGCCTTGCTATCCGTGTTATCTAAGGCAGGGTTTTTTCATCTTCTTTGCTGTCTAAGAAAAAACACCTTAGACAGGTAATCTTTGTCAACCATGCCGTCTGAAGACAAGACCGTCTTTTAACACGTAATATGCAGGGCAACTACAGAAAAGTAGCGCTCAGATAAAGAACGCTTATCTAATTTTTGTAGTTCTTGATGAAGTTTGAAAGCAGAAAATAAGGAGAAAGAAGAAGGTGGGCCAGCATCCTACAACCAGTTGGATGCTCACAGAGCAGACCCCATGCTCTGCAAACTGGTCGTGCTGTTTAGAGAACAGACACGGCAGCAGTCGTCTCAGCCAGCTTTGGACACGCAAAAGCTTCCAAAAGTGGGTTAAATAATCCTCCACTCCCTGCACTCCCTAATCCAAACAAAAACATTTTTCCAAATCTTGGCCACCTTTCTCAGGGGAAAATCAATTGTATCTGGAAATGCCTATTTCTCTCCATTGACTGTGGGAAGACAGCGGGGTGATTTGCCTCACCAAAATTAGGTAACATGAATCCCATCCCTGGGAACAGATGATTTAAAAATGCTATTTATGTCAGTCTTTCTGAGCAGGTATGGCATAGTCAGAGGTAAAAGCATTCCAACTCTATCTGAATATTTTTGATTATTTTGATGAAAAAAATTATTTTCATGAAAAAAAACTGATGAAAAAAATTTTGGCGATACAGATTCCGTTTATAAAACTAGCAAGCAGTAAATGCCCTCTACCTTTGTACGTTATAGTCTAGTGACAAGAATGCTTGCTAGGCGTGTTGAACAGAGTGGATGTCATTACTGCTCTGAGTCTGAGCACTGAACTTGATCCTTTCCCATAATAGAACAGATTTTGGTGAAAGAGTACACATACTACTTTTTCATGTGACTCAAAACACTCTCTTTTATTTAAACTATTTTAAAGAAAATTAATTCAAACTGTACAAGCTATTGTTCTTGATCAAAAACTTTAGTTGTCAGAAAATGTGCACGCAAAGATCTTTCCAGGGTCTACAAAGGGCTACAAAGATGATTAGAGGACAGGAGCACCTCTCTTATGAGGAAAGGCTGAAGGATTTGGGTCTCTTCAGTCTGGAAAAAAGATGGCTGAGGGGGGACCTTATCAACACTTATAAATACTTAAAGGGTGGGTGTCAGGAGGATGGGGCCAAGCTCTTTTCAGTGGTGCCCGGGGACAGGACAAGAGGTAACGGGCACAAACTTGAGCATAGGAAGTTCCACCTAAACATGAGGAGGAACTTCTTTCCTTTGAGGGTGGCAGAGCACTGGCACAGGCTGCCCAGAGAGGTGGTGGAATCTCCATCTCTGGAGACATTCAAAACCCGCCTGGACACGTTCCTGTGCAACCTGCTCCAGGTGACCCTGCTCTGGCAGGGGGGTTGGACTAGATGATCTCCAGAGGTCCCTTACAGCCCTATGATTCTATGATTCATGATAACCTGAATTAAAGCACTCTCATATGTTTTTTTCAAAACACATACCTGAGGAGCAATCCTTACTTTTTCCAAGGTTTGCTGTATTGTAGCAGTTCTTGTCAGAGTGATGGCCTAAATTCATAATGTAATTAACTCAGAAGGAATGGAAGATTCGAGTAAGGGAAAGTACATAAGATATCCTCCTGTCTCTTCAGTCCTTCTGATCACTGCTGTCACCCATTGTGTGGTTACCTTCATTAGAAGAGAACATCATTTTGATAACACACCTTGAGTAAAAACAAATGTAAGTAGAAAATAAAAGATGTGCTAGACTAGCAAAAAAACCCCAACCCTTTTTTCAGCAGTAGCATTCCCCTTCTGGTGTAGCAGATTATATGGACAGCACATGGATGATAGACGTAGAACATGTTCTACTTCTGCATCTTCCATCAGCCTAACAGCACTGTCACAGCAGAACAATTTTCAAGAGTTCCTGGGAACAAGGTTGTGAAAAAGGGACAGAAAACTGCTTTTCCTGCTGCTAGAAAATTTTCTGAGCGTGCCTGATAATCCAGTCCAAAAAATGCACAAACATTATCCTGCCCATCTTTTCAAATGCAGTGACGACAAAGATGAAACATACTTGTTTCAACAGGGCGCAGCAGACATCCTTTTAAAACACCTACGGGGCATGAGAATCAGAATATGTTTGAGGTACTAAAACAGAAACTTGGGGAGGGGAGTTTTATTATTTTATTATTGTTACCTGCGAAGACAGACTTATAAAATGTTATACATACATATGGATTTCTAATAAATCATTGAAAACAGTTGCTCATGAAACTTTATACCCTGAATTAATTCAGACTTTCTTGGCTGTGAACCCTGCCACCTGGACGCGAAACATGCTTTAAAGCAGTCATCAAAAAGGGCGCTGATAAGCAGAAGTAATGTATTGAAATGAAAGCAAGAGGGCTGCTGGGCTGCCTGGAGATACAGGCATTAGGATCTGTCTTGTTTTGTCATATTCATTAACCATAGGAAGGAGAATGACTAAATGGACCTCGATGGGATTCTCATATTTCAGAAGGATTGATAGAGCAGGGCCAGCTATGAGAAATGTACATAACCTGTGCAATGAAGGATTACCCTGACATCGCTGAGACACGAGCTCTGCTCCCTTCTCTGGTTGTGAGTGTCTGGGTCCATCAGTAAGTACTGGGAGATCAGTTCCCCCTGTCCCTGAGCCCAGGGGATTGGCTCGTGGGACCGAGTGTAAGGAGACAGAAAAAGGCTTTTTTTTTCAGAAAGTTAATTTTCATCAGAGCTGATTTTTAATTAATAAAGATAATGATTATTAATGAAGAAAAGATAATAGATAACTACATTATTTAATTGTTTTCATCATCTATGTAGAATTAACATACATTTTAAGACTACAGGGTTTTATTAAAAATTTTCAGGAAGGTTCTACAGATCCAGTGAGGATTCCTGGGTAAGCCTAGCAGCAAGCATAAACCCCAGATACCGTCATCATTTAGATAATGGTGGCTACATATAAGCATCTAGATGAATATCAAGTTTACCTAAATTTGGGAATTCTTATTTTAATTATTAATCTTTCAGTGGATTAGTTTATGGTTTTAATAGTTGCTTGTCAGCTGATATTTTGCTCCCTTAAGCCTGTATTACTCTATCGGGTTTTCATGGCAAGGTTTTGGTAGTGGGGAGCTGCGGAGATGGCTTCTTTGAGAAGCTGCTAGAACCTTCCTCTGTGTCCAACAGAGCCAATGCCAAATGGCTCCAAGACAGACCCACCACTGGCCAAGACTGAACCCATCAGCGCCTCCATGACAATGTATTTCAGACAGAGAAAAAACCCTCTTGTGGAACAGCAGCTGGAGAGAGGAATGAGAATATGTGAGAGAAACAACTCTGCAGACACCAAGGTCAGTAGAGAAGAGGGGGATGAGGTGCTCCAGGTGCCAGAGCAGAGATTCCCCTGCAGTCTGTGGTGAAGACCATGGTGAGGCAGGCTGTCCCCCTCCAGCCCATGGAGCTTAACGGTGGAGCAGATAGCCACGTGTAGCCTGAGGATAACGCCATGCTGGAGCAAGTGGGTGCCCAAAGGAGGCTGTGACCTTGTGGGAAGCCCTTGCTGGAGCAGGCTCCTGGCAGGACCTGTGGATCCATGGAGAGAGGAACCCACATTGGAGCAGGTTTGCTGGCAGGACTTGTGACCCTGTGGGGGACCCACGCTGGAGCCATCTGTTCTTGAAAGACTGCACCCCATGGAAGGGACCCACGCTGGAGCAGTTTGTGAAGAACTGCAGCCTGTGGGAAGGACTCATGTTGGAGAAGTTCATGGAGGACTGTCTCCTGTGGGAGGGACCCCACGCTGGAGCAGGGGAAGATTGTGAGGAGTCCTCCCCCTGAGGAGGAAGGAGCAGTAGAGACAACGTGCAATGAACTGACCACAACCCCCATTCCCTGTCCCCCTGCTTCACTCGGGGGAAGGAGGTAGAGAAATTGGGAGTGAAGTTGAGCCCAGGAGGAAGGGAGGGGTGGAGGGAAGGTGTTTTAAGATTTAGTTTTATTTCTCATTATCCTACTCTGATTTGATTGGTAATATATTAAACTAATTTCCCCAAGGTGAGTCTGTTTTGCCTGTGATGGTAATTTGGTGACTGATCTCTCCTTGTCCTTATCTCAACCCACAAGACTTCTGTTATGTTTTCTCTCCCCTCTCCAGCTGAGGAGGTGGAGTGATAGAGCGGCTTTGGTGGGCATCTGGCGTCCAGCCAGGGTCAACCCACCACACATACAGATATAATGTATGAATATGTTTTCACCATTTATTTTCCCTTTGCATACATGTAAATTACTAGCTCTGGTAAAATCTATTGTAAAATGATGGCTTAGGTTTCATTTTCTGTACCTGCAAAGCAGAACCATTAATTTTCCTATGAAAGAAGGTATGATTAGTCATTAAATAATACCTACAAATCTCTTGATGATTTTTAAATAGTTTCTAATGGGAAAGATGCATTGTTTATACACTCTCCACAAATCCAAAGTAGCAGAACTATTTAATTTAAATATTTCAAGTACATCAACATGAGATGAAAAGTCTGAGTGAGTGAAAAACAGCATGCGTAATTTAGAATTATTTTTATAGTGGAAAGCTGTCCTTTCTATTCAGAAGAAAAGTGTTTACTGAGAAATTAAGAGTATTGCTCTCATAAAACTGCAAACTTTCACTTTTGACATCTTCCATAAATCCAAGTTTGAGACTGATGCCAAGAAAAGTAGCGTTTTTCTTGATCAAATGGAAATAATCAAAATATCATGTCCAATTCTGAATCTTCATAAGAATCTCATAAAAATATCATTTCAACTCACGAAATTGAGGATGGCAATTTTGTACAGTTCAGCAACACCAGTTCAGCAAGGTAAATGCTCAGGTACCTAATTTAAAACATTTCAAGATATTTAAGCATATAAATACTTCAACAGAAATAAAGCCGGGGACTCGGTGCCGTCTCTCTGTGGGGAGCTGGTATCCTCAGTTGCAGATGAGCTTCCAGGGTTATGGATGGTTGATGTCCAGGCACTGCCTTTGCAAAAAGGAGCTACAGCCACTTCTTCTCCAAGACCAAGCCCCCCGTGGCGGGGGGGGTCACTGTGAATCCAGGGAGCACCAGGGTACTGCCGCTTTGCACGCCGGCGCTCCGTCCTGGGAGAACCCGTGCTGGTTTATGCACCAAAGGGGAATTCCTGATGGCTTACATCTTCTCCGCCGCGTTAGTGACTAGGTATGCAGAAACTGCCAACCGAGGTCCTATACATCAAGCTATCCGTTCTGACAGCCAGGTTAGGTTAATCATTAAAACTCTGCCTCTCTCCCTCTGAGGGTCTCCGGGGCTTTGTTTAATGCAGCAGACAGATGGCACTGAGGAAATTCAGGTGGTGCGTGATGAGATTTGGGGTTTTTTTAATGTGGTTGCTCGAATTTTTCAAATAGATTAAGTTCAATTGTAAATCACTCCTGTTCCCAGGGTTGGAGTCTTTATTAGCCCCCCAGTGCTTGCACCAAAGGATTGATCCTTCAGCAGCAACCGCATTTGGTGGGGGAAGGTAACGCTTTTTGTTCTTACAGCACTGTACACCAGCTGTTAATGCCCCGTTAACAAGGAGGCAATAGAGTCAAGTGTAACTAGCTAATTATCCAGCAAAATCTCAGTTAGGTCATTTCACCACCCATATATGAATATATATATAAAGTCTTATTTCAGTTTCTCTTGGTTTGTTTTTGATCCAGGACACAACCCACATCATTATTGCTCTCCATCATGGCTGCACAAGTTTTGAAAGCCACCCTGGCCTATCTGTATCTCTTTATCTAACTTTATTTCTTTTCTTTCCTCCAATAGTCAGGCATTTCTGTTGGTCTGTGCCAAATTAAACATAATTTTAAAAGAGATGAGAAGACAAGGAATAGGATATGAGCTCTCGCTTCTCCTACACACTGTACGAAGGATGGGTTCCTCCACTCTGATCCTAAAAAAGGGCAAGAAATACAAAATGCATCCCACAGGTACAAACCTTTCCCACAGCTTCAGGCCCTTGTCATAGATGGATCCCCGCTGCCACTCATCAGCCTGTCACAGCACGGCTATTTACGCTGACTGAGGCAGACAGAGAACTTTGTTTTCAGAGTTAGATACAACAGTAAACTCATTCAGTGGAGAAAAAATGGCAGGAAAATTATGGTTCTCAAAGACCAATATAAGAAAATAACCCATTATGGGGAATAAGACATTAAGTGCGAACACAAACAAGTGTTATTGAGCAAAGGTGCCCTGAAAACGCAAGAGAATGATGAACTAAAAGATTTCTGTGAGCAAAATTAATTCCCTCCCAAAGATGCCAGCTGAAACAAGATTTCAACTTTCCATGTGAACAAGGTCTTGCCTTCAGAAGGATTTTACCAATTAGTGATGGCACAATATTGAGACACTTTGAAAATTTCTATTCTCACTTTTAAAGTAATTTATAACCTCCTGCTTCTGTGTAAGTAGCGCCTCTGTTTCGAACCAGAGCAATTCCATCCAAACCACGCCATATCAGTGTAAAATAAGCCCCATCAGTGTATTTCATTTGAGTGGGTGCATTTGTAAGAGAAAACCAGTGGCTAAAATCCACTAGTGTTCAGTATGGGCAAGGACTATCAGAAATTCTATTTGAGTTGAACAGTCCAATGACAATAAAAATAATGTTTTATGGGCAGAATAATTTCTTCAGGGAAGTGTTAGAGCCATGTATCAGCTTCTTCAATGTATGCTTTGAATTCTAGTATTCCTGCTTTTTCCCCCCCCCATGTAAAGTTTATATCCAGGTTACTGGCTTCTACATTGTATATTTTGACTCCAGGATACTGGTTTGTACAGTGTGGGTTTAACCGCAGGGCAAATTTTAGACCTGAAACTGGTTGTTTCGGATATTACAGAGTTGGATTGTGTCTTTCATTACCTTTTATATTTTAATCCTCCTTTTTTGTTCCTTTTTTCTCCAGTAGGTATTTACAAAATATATTCCCATTTTCTGTCTTTGATGGTACCCTGAAACAAGGAAAACAAAACTTAAATTTGTGCCATTTGAGGATTTCTTACGTAGCCTAAAAAAAAAGGCTTCTCCAGAAAGACTTTTGTGCTTTTTATGTTTATTCTTTATTTTTATTTTTTTAAAGAAAATCATATTTATCAACACAAGTTGTTACTGACTGACTCTGTGAAATATTAAATTATTTCTGTAAAAGTATAATTTTTTCTGTAAAGATATAACTAATGTATAAAGATACAGAGGCCTGTATTTTTACAGCATAAAAAGAGATTCAGTGTTATCTACCTTTTTTATCCAAGTTTTGTGAACTTCAGAGGTTTTGAGGTTTTAGATAAAGATTCTGCACTATGTCTTTAAGAACCTGCTGTATAATGAGTGATTCTTCCTCAGTTCCTGATTAATTTCACTGCTATTATTTTTCCGTCTTCCTCATCCCTTTGCCTCTTTTTCAGCCTTGTTAAAAGGCTGAGATTATTTGCTGGAGGGACTTAGATGTCTCAAGAATTAACAAGTTTAACAAAGCTAAGGGCAGACATGCAAACAGCCTTCAAACATAAAAGCCTGATGGGAAAAAAAAAAAAAAAAAGAGGGAGTAATCTCTCTTCAAATACGGAGGGGAGAGGACAAAGGTTTTAGGAATAAATTTAATCGAGAGCTATTTGGGTTAGAAATCATTAAAAAAAAATCAACAATTTTTGCAGTTGTAGGACCGTTAAGTGCTGGACTGAATTATTACCAAGGAAGGTGTTTTACGACAGGTTAAACAAACAGCTCTGAGGAACAGCCAGGTATTTCTAATGCTACCATGGGGCAGGAGGAACGATCAGGTGACCTCTTCAGACTGTTCAAACAAAGAACCAAAAAAAAAACCCACATAAAAGCCATAGGAGAATTAACAGCATTTATAATCCACCAGGTGTTGAGAGCATTTCCTTGACTAAAATTTGCAGTAGACTCTTTCTTTAGGGTCAGAGCAACCAAGATTTCGTAGTTAGCCTGACAGTCGGTCACTGGCAGAAGGCAGTCAGGTACCAGGAAAAGTTAGGCTAGCAGGCACCACAAACAATTTGCTAACAGGTTAAAATTTATGTCTGATGAGATTACAGATTAGCTACAGAAGATTTCCTGGTGAACGCCACGTGACAATTGCATTCCTGGAGTAATGGTCTTTTACAGAAGTTTGAGACATTTTAAACAGCCAGTGTTTATTAAATGTGTTTTTCCCTATCCCTCAGATGTTACTAAGCCTCCAGCTGCTTTTTTTCACCGGTAAATCACATGGCTTATATGCAGACAGAGGGCAGGTCACACGGAAAGAATAAATTGGCTTTTTGTTAGGCTCCTGTGGAATCTTAGGAAGCAACTCTCTACAGTTTCTGCAAAGCCTTTAAAAAAAAATAATAAAATACATAAGCAGCCACATAACTACATTGCAGTTCTGACTTTAAAATTTGTTTCTATTTTATTTTCTGCTTTTATTCAAAAAGAACAATGAAGCAAGGGAAAATCCAGAACAACTGGTCAAAACATTTCACAAATGTCAGCTAGCTTTGCTTTGCTGTCATTTTAGGCTGTCCCTCACTGGCATGACTAGAGCCTTATCCACGTGGGAATTATGAGGTGCTTTGTACTGTAAGAAATATTACTGAAAATGTTATTGCAAGGCATTTTTCTGGCCAAGGCCTGACCACCTTGTCCCCTGCTAGGTACAGCAAGGCCAGCAAGGCATTCTGCCCTATTTAACGGGATCTGATTTGGCGAGAGCTTTGAGCTGGAATTAGTGATGCCTTTTCATTTTCCTGACTTTTACCCTCCAAAGCTCTGTTTGCTTCATGAGAAGAAAATGAGAATGTGGAAGAGACAAAACCAAATAAAATGGACTGAATACAGCATGTGTCCCTCTCGTGCTCTACCATAGGCAACATTGCTGAGCTACAACAAGCAGAAACTTGGAGAGGAGAGGAGAGGAGAGGAGAGGAGAGGGGAGGGGAGGGGAGGGGAGGGGAGGGGAGGGGAGGGGAGGAGAAAAATAAATCACTGTGCTATCCGCCACAGACTGCCACAATTACCTACCACTTTTTACCTTGCAACATGTTGTCTGTGAGGCGATGCAGTGAAATTTGTCCCTCCATAAGGTAGCAATCTGTAACCATGTCTGCAGAGGAGTGGATGCCATGAGACCTTCAGGCACCGAGGGAAGCAGGTGGCCACTGGCTGGGAAGCAAGGCAACGCTGGGTTGCATCCTGGGTTGAAGTAAACAAGTAATGAAGAGACTGAAGTAAGAAAGTAGGGGATGCAGCTTTCTGAAGCTAAAGTCCCGATGTGAAGAGGTGTGAATGAAGAGAGGGGTGGTACATGAGAAGTATAGAACACATGATACCGAAGTGCTAACTTGGGGAAGTGGGAGGTGCAGTGAAAATTATGGATGCTATGGCCCAGCAGGGATAAAACGGAGTTTTAATGATGTGTCTATTCATATCTTTATCTTCCAATCCCACATCATGATTTTCCTCAGTGGAAAAAGTGCTAGGAAAAAGTGCTTTACCCATCAGCATATGGCTTCCTCCTTCATGGCTATAAAATCTCAGATCCATGCTCCTGTACATTGTGTCTGAGATATATATATTATTTTTTTTTTCCCAGACATCAAAAGAACTTTTGATGTTCAAATTTTTATCTATTTTGAGATTTATCAAATTGAAGAATTATTTTTTCACCTTTGAGCATCTCCCCTATAGCAGAGTGCTGGTTCCCACTATTGCTCCTGCCCTTAGCAATACTTCCTTGCTCATCCCCTCCTCCCAGACGTCTCTGTTCAGGAATTAAGGTTTCCTGTTTCTCTTCCTGTGCAGCCTAAATAAATTTCTCCGTCTCTGTTCACTAAACAGCAGTTTGTCCTTACTAATTGACATAGCACTTAAATGTTTCTACTAGAATTGTCATAAACAACATAGCTAGACCTATCATCATTACACTGCAGAATCAACAAAAGCATTGAGAAGTCATAACATTTTTTTTAAACAAATCCCTTATATTCCCGCATAAAATCTAAGTGAAATCAAATTGTTAGGGGCAATACATGGTCATCACAAACATTTGAAGGATGTGTTTGATATGTCTAAGTCTGTAAATTTTGTAATATTCAAAGGTTATTTACAATGTGAAATTAAGAGCAACATTAGGCAATCTGGCTCCTAGGTTTTCTTTCCAGACTGCCAGCTTAAACTGGCTGCAGTTTGGGAAAAATGTATGCATATAATGCATAGGAAAACCTGAACTCAAGCCATTTGCCTGTGGCTCAAGGTGTACATACTTTGTCCACCAGTACTTGATCCATCCAGACTGTCAACCCATGCTAAGTGGATTTGAAATTTCTCTCTGCGAGGACAGGTGAGGTCTTTGTCTGAGCAACTGTTTGTGTAGAAGCAATAAGGATTGAAGACAAGCCTTAAAAACAGGCATAGAGATGCTCTTTTCTGGCTGTTTAGACGGGCCTTCTACCTTCTTGTTTGAACTTAGGGGCATTTTATGTTAGAAAAATATGAATAATGCATATGTAGACATATTAAGCCATTAGTCTCTTTTCCAAGTTGATTAAGACATAAATTCTATAAGGTAGTCTTTACCTCTTTAAAGGTCAGGTTGCTGATAAATGTTTTTTTGAAGAGTTGCTCCCTTTTAACAGAGATTTGAATCATAAATAGCAACAAACATTGCAAGCTAGTGCAGCCATTGACTTCAATGGAACTGTAGTGATTTACAAAAAAGCAGAGTCAATTACACATATTTTTAAAAAAATTATAGAAACTTTATTGGTTGGTTTGTCATACTTCCCCAGCCATATTAGCTGCAATGACTAGGATTTTATGTTATGCTGAATGGAATAGTGTCTAGACTGATGAAACTAACAAACAGTGAAATCACTAGAAAAAATGAAAGGAAAATATGTTCACTGAAATATTCTGTTAGTTTTAAGTCTAAAAAAGAAGATGAAAGAGGAATACAGTCATTGCTTTGGTAGATCAAGAAAATATATTGAAGTCTATAGTCAGTCTTAAGATATGATCCTATAGCATGTAGAAGAAGGAAAATATGACATTATTTATGTAAAGAATTCACGGGGACTAGTCACACAATGTCTGCAGAAATAGATATTAATTACAAGATAAGTTAAAAAATATTACCTATTATTAAATTATAGAAAGCTATTACCACAGTATTTGAGTGCCACTAGTGACTTCAGTGTGTAAATTAAGAAAGTTTTGATATCATCTTATAACAGGTGAGGAAATTTGGGTAGTTGAAGATAAGGTGCCAAAAGAGTTTTGCTGCCTGGACAAAAGCACTGCAGCAGGTGTTGTTTTCTGAAAGTCTGGACTCAGCAGGGATGCAAAGCAATTCAGCCTCTGGCAAGCCTTCTTCTAAAAGCATTGTCCCATGTGTCTCCATTGAAATTCAATGCCACCAGCGGGGATCATACCCACAATTCCAGGGCTTGCGTGCATCTACATCCCCATAAACCCGGGCTTTTTTGAGGGGCCACAGGAGCACATTGTGGTTGAAGTCAAGCCAGCAACTAGCAGCTGCTCACTCAGCACCCCGGTTGGGATGGGGAGACAATTGGAAGAGTAAAAGTGAGGAAAAACTCATGGGCTGAGATAAAAACAGTTTTAATAGGTAGAGCAAAAGCCACGCACACAAGGAATGCAAAACAAGGAATTCATTCGCTGCCTCCCATCAGCAGGCAGGTGTTCAGCCATCTCCAGGAAACCAGGGCTCCATCAGGCATAATCGTTATTTGGGAAGACAAATGCTGTGTCTCTGAACATCCCCCTCCTCCTTCTTCTTCCACAGCTTTACATACTGAGCGTGATGTCACATGGCATGGAATATTCCTTTGGTCAGTTGGGGTCAGCTGTCCCAGCTGTCTCCTACCAAGTTTTTGTGCCCTCCCAGGCTACTTGCTGGTGGGGCGGTGTGAGGACCAGAAAAGGTCTTGACAGCTTAGCAACACAGAAACCCTAGTGCACTACCAACACTATTCTCATCCCAAATCCAAAACAGAGCACTACACCAGCTGCTAGCAAGAAAGTCAACCCCATCACAGCTGAAACCATGACAGAGTAGCGGCAGAGTGCACTGCCTGCCTGCTGCCCACTGCTCAGCCTCACGGCCAGGCTGGTGTCACCGCAGATGTGAGCGTCGCTAGCAGTGCACCCAGCCTGTGTATGGACACGTAAAGCTCTCCTTAGACAGCAACTGGGTCAGGACAGTATTTAAGAACTGTCTTCCTCTTTATTAATATGTAAACCTCAACTTGGCCAGCTTATTTTGCCTATGATACCTCAAGAGGCCAAATGGATTTTTCTCTGTTAATGTAAAGAGGACAGTCTATCTGTAAGGGGCAGGAGGATGTGCAGAGCCTCTCATCTTTTATGGTTGGTTGTGGCCATGCATTGATAAGTCCTGTCATTTTTAGTGGCATTCACTTTACTCTTTTTACCTTTCTTCACCTGTTCAGGTTCGTCCACACTCCATCACTCATGTTCTTGGATCACTTGTTTTCTTAACATTCACAAGTGTGTGCACTGTTAAACTCTGTGTGTGAATCAGAGAAAGGGATTTTAATGTAATACTTGTGTGTGTGTGCCCTGCTTTGGTGCAGAATATTAGCATGAAACACCCTCCCTCCAGTCTGTTGTGCACAGGGCATGCTGTGTGCAAAGTGGGATTGTTTAGCTGTAGTTTCGGAATAATAACATTTGAATAGTTTAGTTTTCTCAAAGATTCCCATATTGTAGAAGATTTCCCAGATGTCTGCTCTGACAAAAATCTCCAGAGTTTTTAAAATGGATTGGATGAACTCTCCTTTATAAATAGGTCTTGTGCCATGTAATTTGCAACATTATTTCACTGTCTGTTTATTTATCCATCCATCCGACCATCTATTTGTATGTGTATAAAGCAGTCACAGAATCTGGTGACTGTTGATAGATCGTAAATCAGTGTCAGCTCTCAACAACATGTGAATACAAATGTGATTAAATTTGACACCGTGCCCATTTTTCATTTATCAGATTTCAAAATACAGTTCTTTGAGTTTTGTTATGCTTTCACATTTAGTACCTTAACTGCCTGTGTAACTATCTACTGACTAAAACCCCAAAGAAAGAAAGAGAAAAAGTGAAACAGAAAAAAAAAACAAAACAGAACAGAAAATTAAAACAGAAAAAGAGAAAAAATTGAGAGGGAAAAAGAAAGAAGCTTCAAACATTGTTAGAAAGTTTTCAGGCTATGAGCTAACTAGATAACAGACACTTGTATCTTGTAAAACAACCCATGTTATTTGAGAAATGTCATTAATAAAGTATCTCTAGAAAAAAACAGCTGAAATGATCTGCATACACTAATGTCCCTCTAGTAGGGAATTGCCTGTGACAGAGCCCAGGGAAGTGAGACTGCGGATGTGGATATTCACTCTCAAACTTGATTCAACTCAAAGTGCATAGATAACTTCATTTATAGACTGAAAGTGTCACAAGGAAACTCACAGTCAAAAAATGTAAAAAAATGTTGCAACCCACCTGCCCAAAATAATCTGTACATCTTTTTCTGTTTCCCTTTTGTGCATTAGCAGATGCAGTCTTTAAATGTATGCTCCTTTTGAGGGTTTATGAACCTTGGCCTTATTTTAAACACAGGTTACATCATAGGCAATACATCTCAGCTGTTAAAAGCTGACTATTTTGGCTATTTGGCACTCTCCACTTCATTCATTTACTGTTCATCGTCTAACTTTCAAGACAGAATAAAGAGTGAATATCCTTGACTTTTCCTTTATCTTCCCTTTACTCTCAATTCCATTGTGCATTTGTCATGTAGGCTTTTTTTTGGCTTAAATTTTATTACTTTCTGTATGAGAAATAGAAAGCAAGTGCGAGCAAGAGGAAAATGGCATGGTTCTGAACACCTGCAGAGACAGAGGAGTGGAAATTCACTGGGTAAAGATGCCCTGCTGAGAATCTGAATTGTAGGAACAGCAAGAGCTTTTACCATGCCATCTATTTTGCTCCTCCGTTTTGGATTCTCTCTAGCTTGTACTTCAGAGGCTTACAGAAATGTAATACCTAAATATTTCACACATGTTAATGTATTTTATCCTTCCATAAACCTAGTGAAATAAAAAGACACCTCCACCTCACACATATGGGAAACTGAATGTGTGCTAGATTGTGGAATGGTTATAGCTTGGGTGGCAATTAATGTCTGAGTCCCAGGTCTCTTCTTATTGGCCCACAAATAGAAAGACAGGGTCTTCTGAAATATTAATATTAACCAAACCTGCTGAATTCCTCCCCTATTCCACTCAAATGTCCCTGTTCACAGACTTACTTTTTAGGCTGAAAGGAGAACAGATGGTCTACTACCCTCAAAATGCTCCTTACAGCTTTGGTTTTTTTATTAAAACAATGACTCTAAGCAAATCTCCAGCTTCAGACCCTAAACCTGTCAACAAGAGTGGCAGAAAAAGGTTTCCACTTCTGCCAGTTCAATTCCAGCGCAAGCTGGTTACGCATGTTCAGGATAGCTTGTTTTCTTCTTTGAAGAATCAAAGATTGGTCAAAGCAGTCAAACAAGCTGCACCATTGCTTTAGGACAGAGCAGAAAATGCTTTAAAAGCCTGAGAGCATTTCTTGCTCACAAACTCAATGTCAAACTTGTTCTCCTGTTTGGGAACTGGCAGGGACACTGGAGACCTGTGCCAGTCTGCACAGTGTGGGACTCCAACCGCCTGCTGGGGTGGTGGGCATATCTCACCTCATCAGCGTCTTGACATATCTAGTCTGTTGTTTGCAGCACTGTTGTTCTTACTCTGGCTGAAAATCAGAGTTTTAAAGACTGGGTTTATTTAATGTAACTAGAATAACTGGGATCCGTACAGAATCAGCGGGTTTAAATGTTGCGATAACTGTGTATGGGAAGACAGACTGGATGACCTGCTCAACCTTTTGTTGTTAGATGCTACATTTGTTATCCACCTGCTCTTGAGCCCAAATTCACCAAATAGCCACATTGTGGGGACACAGTCCCATGGTGAGGTCTAAGATTTGGATAAAGATAGGAGAAGAAAGTTTAAGTCAAGTCTTGAATTGGACACACAGACACTCCTCAATTTACCATCTCAACGATCCAGGCTTTAGTAAGGACGTGCCTGATGGGCTTGAACGTGCATGTTGCAGCAGCAGAAGACTGAAATAATCAGACATGACCTTGACCTTGTCTGCAGGATGGCAATGTGGGACCTCATGCAGAGCTCATGCTGCGAACAATAACAGACATACCATACCGAAGCGCAAACATCCTACAGTCAGCGATGAGGACCCACACAGGTAGTCACAGAGCATGTCCTCCTTTAGTTCAGCTTCTCTGGAACCCCCTCTCATACACTTATAAAGATTATAGTATATTTTAGAGAAAATTCATCTTTTTCAACCTCATGTATACAAAGTGCTTGAGAAGTCTTTTACTGAGTATGCAACTTCACTTTACTCGCGTAGATACAACACCACAGTAAAAACCTCCACCACCTCATAAAGTAAATACCTAAAACAGATCTCATTAATAACATCTTCAAATTGTTTGTTTCTTCCCAATGTCCATAAAGGAAGTCCAGAATGGTTTGCTCAGGTAGAGGCCTCTACCCTGTCCACATTTACATTCAATCAGATAAGGCCATCCGATATTTTTACTCTCAATCTTCCAGCATGCTTTGAGCTTCATGCTTACACAGGCTGCATTCTTGTTAGAAATATATAGAATAAAATAAACACATCTCTATGTTACTTTATAGCAGGAAAATACATGCACAAAGTAAGTTTATAAGTTCCTGAAACTCACCTATATCAGAAGAGAATTCCATCAATGCACCAACCTAAAGTCAAAGTATTATACTTACACTTCCCAGTTTAGGTGCCTAATGCAGCCATTACAACTATTTAGCTCAATTGATATTTATAGAACTGACATAGATATGGTCTGGCAGTGCAGCACCAAAAGAGCTGAAGGAGAATTAACTTCAAAGACATCGAAGTCATATTGCTTAAATTAGGCATCTATAGGGAGAACAGAGTGCATGTTACCCTATGCCCTCAATGCAATAGTCTACCTTTATTCAGAGCAGCGTGTAGATAAATGTACTTTAAGCATATATGTGAAACAACAACAGGATTTCAGCACATCTAAATGGTTTTCTGAATAAATGTAGGATAAAATACATTTTGCTGAACTGGTGTTTATACACTTGTCAAATTTTAAGTTTCCAACAAAAGTTGCCTAAGAAATAACATTGTTAAAAATAAATAATAAAATCCCAAAAGCAATAATGGAAGAAATGCTTTCTCAGCTCCCTTCCTAGTATGCCAGTAGCTGAAGTGTTTTCCTGACACTTCCATAGTTGTTCTTATTTCCGTTTCTTTTTTCTGATTGACTTCATATATGCAAAAATTCAGGCTGAAAGATGATCATTTGGGAAAAACATAAACTACTCAAAAGAACCTACAAAATGAAAAGAAAATCTCAACCTGTCTTTCTGTGCAGTTTAATCCCAGCATTTATTTGTAAGCATTCATTTTGCTGGCCCATTCATCTAATAGTTAACTGCTTCTGGCAAGGAGTTTTTAATGTCATACATACTGAGAGATGCAGGGGGTTAATAGCATGAATCCTGAATTACTATCCAAAGAAAGCTGTGATTATCCAAACAGCAATTTCAATTCCTAGCCAATCTCCAAACACAAAAGACTTATAACCAAAGATATGCAACAAGGAGACATTTCTCTGCATTTAAACATTACATTTAGAGCACAAGCATCTTTTAGCAGTGCATGGCCTTTTTCTCCCAAGAAGACAGCACCTGCTGGCAGGGATTTAGATTTGCTCTGGTGTCTCAAGTGTGACTGTATTTATGTTCTAAGGAAAACACACAAAGCTGCAAATTAGTTGCCTGGTCACTCACATAGACATTAAAATGTACATGTACTTGCATTAACAACCTACAGTTTTCTGCTCACTGCACACTGGCTCAAAGAAGCTTGCACCCATATGTCACAATTATTGGTTTACTGTTAAGCTCCAGATGATCTGTTAAATGGCAGAAAAAAAGTGCGGGAGGACAGCTGGTGGGCTAACACTTCTTGCTATCCTATATCTTTTGTTCCTTATAAATCTTTTGCTTTTGTTTGTAGTGGTTAACAAGAAAAACTACTCCTGATCCCTGTTTTTATTGTGAAGAACCAGGTAGACTTTTCCTCTGACTTGTAAATTGCTTTTTAATCACACCATAAAGTGAATATATCTTGGGCCAGTCCTGTCACTCTATTTATGAGTAAGAATTAAGATTCCCATTTTCTTTCTGTTTCTTTTTAAAATTCCCATTTTCTTTATGTTTCTCTTATTCTATTTTATAAAAGCTTTCAAAAAGGTGTAACTGTTGCTTGGTCTGAAATTCTCTTCCACAACATTTTGGGAAGGGATCAATGGTGGGAACACAAAAGAAACTGACATACTTGAAGGCAGTGAGTTTTCTACGAAAAATTCACGAATTTAATATATCAATTTAAACTGCTACTAAATCAATTTAAATTGCTAGCAGGACATGTAGAACCAAGGTTGCAGACCACAGCATAGCCAGGATGTATCTTGAGAAAGCAACGCTCTGTCTATGTCGCACCTTTCCTCCCTTAACACAGCAAATTCAACTCCTCCTTTCAAGTAAATAACTTTTTACTGCTTCAGGATTACACTCAGAAGGTGCCTGGGAGGAGCAGCAAAGATGAGTCTGGATAAGAAACATCCCCCACCTTAACACATAGGCTAATGTCTTCATGGAAGCCTACTAGGATCCACTGAGCAGTATCGACAGGCAATGAAATGGTTGCAAAAGCATGGAGGAATCATTCTGCTAACAAAGGAGCTGCAGAAGTTTACCTTTGTGGCCTAATGCTGTCTCCTCCCTTGACTGGCACAAGTGCGAGGCCAACATGTTAGACTGTATTTTTGAACACTATGGTCATCTGAGCCTTTGAAGAATCTCACAGGTAGTCGCAATATGTGTATTGCAGATGTCCTACAAGCCCCATCTAAATACTCTGCCCCAAGCAGACACTATTAGCTACTATTGGAAAGAGGACAGTGGTTTAAATAATTTTTTGGAATGAATTAAAGGCAGGAGGCGTGAGTCTGCATCAGTCCAACATGGGAACTCATTTTGCCTGGTCTGTTTCCATAGAACATTTTTGTCAATCTGCTTGAGAATATTAGTTACTAAAAGCTGAATATCAAACTATTGATTATTGAAGTTACTGCAAGATGGGCAATAGTTAAGGTGTTGTACAACAGGGCTTTAAAGTAGCATGGGGACCCAGGTTCTGGCCTTTTTTTCCAAGAAAAATTCTGTGTTTGCCTTAGGTCAAGGACGATTTCTTATGAATATTCTAGGCTATTTGTACCATGAAATGTACTGAGCATGATGTAGACATTCCCAACCTGATGCAAATCCAACTTCATAACCTCCTGTGGTGAAGAAAAGAACCATTCAGATAAATCAAATTGAATCCAGAATCAGAATAGCCTTGTGCTGTCAACTCTGCCAAAAGGCAGATTAGCTTGGGCACCGCATCAAGCTATGCTGCTTCTAGGCTCAAGCTGGCTTGCACAGTATCAGCCGTAAGAGTGAAACGCTGAATTTCTGTTTATGGCACCAATATGGTTTAGTCTTATAATATCTGCCTTTTTTAATAACTTTTGCTTAATGTAGCTCTTTCCAAGTGCCAAGAGACTGCATTTTGCTCACAATACGAAATAAGCTGGCAACTGAGCCTCAGGAAGTAAATTACAGCAGGCCTAACAAACTCTTTCTGCCATCAGCAGTTGTAGTAATTGCAGGTACTTTCATCAGCAGTAGTGTTAAGTGTGAATACCATCATCAGCAATGATGGGTAGCAGCGGCAGCAGTAGTTAGGAATACCAGCAGCAGCACCCGGCGCTGCTGGCTCGCTGCCACAGCGGTTCCGCATAGCTGGGATCACACTAATGATGCACATAGTAGTTTGGGAACTTTTGACTTGCAGTGCCATCATCAGAACTTAACTCCAGCTTCACAACTTCTATGAAACAGCTTTTTCACATGCAGCATTTAAAAGTTCAAAGCCCAATAAAAAAGAGATAACGGTATACCTTGTGTAGGGAACTTCACGCTTTTAATCAGTAACAGCTAAACTGAGTAAGAATCATATTCTTCCTAGGCTTAGCAAACGTTATGTGTTTCATACAATGTGCACGTTTCTTGCTAGGAAGGATTCTTTGAATCACTGCACTTCAGTAGCCATATTTTCAGAAAAAAAAATAATTGTTCATTGTACTGAAATATAGAGCACTCCTACCCTGCATTACAGGGAGGCTAAAAATCTAAGGCAGTTTCATACATCTGCAACAGGTCTTTACCTGTCATGTTTGAGGAGGGGAAGGAGTTGATATGGCTAGTGGAGATGGGGGCTCTGCCTGACCCTGTGGCTCATTAATGTAGCATAGTTCTGCTCTGATTCTTAAAACATGTAAACAAACTAGCCTCGAGTAACCAGATCTACAAATCTTCTAATAACTTCCAGGATGCATGTTCACGAGCAACAGCGTGCAATAAATGCCACGCATTTCTTTTTTACTGGATACTTGATGCACTGCAAATTTGTTCTCAATTTTATACTGGAGCTCGGACTGCAAGGCCAGACGTTCAATCTCCCTAAAGTACAGCAGAAAGACAAGGACGAAAAGCTGAATACAGACTGCTGTGTCCAAATATCAGTCTTTTCTTTTTCCCCAGTAGAAAAAGTCTCCCTGCTTGGCCAAAAGGGAAAAAGAACCAGGCGTGGGAGGTGGGGGGTACACAGAAAGCTGCCAAACATATAGGGGAGACATTAGGATTCAATTGATAGCACTGGTTCAAATAAAGAGGCCCGTGAGCTTCCAGTTCCGCCCCTTCTCTCCTCCAGCAAAGGAATTGTGGAGAGGCAGCTGGAGTAAGATGCACGTCTGGGCTGTGGCAGAGCAGGATTCTTGGTTCAGCCCTTCAGTTCCAGCAGAATGCTGTCTAATATGGCTTTCTCATTTGCTTTTTTTTCAGCTCATAAGATACAGAATTTGCTACCTTCCATCTTTGTTTTGCACTCTCTCCCTCTTCCACTCCCTTTTCCCCAGCAGAGTCCCCAGTGGAGTCACGCTGCTGTGGAGCACTGGAACCCTGGACCTGCTGAGTACAATTGGTCTCAGATTGTCCAATTTGTCCTCCATTCCTACACAAATCATCCCTGGAAGGCGCTTGCACAACCTGTTCTGATGGGAAAGTCCATCGTCTCCATTTGTAAGCTCTCCCAGCATTTTATTATCCCTTTACAGAGGCAATTTTTACTAAAATGTAACTCAAATTTGCAGTGCTGCCTTTATCCCAATTTTTTGTCCATTAACTGACATGATTAGCTGACTGATCTCTCGTACATTAGAAAATTGTAAACATGTCTGCCATAGTCTTTTCCTTTACAAATTAAACAAACCCAGTTCGTTCAACCTTTCTTTATAGGTCACTTTTTTAAATGTCTTACAGTGTTTGCTTTCCTTTAGGCTTTTTTCAGTTCCCTTACATCACTTTTTAAATGTGGTGCTTCAGCGTGCTGGCGTATTCCAGCAGACGACTGATCAGTGCTGAGCAGACGGATTGTTGCCTCCTATGCCTTGCATTAAATATTCCTGTTAATTTGCTCTGAGTGACATTTGCCTTTGTTGGTTTTGGAAGGATACCACATTGTCAGGTCAAAAAGTTCAGCTTCTGATCCATCATGATCTCTTCCACATGTAAAGCCCTCTGCTTTCAGCTTTATCATTGCAGCATATTTCTGCACACCACTGAATGTCTCTCGCTGCGTGAATTCTCAGCCTTTGCACTACTTCACTGCTGCAGAAAACGGCAATCTGGCACGGGTAGAAGTAGCAACATTTCAACTCTTATCTTTAACTCCATCAAATTCAAACAATGAAATAAAAAAAACCAACCCCAAAGCCTCATCTCCTAATAAACCAAAAATCCCCCACATTTTTTTCCCAATTCTTGTAGCAGAAAAAGAAAAGAAATAATTTATGGATCCAATCCAACATCTTATAGATCTATCTGACATTGGGCTTGATCAGACTGATGTTGTCATTAGAGAAGAACATCATTATAATGAAAAATAGTACTTTAAAGTGGTGTTTCTATTATGAGCCTTTTCCTGTAGTAGTTGATCATAAAACAGAGATGTTCGAGCTCATCTTCATGGAACGAATCGACAGATTGCAAGATGAAGCTTGAGCCAGGTCTCCCAAATTATTTAGATTTTCACCCTTTCCAGTCCGACACTAACATGCAAAAAGTGCACACTACCATACGGCAGACAAAGCTGCATAAGCACATTCCTAGATATCTCACAACACACTGAAAAAAATCTGACATTTTTTCACATTTTCCCCTGGACTTCGCTTTTTTGTTAAAAGCAACACTTCCTAGGAGCATTTCCCTGTTTCAATGCCTCTTGACCCCCATTTTTGCCAGACAGGTTTGAAAGCTTTACGGTTGACTTTTCAGATCATTAGCCGTGCAGTAGAAGTTCTGTCTCTGGGCTGGGGCTCCAGGACATTCAGGACTCACGGATCTATTGTGAAAACTGCCCAAGGTAAGTAACCCCAGCAGTTCCCAGTGTCCAGGACAGCCAGCTCTCCAGGTGGTGGGACAGGCTGGGGGGAGACCTGATGGCCTCCATCCTGATACCCAAAAAGGGTGAGTAGCTTTGACACCATGAGCACAACAGACCTTTCAAATTAGGACAATTTTCCCAATATTATTCAAAGGTAGACAGCCCTGCAACTCTCAGAAAATACGATAATTTCATCCAGAAAGTGTGATTGGGAAGAATCGTGAAGATTCTATGATTCTAAACATCAAGAGTCTGAAAACATCAAGTCAGTCTTGGGTTCCTGAACACTCTGGGGACAACTTTCAATGAGAACTATGAATATTTTTTTTTCCCTCTTAAAAATCAGGAATATTACAGCAAACCAGATTTGCTGTATGGCTCAAATGTGTAGAAAAGTGAGAGGAATACAGAGGAGACCAACAAAAAATATACAGGTACAAAACCCACACCTCTGTGTGTTGGTCACATCTGCAGGGAACTGGAGATGCTGCAGGGAAAGGAATGAGAAATGTTCTCTCCAGCAAAGCAAATCCCTCATGCACCTCCCTTTTCCTTAGCTTTGTCCATCCGAAGCTGCTCTTGCTCTGAGATCCATGCAGGATTTTCTATTCTCTCAATTCCTTTGGGTTTATTGCTAGTGCTGAAGCTGCTGCTAAAGAGAAAACAAGATTCCTTCCTGCAGCAAAGACAGACTGAGTGATGAAAGTTTATTATATGATTAAAAGAGCTAAGCATTTCTTAGTCCTTGGCCAAGAAATGAAGAGGGAACCTTTATTGAAGAGGAATTATAGAGATGGGAGTCTAACTACAGGTAATGAGACTTTTTCTTGCTGATATTATGTTGCTAAAAATAGAGAAATGTAGGACAAATATTATAAAGAAAACTTACAATGGAAGAAAAGGAGAAAAGATCCATCCCTTGGGATACTGCAAATAAGCACGAGATATTGCAAAAAATCAATCCTGCAGCAGCAAAACTTTTGACAAGAGGACATACCACTGCGTGTATTGTGAGCAGCTCTGGGCATCTGTGCTGTGTTTATTATAACAATGTCTTTATTATTGGGCTGGGGCCTCTTGGGGCTACTGTTTATGACTATGACTCTGTGCCACTGAAGTGACACCAAGAAGTCAACTCTACTATAATATGTTTCTAATGCTCTTTTTTTCACAGACCCAGAAATTTCTATGCAGCAAACTCCTGGTACCGTTGCTCGGGCTGAGTGACACGTCACCTCTCAAAATGTCTGGGTGAGTTTGGGGTGCTGCGCAGTGCAGAGGAACACTGGGTTATTTTGACCAACTACGATTTCCATGTATTCCATAATTACTCATTTGCTAAAGATTCAGTTTCCCATTTGGAAACCTGGCCTAATAAACTAATTTCTGCAGATGCCAGACTTCTGGCCAACCATCTGATACTTGTATCCCGCCATACGGTTACCCATATGTAACTATGTTAATGGCAATAAAAATAAAGATGAAAACAAAAAAAGTAAAACAGATATTTGAGCTGTTTGACACTAAGGTAATGCGGTTTCCTCTTCAAAGGCAAATGAAACAGAATGCCAATACACTTGCCATGGAAATCACAGGAAAGGCATAAACAACTGTTCAGCTAAAAAATTGAACCTGTCAGAGAGTCTCTAATGACTCCTTGTAGAATATTATTCCGCTTAAACAGGCAGTTTCAAGAACAAAGAAAAACAGAGGAACAAACTATCCCGATGTACCATCCCTGAAATCTTCCAGCATGTGGTGCAAAGTTTTTAAAAGCAGCTGAAAAAGGTCACAGCAACTGCCAGTCACAGAGACTTGCAATGCTCTCAGCTCCACTGCCACGCAAAATGCACTTTGGGGCATTTCTCCTCACTCTCCCTCCTATTCCTTCTGAGAAGATTTGCTGGGAAGACAGCAGTGACCCAGGAAATCAGCAGGACTGTCCATCTGCAGCCATTCACCATTAAAGGAAAATGTTGCTAGAAAAGGAGCGCATTGAGAGATGAGAAAAGCACGTGCCTCACAACCCAAGCGACGCTCACCCGGAGGTGTTGCAGGGATGTGCTGCGAAAAGCTTGGATTTGGTGCCTCAGCCCCAGGGACGCTGGCAGAGTGAATGCCCCATCAGCTCTGTGGCTGTAGCCACGAGGGGGAAATGAGAATGAACCCCGCCAGGAAACTAGCAGGCAACATCTGGTACGGCAAGGAGGAACACGGTGGGAGCAAGAGCGGTTTTTACTCAGGTCTTGTTTTGGTTATAGAGTGAAACTCTTTCAGTGAAAACCCGTATTGTGTCCCGTTGGAGCACAAGGGTTTCAACCGCAATTCTACGTCTAACAAAACTCTACCTACAGGGTTAGATCTTGCCACCCTACTTGGTCACTGTGGGCAACATCACTATGAGTCTTTTTTACTCTATGAGGTTCTCGTATTTCATGCACATCTGTGACATATGAACAAATAGCATCCTTCCAAAAGGCTGTCCTTCCAATATCCTGACGTCTGTAAAGGTTTGTTGGATTTTCCAGGGTTTGCCACCCATGGCAAGACGACTGGGGCAAAAAAAAGAAATATACACTGATCGTTCTGGAAGTAGATATGCACTAAAGCTGTACATTTAAACTGCCTTTGGTAAATAAATTACCAAAAGCAAATTGCCACAAATAAATACTACTGCCACTAATAAATAACAGCATGGAGGAATCATTTCTGTATGCGCTACATGGTTGCATTTTCATATTGACTAGACTAGTTTATGAGCTACATGTCAACTGTTTACGATTAGGGCTGCTTCTGTATTTAAGTGGTGTACACTATAAAATTCACGGGATTTAAAATGCTATCTGTGTTCTGCCTCATGTAAGGGGTGATAGACACCCTTAATTTGTAAGCATTAGCAAAATGAGATGCAGTTGCAGAAAATGTAATTGGATCATCTTTGTATTTTATGTCAGCATGTCTAAGTGCTGTTAAAGGATGCACAATGCATACAATGCAATCTGACAGCAAATAGAGTAGCTGTTGTAGGCATGACAAATAATAGCAGACTTCACTTTTCATTGTCATTTTTTCATAAGCAATATCCAATAAACAAGAAAGCTATAAGGCTGCCTAGAAACTTAATAGTTTTAAAACCTTTCTTACATTATGTCCATAATCACAGTTCCATTTGGAAAACATAGAAGGCTGTCTCTGTTTCCAACCGGTGAAACTTTATTTTAATCACAATCTCATCTTCACTTATTATTACCTTGAAACTTGGAGACATGTATTATGAAATGATGTGAAAGGCTCAGTTAGAGCATGTTATATTTTTAAATTCAATATTAGTCTGTCAATAACACAAGTTAATCATTACTTGAGTTGCAATCTGCATTTTTAAGGAGCTCATTAGCGTCATCTCTAGACACAGTTGTATAATTTGAAGATTACTTCAGTTTTTTCTTCTGGTGACAGCATGAGTGACTTCCTTCTGGTGACTCCCTTCATTCACATGGTCTCCGTGCTTCAAAATAATTGACTCGAGGCAAATCAATCCTGGAACGATCTTCCAAGGATCGTGCTTCCAGCTTAGCTGTTAAAGAACAGACTGAAAAATGATGCATCTTGTGTGATGATCTGCACAGGTCAGAAATCTTTCAAGCTCCACAGATGAGGCTGCTTTACAAAAAGGTGAAGAGCTGCTATTGACTGTGGAGTGTAACTGTCAGCTTCCCAGAGAACTTTCTCCTTTCTTAGGACCTTTAACATCGAGAAAAAAGTGAAGGTGTTTTAATTACATTACTGTTTCTCGTTACGTACTAGGACACACAAGTATCTGAGTGGGAGGCAGTGAAAGAGCTGAATGATGATGCTGGTAATGTTTTCATTATGAAGTAAGGAAACCTCTTCTTTTACTAGAACTCTGTTCTGGCAGGCCACTTCATGTTTGCCACTTGCAGCAGGTTAATTCGATTTTTTCATTTACTTTGTGTTTAATGAATACCTTTAAAATAAATCCATACTATTTTGTGGATTTTTTCTTTTTTCCCATTTCTCATCAAACGGATGCAAAGCCCACATGAACTGGGTTTGAGTGTTGGGTTTTTTTGCATTCATCTTTCATTGCAGTGTGGTATCTCGTTCCTCCCTTTAAAACACAATGCAAACTGAAGTCATCCCTCTGTAGAGAATGGGGGCTGGAATGCAGAAAAAGCAGAGCGGACCCCGGGATGAGTAAGCCGAAAAGAGCACAGGGAGCAACAGTCCAATTGACATTTGTTTTGTTAATTTAGCATCTACTTCTTTTGGCCAAGGATGGTCTCCCTCAAAGTGCCCAGCACAACTGCAGTCCTGTATTTTCCATCTGATCCATGAATTCAAGTGTGTGATAAGACCTATACAAAATATTTATGCCAATGACTGTTCATCGGAATAACCCGCAAAACCATTCTTCCTCTATGTTCATCAAAGCCATGCAGATGCTGCTCACTGTAATGCACACACAGCAAAACACCCACCCTGTTCCTACATAGTGAGGTGCAGTCTCACAGCAGATATCTGTGCAGAATGCTGACCATACAGCAGTGACTAAATTACCAAAAAATTTTAACAAAAAGTGCTCAATTTGTTGTTTTTAATTTATAAGCCTGACAAATTATAAGAGCAGCCAAAGCAGTTTGTGAGCATGCTTCTCTTTTGAGAAGGTACATGCAAATTACACTAATTAAAACACTTGTTCTACCACAATTTTACAAGGTCTTGAATGGCAAACAGAACAAGAAGCAGGTAGGGGAAAAACTACAAAGCATTTTATCTGTATGCTTTTCAAGTGCACAATGCTTTTAACTGAAAAATTTAATTTCTGGATGCCCTTGAGGTTTCAAAAAGTTCTGAGCCTTGCAGAACTGAGGCAGTGGTTATAAACTGTCTGGTGGAAGGCAACTCCCTGAACATCAGGCAGCTGTTTTTTATTTCAGATGCCACCAAAAACCAGACCTTTTTCGTTCTGCTGATAAGTAACTAAACATTTATATATAAAGCACTTACAGCAGGAATTTCAATCACCCAAACTAGTATTTACAGCTGGAGTATACAACCCCTCAGTGCAGCCTACTTAAAACTGCTTATAAGAGAACTCACTGCTTTCTGTGCATTAACCTCCTTCTGCCTGTTATGATTCTCTCTTAGCGGCTGTGTCTGATGGCTATTTGCTTTGTATTTCTTATCTTAGAATCAAGTTATTTTCTGCTGCTTGCATGATGTACTTGTTGCAGGGAATAACTGTGCTCCAAACAAAACAGTAGGAACTCAGCGTGCATTTAAACATTCTTTCTTTATTACATAAAAGTAAGAAATGTGGGCCTGAATTACCATCTATTTTATTTTTGTTAAGGCAGAGAGGGATGCTGCACAGGACCCCAAAGTAGATAACTATCGTGGGTTACAATGAAGTCAAGATTTTTTCTGTGAATAAACATACCCAAAAATCAGATAAGAGCAGGAACTGGAATTCTCTTTCCTTGGGAAATTCTGAAACTTGAAAGCAAGTTTCTTTCTAAAATGGAATTTTAGAAAAATGTTGACATTTCTTGTGGAATGAGAATTTGAAATCTGTAATGGAAAAAATCAGGAACTGCATTTCTTTTCTTCCTTTTCAAAAGGCAGTCAACCACCTTGGGCTCTCCAGAGTCTGGCAACCTACCAAGTAGGGATATTTTTTTAGACAAAAAAGGCAGACAAGCTCCCTGGAAGACAGGAAAGCTTTAGCCACAGAATAGCCCTCCAACAGGCTTCTTCTGCAAGCACGGAGTGTACCAGGACTTCGTTTCTCATGCGTGTGGGGGTAGAAGAGAATGTTCACAGGGCACTGGTCTTTTTTTATCACTGTTGAGGAACAACTGAGCTAACTTTCTTAACAGGTCTTGAAAAGCTCTGAAATTACGCAAGTTGGGCTTGAAACAGGAATTAAGGGCAATCCAGCTCTTGGTAGATGACGTATTCTATTTGATCGGCAAGTTCTTTTTACACTGATTTCTAGAATATTTCCATTGGTTATTCTTTTTTTCATTGCAGTACCATTTCCAAAAATTTAGGTTTAACAGTAAGACTTTAAGGCTTCCCTTGAAATGACCAAGTGAAACTGTCAAAGCATTCAAAAAAACTGTCCAAAAGTTGAGTCACCTCACAAAAATTCTGTAATTTTTTTAGTCAATGTGGAAAATGAATGACAAAAATATAAATAATTTTATGAAATTACTTCATGTACTCTTGACAGTAGTAATGGCTGTCTTGATTCATAAATTAAATTAATATGAAATTACATTCATATAAAAATGCATATACTAATACATTCCTTTGATGAATCATCAGAAAAAAACAAATAAACCTGGACATCATATGTGGCACATGCACTAGACAGCCCTTTATGAGCATTTTGCAAGCCTCTCAGAGGAGCAGGACCTGGAGGAAAAAATTCAGCAAAGACGACGTTCTGCTGGACAGACACCTGGATAGAAGACTACCACCGAAAGGGAGAAAACGCCAGAATAACTCTGCAAAAAGTTCAGATCCATTGACTCATACACGAACACAAGAACGTTCATTTGTTACTCTTAAATACTGACAGAAAAGTCCAAATAGGACAAAATGTGATTGCATTTACCTGTGAGTCAAGGGATCAGTCAGGGAGTGGCAAGAATGAGAAAACACTGTGGACAAGGAAAATGTAGTGCCAAGAAACATGCAATACCCCATCCAGCAATCATGTTCAGATCTATCCAGATGTTAATGTGGTTTGAAACTAAAGACTGCATTTATTTTTGCATTGACCCTTCTCCTGATGGAAGAATCTTTTCCAAAGCCCTCTCAGACGCAGGAACAGCCAGGGGAAGAGGAGCTCAGCTGCCTGGGGGTGGAGGAGCTGGAAGCCACAAGAAAAGCCTTTTCCATCAGTGTCTCTGCTCCCCTGGGAGTTCTGGGACCAAATCCCTTAATGTCCCCTTTTGGATGAATCCCATGTCTGCTCTGACAGAGTGATCTGAGGAAAATTCTGGCCAGTTACAACTACTAGCACATATGATCCAGTAATGGTTTTTGCAGGAAACAGATTAAAATCTTTCTTTCCCTTGCTCTGCCTCTATTTGCATACAAAAATGTTCATGTCAGTGTTAGCATTTCTTTCCTGACCGACAACAGAGAAGGAAAAAAAAAAAAGGAAAAAGACAGAGGCAAGGTGAAGCCACTTACCATTTCTTTATAAATTTTTATTAGAAATCCTCTCCTCAAGGTAATTGGATCATTTCTCTTATCCACAGAGCTGAGAGAAAGAAATGACAAAGAAACATAAAAATATTTCTATGACAGAGTGTTGCAAATGAATGGAAGGATTTGAAGGTACTCTGGAGAAGGAAAACAAAGATAAATTTAGTTATTTTTACAGTTCGGAGCCGTTAATGTTTCATAATGCTGAGAAATAAGGCAGAATTCATGTTTATTCATGTTTGAAAATGCTGAGAAGGGAAGCTTTCAAGAGAAGGGAAGCTTTCAAACTTATTATTAATAATACCTTCTTGAGCTCTTTCTTACAGACAATTTATGGGCCTTAAAAGTCCGCTGTACCTCTAGAGCTTTTTCTTCCTGGATCACCCAGACTGACACGAGCATCCCGAGGTTCAGCACAACCCAGTCCACACTGCTACGGAGACTTTATGGCCAAATAAAGAGTCTGGGTCTCAGTGACGGGGGCTGGAATGGATCCCAAATGAAAAAGAAACTGGAAGAACTGAGTGAACCATGAAACTTCCTAAATGTATACATTAGATTATGTGAAACGCTAACATCTCTTTTGGCCAGTAACTTGACAGCTTTAAGTCTGATACTTAAGCCTGATGTTTTTATTGTTTGGATATGAAAAATATTCATTGAAATGGATGGCTGCAGTGTTAGTTTTGTTTTGTTTTTTTTTTTTTTTTCTTCTGGAAACAGACTTCCATTGCAAGTCATTTAGCTGATTCTCAAGGACACGGTAAAAATAAGGGATCCCAACCAACTGCTAGCTCCTGATTTCATTGCAAGTGAAAGGTATTCAATGCTTTGTGGGATCAAATCTTCCTGGAATTAGGTATGGGATAATCAAAAGCAAATATATTCAGACTTCCAGATGTTCAAAATAACAATCTGGATTCAAATGTAGTATTTCTGATTAAGTGTGAACCTTGCAATAGTTGGAAAATTCAATGGTATGGTATACACGTGCCTTCTACGACCACAGCATTTGCTTCCACATTATTTGAAATGAGGTTTAGCAGAATGGGGCTAAGGTCGAGTTGTACTGATATGCACAGGAAGAAGGAGTTCCTAAATAAAATCCAAACACAATGAACCAAGGTCGGTGGTCCAGGATGGACACCAAACTGCAGGGATTTTTAGTCCCTGGATATCTTAAACAATCAAATGGTTTTGTTGTGTAAAGAAACTGTAATACAATGTGATGACACTGTGAAAAAAGACCTTCAGGTTTCTCTTTCACTCCAAGAGCAAATATAAAATTACACAGATTCCTAATTTTTAAGGAAACTAAGGCATTGGCTCCACTGGTTTCACATAGACCTCACTTGGTATAAAATCAATGGCTTTGATACCACTGAGACTGGCAGTCTATGCAGGAAACACCTATTTCCTCTGCCTTTTCCTGAAAGGGGACAGATGACAGCTAGAAGGAAGAGTTGTTGTACTTGGCAATGAAGACATAGGTTTGGTTAGCCATTCTGACTGGAAAGCATCATTTACAAAAATCATTTTTAAGTTCTTACATGTTATCTTGCTTAGATACCCTGTGTAAAGTAAATTTTATTTAAGCAATGAACCATAATTAGGGTTAAAGAGATGCAGAGTATGCATTTGCATTAAAAGCAACAACTTCCTTATCGCACCATCTGCTTGCTGTTATTTTTCTAGAGCTATTGAAAATGGTCAGAAAACTAAAGTCATTAGAATTTTATGCTACTGTCTGAACACGTAGATAGTTTAAAAATCAATAAATTGTTAATTAAAGTCCGGGTTTTGGACATGCTGAGCAGGCAAAGTTCCCACTAATTCAGTAGGCACTGCAGTTTCTCGACACCTCTGAAAGCACACTAAAAATTGGTTAGGTAACTAAATACATCCTAAAAATTCCAAATAAGTCAGCATATTTTAAAATTTTGCCCCAATTACTTTACGTATAGTACACAATGGACTGTTATCTAGAAACCATATGTCTGGATAAAATTTGTATGCAATAAATTCAGATTAATCACCTTGAAAGATCATGGAACAGAGCAACAAAAATTCCTAGAGAATGAAAAAAAACCCAAAATGGAAAAGCAAGTGGTGCACAGTGGAAAAATAGAAGCTGATGTGTTCTTACAGTCCTACCTAGAATATGTTCTCCCCATCTCTACACATGGACTGTCTGGGAAAAAAATGACCCTTTCATTTGTCAGAAGTATTACCATAGTGTCTGTGTGATATATGCATCTATCTGGAACTGCAGTGACAATAAAACTGATAGCTGTGTGGTTTATAATGTAAGAACCTGGAACTAGTACAAGACAGAGCTGTATACCCAGCCGTTAACTCTGTTAGATACTGGTTCCTTCTTAAAGCCTGTTGGGGCTTTCCTAAGATATAACCTTACCAGTAAAGTATGCTATAATGTGATTTGGCCTTTCTCCAGCCTGAAACAAAGAAGCCATAGTTTTGCTTAGGTCTATAGGTTAATCTGACTTCACTTTGCTCCACAAAATTAATTCTGAAAACATAAGAAATGAATTTTCCTGATCAGTTGTGCAAATATGATTAATAAAAGACACATTTTTTCTGTTTAAACATCACAGTGCCTTAAATATCTCTCCTAGTAGCCTGGAGACAAACTTTTGGCACCAGTGCACAATGTGCATCTGAGTGGTTCTGAACCATTGCAGAGATCAAACTGTGCTTGCATAATCCAAGTTCCCATGGAAAGCTGTTTGACATTATCTGTCAGACTCTTGCTCTTTATGATCAGTGTAGGATGGATGTGTCAGGAAAGGAATCAGCATCATAGCCCTGAACTCTGCAAGAAAGGGAGCTCGGGGGGAAAAAGAAAAGAAAAGAAAAAAAAAGGAAATAAAAAGAAGCTATTCAGTGGTAAAAGGAGTGCTACAGAAAACAGGAATTGAATTTCATTGAATACCTGGGTCTTGTTAGAGCTGCCTGTAGTATGGTTTTTCCTTCGATGTAATGTCTATGCACACACAAAAAATATGTTACACGACAGGAGGTCATTGCCACAAGTTAAATGATGTGATTCCAGCTAGTAAAATGTCTCATTCTGTTGTATACACTTT
Organism: Rissa tridactyla; assembly: GCF_028500815.1. Classification (NCBI taxonomy): domain Eukaryota; kingdom Metazoa; phylum Chordata; class Aves; order Charadriiformes; family Laridae; genus Rissa; species Rissa tridactyla. The sequence continues at coordinate 108,753,130 of NC_071468.1, forward strand.
AAATACTTAGACATATATTGTACATTACACTCTATGCCATAGAGTTCTCATAAATGTGTTTTGTTCGGGTCAAATTTTAAAGGCCCAGCTAACCTCTGGATCCATTCAGAGTATCTTTAAAACAGTATCTGGAAAGCTGAGTAAGGATAAAATCCACGTAAGGATGAAATTTTCTAAAGTGGGTTGCACTGGTATGGCATTGCATATGCTGATGTCAAAGGTGATGCACAAATGCACCTCAAGGGTTAAAAAAACAAGTTGAAGGAGGAACGCTTCCAACAAAGTCAGGCTTCATTAGTATTCAGTGCTAAATGAGAGAGATATTGGGAAGAGAGCTTGGTCAAGGGATCATAAAAGCCATTAGAAACATGACTTCTCATAGGCTGGATGCTTAATAATTTCTGAAAGGGTGGAAGGGATTCAAACCACAGTTTGCTCATGTTTCTGCATATGATGTTTTCTGCGGGGGAGGACAAAAGAAGAAGGAAAATGCATCTTTGCCTCAAAGAAGATGAATGAGATGGGGAATCTGTGTGTAGAAGAAAGGGTAAGAAATGTCCTGAAGGGGGACATTTTTTCCAGGTAGCTGCAGAGCTTACATATACTTTATGTAAGGCATGATTATTACTTTTCCTTTGGTGTAAAGCCTCAATGTTGGCAGTTTTTCATCCCAGATGATCTAATCTCTTTCCAGTCCAGGTTTTTCTCCCCTTAGCTCATTTGTCATATACTGTAAATATGACAAATAATGATACAGTTGAAACACTGAGAGCCCACAGAGGGCCCACCTCATTCCTTATAATGGGTTCATCACACTCCTCCGCAGAAGATTGCTCAAGATCTTGTTAACTTGTGTTCCGTAGGTCGTCTGTGTCTGACACTTTGCTCTGTGTGTCCTGTTACCTGGCAGAAGAAACTATTGCACTTTATAAAGTATATGAGTCACTTTATTCTCCCCCAGGCAAAATGCATCCACGCCTGTAAGCCCCCAGACTGCAAAGTCCTCTACGAGAGCTGCCCTTGCATTAGGATGCTGCCCACGGAGCCTGGTTTGGGCAGGAGAGGTTTGGAAGATGGTCTGTGCTCTTTGTGCTGCAAATATGGGTCGGCAAGAATATTTAGTAGAGATTAGATCTGCATATTCACCAGGAGTGGGTAAGATCCAGGATTTGAACTCTTGTTTCGACAAACTGATTTGGTTTGACAAACTGAATTCTTCACCGTTTTCCAGCAAGGAAGCCCTCTGGGTTTGGTTGTCAGACTGAGGTAACGCTGAATTCCTCCAAGAGGTTCCTTCCCCCAGTCCACATACTCTTCACCCCTATCAGATTCAGATGGAACCACATCATTTTCATCCAGTTACCAAATCTCTAACAGCAAATGAGAGCACTTAGCTCTTGGAAATATACTGTTGCTTTAGGGAGGTAGAAGTAAGTAACAACTCTGTATTCAATCTCAGAGAAATAACCGAAGCGACTTCCAGGCACGTCTGCCAGGAAACATGACAGGTTTCCGTGATCGGTCACGTCAAATGCTGCACACAGGTCCAACAATTTAAATGGGAATAAAGGGACCTTGTGAAGACCCCCTCCAAAAAGAAAGACCAGATGACCTCAGTGCCATCGTTTTCACATGAAGCCAGACTAAAATGGTGACTCCAAATCCTGGCACTAGTTTGGATGTCCACTCCCTAACGCTGCAGCTTGAGCTGCTTTGCATTGTGCACCCACCTCTACACTTTTGAAGTCCTAGAATATGATTTCTTTTTTTTCTGCCAACTATATGTTAAACTTTTAAAGCGGTTTAAATTCTTACACCATTTAAAGAGTTTAATGCCACACAATAGTTCAAATTACTTTAAGGATTCAAAGCAGCTTTCAGTTTTAAAGTAGCTTAAAATCACATCTTAAAAATGTTCAAATCTTTGAACAGCTGCCTGTCTCCCATGCAGGGTGGCAAGGGAGCCCCAAATATCACCCAGTTTTACATGGATGTAGGGTCCTGTGCCTGTCAGTCTCACACTCCTGGTCACAGTCATAATTTTAAATGTCTTCCAGCCTAGAGCAGAAGACAGTGGCAGCAGCAGAAGTTTTCTAAAGTTGTTGCGTTGCTAATCCTCTCTACTTGGACCGTGAGTTTGACATCAAGTATATCTATTTCTTTTCCATAATTTACTAAAGCTTGAATTCAGTTTTCATTTGGACAACACTTTGGCTGGTCAAAACATTTTAATCAAGATTTTTTTTTCTCAGTAGAGAAGTGGCTTTTTGACAGGCAAGAACTAAGGACCAAAAACTTGAAAAAAACCTTTCCAGTTTTTGATTAAGAGGAATCCGAACATTAGGGGGTAGATCTGTGTGTGTGCATGAGTGGGTGGTTAGTGAAACATTCATGGAAAAAAATAATGATTGCCAAACACATTCTTGCTAACACTTTCTGGTTGGTGAATGAAATATCATAAAAATATTTCCTGATCCTCCTCTTTTCAGTAACAGAGACAATTCCCCTTCCCACTGAATTTTTAAGGGGTTTTTTTGGTGCATATTTTGATAATATTTAGAAAAATACTTTTGCATTCTCACTGCTTGCATAAGTATAACAAAATTCACAAAGATAACATGTAGTTATAAAATTTCCATGAAGTCTATGTTTTTAAAGATAAGGAGTACTTAACTAATTTCAGCCCGTTCACTCATGATTGCTTGACTTTGATATGTATGAATGGTTGAGATCCACCTGAAAGTTTGCCAAGCTGATTATTTAGAACATTTCTTTCATGAACGGATTGTCTGGTATCAAACAAGTTGCAAGTTCATGCTGTAACCCATCCTTTAGGTGAAAAGGTTGCTGCATCTCTTTCCTTTATCTGCCCACCTGTTTTCATAGAAAATTATGTGAAGACTGAACAGCGTTTGAGATCTCAACTCTTTTGTCAAACACAGAAACTGGGTGAGAGATTCACAATTTATTGAGAGACTGCAAATGAGGATGCACATGCAAGCAGGTTGGCACACAGAGTGCGAGCTTACAAGCTGTCTTTGCATAGGGAATGAATTTAAATGTAAGAGGAGGAAGATCATATAGATGGAAGTGAGTTTGCACCCCAGCATATCATTACTAAGACTTCCTCTTGATTACCATTGTCCAGTTCGTGATCTGGATTTCACCTATAATCATTGTTCTAACCACATAGTACTTAAATAACTTGTGAATATATAAAGATAGGTGGCCACATGCAAAGAATGTCCATCCCTCCTTTGACACTGAGGTGTCCGAGGTTTTTTGTTTTACTAGCTTAGATGCCTCACTTAAATGTCTAAATTTAGGTGGAATAAATCTACTCTAGCGTCCACATGCTAAGAATGCAGACATTTTGGTAGAATTTCACTGAACAGGCAGATGTAAGGCTCATAGGACCCAGGTACTCAGCTAACCGAGGGGAAACTGAGATATTGATTGGACCGTAGTATGTGGAGAAAAACACATCTGAGAATTTCAGGGATTGTTCAGTCTTTCTCAAGAGGTTCAATGTTGACTAAGGCCTGGATCTTGAGTAAGAGATGTTTGGATTGAGCTGGACGATCAGGGTAGTCTGTCTGCTTCACCATCCAACAGTAGGTACATACTCCTAGTCATCCTTTTTTCCTTGGCCTTGGAGAGAATGGGGTTACTAACATTGTACCTGGCATTCACAGCATGTGCAAATTTCATCTTTCAAGCCTCAGAGTCACCTTAAACTGGTAGAAATCTTTTTTCTGTGAACATACCGCTTTCGGTTGACTGGCTTGCATTCAAGGGGCTGTGTTTTTTCATCCTTCCTCTAAGAAATCTTCACAGTTGAAGAGGGGACTCAAGACAATTTATATCCATCCAGATAAAGAAAAAAACTCAATCCAGAGAATATTGTTTCTTGGATGTGCTACTGGTGCGTGCCTTGCACTTGCGCCACGCTGATTTCAGGCACCATGCTGATTTCTTGATCTTGGATCAGGAAGGAATCTTTTCAAAACCCAAGGTCTTCAAAGACAATGCAAGGTGCTTTTCCCTGCACATGTAGTGTGGTTTGCATGTTGGGACCCCCATGTCTGTTTTACATATTCATTTTCCTGCATAATTAATAGTTCAGAAGTGAGTAGCATCACGGATTATCCTCTTTTGTGTCTGTAACACACAGTTTATTTTCCCGGCACATAAAAGCTTTAGCTTATGTAAAATCTATGGATTTGGAATAAGTAAAATTCAGTGCCATACAAGAAGATCAGATGGTCACTAGTCCTATTACACTAATATCATGAAAGCATAGAGACAGTTTTTAATGAGGACCCTCTAGGACAAGATTAGGAGAACCACTAAAGGTTACAAGCTAAATTTGAGACTGTGGAAATATAAACTGTACCTCAGAACTTCGCCAAAAATTTCATCAGGGATTGCAACACAAAAATTCCAGACAAAAATACTACTCTTACATTACACTGAGTATTATGGCAAGTGTTTCAGATAATTATTCTTTTGTGGATGGTTTTACACTTTTATGAATAACCTATATGGATTTGGATCTTTCTGACTAGCTCCTGTCACCTTTGACATTAAGTGAGTGTTCAGTCTAGAGTCCATAAAGTGGAGTGCCTGTACATATGGATTGAGTTTCCATGAAGGAGACTGGCGAAAAGAAGTTTCTAGGCACTAAGGCACACTTTGAAAATTAGAATTTCAGTCTTTCAGAATCTTGAAAATCCTTCCCTAACCTGACTATGCAATCTGCTTCTTAATAGCGCTGTAAATCAAAAGAGAAAACTGCTAATCTGCAGCTCACTTTTTTTTACAATAGACTTGCATTTCCCTTTTTCCTTGTGGAATATCTTTTTTTATTCCAAAACAAGCTCCCCTTTCAAATCCAGATACCAAGTCCCTCTGGATTCTTTATAATCAGCTTCCAAATCCTGTTTTCCTGAAGTCGGGTCCTTTCTAGACCTCCTGAGCCTCATCTACATGGGGTGGCTCTGATACGCCCCTGATACTGCAGCTGACGGGAGTTAAACTTTCTGGGGTGAATTAGCTTCTGCTTTGGGTCGGCAGGTAGTAGATAGAAAATAAATGGGTTTGGGAGCTCTGGGGACATTAGTGCTCCTGCTTTAAAGGAGCCAATGGAAAATAAATATAGCTAAATGAAAGAAAAGATATTTACTTTAGTTCATCTAAGCTTTGCTTTCAGGCAGAAAAAGAAGTTGGATTGGAGAAGGAGAGGAATCCAGGTCAGCAAATGATGCCCCCAGAGTCACACAAGATATGAAGTTGAGCCTGAGTATAATTTGGCTCCTGCATTTAACTATGTTAGGCCAATAAAGCATTTTTATTACTACACACAAAGCAGAGTTGCCAACCATCTCTACATTTACTGAAGGTCATTAATTTCTTTTTAAAATATAATGCATTCCACCCTGAAAAAACCCTCACGAAACATAAATTTTAAGTTTAGAGAGATGTAGTTACAGATGAACATTTAAAAATAATATCCACTATTATTCACTTTTTTGGCACCGTTTCATGCAGCATTTCAACATATATTTTTAAATGTTTAAATAAAGCCAAGGAATTAGTTTAGAAAACCACTTTTTTAAGCAGATGACTTTCCCTAAAGATTTCTAAAAGCCAGCAGTTGGAAAAATGTGGGGTCATGTCAGCAAAATGTGTGCTTTGTTTCAATAAATTCATTAGCAGGTGGGTTGTTTATTCTGATGCAAAGTGCCAAGTTATAGAGGTCAATGGATTTATAAGGTTCAAAGAGGAGAATTTACAACCCCAAAGAGGGGTGGCTGGCATGAGGAATTGCTTGTACAATTGTAAGCTGTTAGAGTCAGAGCGGGAGTCCTGACCAGCAACAACTCGTCTGGCACCAAGAAACTTTGTTCATAGCCATAGCACACATAAATTGTATGAGAAGCTATTATTCTTATTATTGCCATTTATTTACATTGCAGAGGTGCCCAGAGGCCCCACATAGGATCGTGGTCCAGCTGTGTTTTGGACTACGCAAACACAAAGATACAGTCTACCTTGAAGGCACTTTTAGTCATCAGGAGAAGTGATATTTCAAGAGATAAAGGTACGACATAATTTAAAAAAAAAAAACCAAACACAACTTTATAGTGAGATTTATACCAATTAGACATTTAAAAAATTGTCCTTACAGTTCGTTCTTTTTTATGGAAACTGGTCCAGGGAAATCTAAGGGTGAAGGAGGTAGTTTTCTACCAACTGCAGGAAGGCTTTTTCTCACTTCAGAAGCAGCACGGGAGACATGCAGAGAAAAGCAAAGAATTGCCTTGAACACAATTGCAAGGCAATGAGAACTCTGTAAAACCTTTGCAAGGAAAAGAAAATCAATTTCTAAGGTTTGAGGTTTGGTTACAAGCCAAGAAACTGGATTCTTCTCAAGGTTTGCTGAGCTTTCCAAATCCTCTCACAATGCTAGGAGAGGTTTGCAGGGAAAGTAGGCTGACATATAGTTTACAATGGATTATGCATAGCCTTGATGCAGTTCTTAAGATTTGAGATGAAATTCCCATTGGGCTTTGAGGTTTATTCAAATCAAAATGATGGACTGTAAACCCGCTCAAGCCTGTTAAAATGATTCACATGAACCTCTGCAAGCTGAAATCAGATAGCTGCACAATAAAGCTCTAAATTTTTGAACCATTGAAAACAATAGTTTTGATACTGACGCGAACTAGAGCAGTAGTAGATGTAAATTTGTGCTTTTAAAATTTATAACAAATAGAAAATGCAAGAATCGCCTAAAGAAGAAGGATTATGCAAAGGCCAGGAAAGCTTCTATTGGCAGCTGTTGTCAGTGCTGGAGCTTCCACCAGCAGCGCAGCCACTTTCACTACAGTGTCAAAAGATTAAGATGCTTTTCTGTTCTCTTACGACTCTTTTACTCTACTTACCACTATGATGTTTCTACTTCTCAAAGCTAAACTTTAGCATAACCATAACAATTGAACTTTCACATGACTATTATTGGTCTGCCACAAGGAAAGTTTCCAATCTTAAGAAAGGGAACCACGTACCCATTTAGAAAAAATATTTTATATATATATATATACACACACATTCATATTTGCAGGGCTTTCTTGAAATTCAATTATCATCAATATAAATGAAACCGGAGTCACCACATATTAAATTATTGACTGCTTAGAAATAAGTCAATGTAGAATTAGAGACACTCTGCAAAGTGAAATATCTTATGCTCACAAAAGGCTTTTTTTTTTTTTTAAATTTATAGAATTTAAATGAAATGTCCATTTTAAATCCTTTCCAAGTGAAAAAATACATTTTATATATTCTGTCACATATTTGATACGTCTATTGCACTTTTGTAAAACAACATGAGTGTATCTGTCACAGGTTTCTGAAACCTACAAAAATGAGTAGGTTTCTGATTGCAAACAATATATGGCATGAAACCAAAAAATTTGAAGTAGTTTATATGGCAAGGAGGCATTTTTGCCATTTCAGTTTCTCCATGATTTATATAGCTATTATGTCACAATACAACTAAAAACTGCCCGTAGAGTCTGTTTTTTCTTAATAATAATTACTATTACTATGAGGTAGGAGATTCTTATTGGCTGAATGTTGGAATAGTCCCGTCTCCCACTCTGTCCATTAAGAAAGCTCACACCTCATAAATAAACGCACTTAATAATACAAACCCTCTTTTTTTTTTTAACTTAGCAAAAACAAATACAGAAAAGTTACATTTGCTATTAACACATGGATCGTGATGAAGTGTTTTACAAAAGCAACACTACAGCAGAAGAGAGAGAAAATTTGAGGGTAAAGTTTCGATTGTACTGTATAGTTTCGGCTGGATCCTCCTCTCCCTGTGCCAGTTGGCTACTTGCTGCCTCTCCCTCAAGATATTCACTCTGGCCACAGCCACATCTGGCTCCCTGACTCTGATCCTGCTCTGCTGGCTCCGCTTCCCTTCTTTCAGTGACTCTTCCTATTTGTTTAATTGTTTCCTACGCAGCTAACTTCCTTTTTCCAACGGCAACACAAATGTGATATATGTCAGACTAAAATTAATTTCAGAATGCTTTAAAACTATTTAAAATTTTAATTTATATTGTTTCATGTACTTCTATGTATCCTTAGGTTTATTTTCTGTATGTAGTTGCTGATTGTTTCAAATCATAGGGCACAGGGATTTTTTTTCCAAGTCAGCTGGTTTTTTACTCTCCTACCGGAGTTTCTTGGTATATTAATGGTGCCCTCTACAGAATCATTAACAAAATAATGTAGAATGAAAAGCCTCTCTTCAATGATGATGCCATTTCTGTGTTATGGTTTTATCACAGGAGAAAATTGATTCCCTCATGAACTAGTGATATAAAAATTTGGAGGTTTTATTTTGGTTTTGTTTTGAAATTGGGAAATTACACCATTTTAAAAATGTTTCAACATCAGAAACAATAGCAGTGATGAAAAAAACACATGAAATAAGACGGGAAAAAGTTACTTCTAATGGGGACGAGATGTACACTTTCATTTTTTTACATCAAATACAAAACTTCAAGGCAAAATGTGCCTCTGGAATGTGTTCACTAAGAAATGACACAGAAGCAGGAGCAGTCCAAATAAGCAATATTTAATTAAAAACTATTTAAAAGTCAGCAGTTCTCATTTCCAGCCAGTACAAGGGGTGACAGCCTGTTAGTCCATACATAGGCCACTGGGAGTGTCTTAATGGGTTTGCAAAGCCTTAATCCACAAGTGTGGATTGCCACATGCCTTTTTTTACAGCCCAGATCCAACCCAGAGTAACAGCTGCATCTGTAGCCAGAGCCGATGCTTTCGTACAGAGAGCTCAGGCGGTTGCCTGTGACAATGTAATATTAGGGGCAATAAGGTGTTTAGTAACTGTTTATGATACAGATGTGAGAATGTAGTAGCATTTGAGGCTTTCCAAATGTCTCAGACTGTTTCAGAGTGTGTGGGGGGAATATATAGAGCTCCGTTTCTGAACATATTTCCCCTGTAACCTAAAGCCATGTTCCTCCCCCACCTCACTCCTCTTTCTTCTTATATCCTCTGAGCATAATTCAATTAAAAATAAAGACATGTTTTCCTACTTGCTAAAGGGAAGCATGTGTTATTCGTTAAAAAATTGGCTGGCACAAATGGGTGGCCTGTAGATAACATACCAGTTTATACTGCATTCCTTTTTCTTTAATTAGACTTTCCCTCTTCTCCAAGTCTCTTTTCCTACCCCATTGTTTATCGATTTCTTCTTTCTAGCTGTCTTTCCACATTTATGTGGGACATGAACCCAGAGCGATAAGTATGGCAGATGGTTCAAGTTAGGTTAAGAAATGGATGATTGTTTTGCCCATACACTTCTAGTTTATTTGTTACGAATGACTTTCACTGTCAGGACAGACCCAAAGCAACATGGAAGAAGTCCGAGGAACACAATGTCTCTACTTCCTCGGGGGCAGATGGCCTCCTGCTTCTCCAGAAGCTCCTGGCAGACCTTAGTTGGGATTCCCACCACCTGCTTTGCTCTGTTTTCCAGATGATGTCCACCAGACCTCTAATGTCTTCTGGGTGGCATAAGTACACAGCACTGAAAATGGGACCCCTGGCAGGTCTTCCTGTTTTGCTGGAAATGAACACCCAAATTTCTTCATTTAGCTCTTTTCACTGAATCACAGAATGGTTTGGGTTGGAAGGGACCTTAAAGATCATCTAGTTCCAACCCCCCTGCCATGGGCAGGGACACCTCCCACTAGACCAGGCTGCTCAAAGCCCCATCCAGCCTGGCCTTGAACACCTCCAGGGATGGGGCATTGACAGCTTCCCTGGGCAACCTGTTCCAGTGTCTCACCACTCTCACAGTAAGGAATTTCTTCCTGATATCCAATCTAAATCTACCCTCTCTCAATTTGAGGCCATTACCCTGTGTCCTATCATTATACTCCCTGATAAAGAGTCCCTCCCCATCCTTCCTGTAGGCCCCCTTTAGGTACTGGAAGGCCACTATAAGGTCTCCCTAGAGTCTTCTCTTCTCCAGGCTGAACAACCCCAACTCTCTCAACCTGTCCTGATAGCAGAGGTGCTCCAGCCTTTGGATCATCTTCGTGGCCCTCCGCTGGACCCGTTCCAATAGGTCCATGTCCTTCTTGTGTTGAGGACTGCAGAGCTGGACACAGTACTCCAGGTGGGGTCTCACGAGAGCAGAATAGAGGGGCAGAATCACCTCGCTCGACCTGCTGGCCACGCTTCTCCTGATGCAGCCCAGGATGCGTTTGGCTTTCTGGGCTGCAAGTGCGCATTGCCTGCTCATGTTGAGCTTCTTGTCCACCAGCACCCCCAAGTCCTTCTCCTCAGGGCTGCTCTCAAGCCATTCTTCACCCAACCTGTATTTGTGCCTGGGATTGCCATGACCCAGGTGAAGGACCTTGCACTTGGCCTGGCTGAACTTCATGAGGTTCACACAGGCCCGCCTGTCAAGCCTGTCAAGGTTTTAATGCTTTATGATAAACGTTTTATGATAAACAGGTATCCTTTGATGTCCCACAGGAAATCCCTTGACTTGTACACACAGGTTCCCACAGCCTCACATTTCAAACTGTGGCATAAAGACAAGAAACACCACTGTTACCATTATGCTGGTAAAACTCTCTGTTCATACAGGCAGAAATGTTAAATCTTATGTTTAGTAAGCAAAGTCATAAACACAATTCAGACTTGAAGAATTTTAGTCTCTGAAAAGTTGAAAATTTCCTTACAGAAAGTGGGGTTAAAAGGAAGCAGTAAAAATCTGACACTATATTAAATGGAGTAGGTCAGGACCTTGTTAACAGAATGGCTCTCCCCAGTGTCCCAGGTAAAATAAACAGAAATTTTCCTAACAGAGCTGTGGTGCTGTAAGCCAGTAGCAGAGCACTGCCTCCTCTGATCCCCAGTGCCTCGCAGTGGTGCATTCCCCAAACTTGCCCACTCTCCTCCACATCAGGGTAAGCCTTCCCCTATAGAAAAATACAGTTTTCCAGTGACAGTCAAAAAACATGAGGTAAGACCTCATGTCAAAGACCTCAGATCACAGCTTTGGTAACAAAAAATTTCAACAGACAAAAAAAGTGCTGTTTTCAACTTTCTCTATTTAAGACATTTGAAATTTGTATTTTTTACTCAATGTATTGATTTTTAACATACAAATCTATTAATGGTGTTGGTTTTTTGTTAAGCTGGACAACTTTTCCAAGGCCCTCAGCGTTGTTAACCACAGGTGGAGCAAAATTATAAATGCTCATCTTATAGAATATTTTTGCATTTCAATTTTTATTTTTAGAACAAAATGTTTTATTTCATCAGAGCAAAATATTTTCTTTTCTAATGAATTGCAAGTTTTAAATTATTTCAATATGTGCTTAGTAGAAAAAGAAGATTTTGTATTTCATGACAGATAGTAGCACTTACTATGATGTCATATGAAAGTATTATGGTGTCTCCAGTCTGCAGAGTAAGTTTAACTATGTCTAACATTCTTTATGCAAAACACAAAAGAAAGATTTTAGCTACTGCACTGTTAAATAACATGGTATGTACAAGTGGCAAGGTAATGAAATATTGTAAAAATAACTCTTATTAAATGAAAAATACTACTTCAAACACATGATTTAAAAACATTTTTTTAAATCACTTGTCATAAGAAATACTGGAAAACGTAGATCATTATGCATGAAATGCCAACAAAATTCTTATTGTTGGGGATAAAATAAATTGATTTCCTCAAATAGTAATTTCCCAAGGACACCTGTTTCACTGAAGAAATTCCAGTCAGGCATATATCGATTCATTTACCAGAGACATTTTTTTTCCCCTCAATCATCATAAACCCATAGAGCCTACCTTTTAGACACGAAATGACCCACTAAGTAGAGGATGCTTATGAAGAAATTCAGACCAATTCCTCCAGCAAAGCATGAAGCAGTGATGAAGCGGAGCATCTTTCTTAAAATAGATACATGTTTCAAGTGCACAAGCAGGAGAGGGTCATCCCTCAGTAAAATGAGAATCTTACAAAGAACTAAATAAACACATATACATATACATATCATTGGCCTGAAGAAGGAATTTTGTGCCTGCAAGCATGTCTATTTTTTTGCAAGTAGATAATAAATAATAAAAGATATTGCTTCTTCCTACAATCCTTGACCATCTGGAAAAAGCAGGCTTTTCACCATTAGGAGGTATGGGAAGTAAAGAAATATACTATTAAATTACAGAAAACTCTTAGAATATAGAAGTGTCATGTCAGAAGTTTACTCTAAACCAATGCAAAAATTTTGAACATTCATGCTGTGCACTCACTTTATGTTCAAACCTACAAACTGCCAAAGGAACAGCAAGTATATTTCGACTGCATAGATATCTAGCAGCCTAGCCCAGCAGGTTATTGGATTTCATGCAGGACACGACTGACTGATGGACCCTTCTGCTGCCTGTCGGTGCCAGCAGTGCAGCTCTCATCCCCTGCCTGCTCCGCCGGGAGGTCACCCGTGCCCTCGTCGCTGTGCTTTGGCCTCTACCTTTTTGCTTTCAAGGAATTCCAGACCACGACAACAAAGCACGAGAGATGAAACTTACCTTCTGAGAAACTTGAAAATTTCTATTCCAGTCAATTTTCCCTCTTTTTCTAATAGTGAGATTTCATTAATGATACAAGCCAGAGAGACTCTTGCAGGTGACTAAGATCACATGAGGTAGGAGAGATGATTGCTCCCACCAGTTCTTTCCACGGTGATTAAAGTAAAGTATTTAGAGCAGGAGGAGTGGCATTACATCACAGGTGTGCCGACAAGAAGAAAAGATAAAGAATTATCCAAGTAGGATCTAAACAGGTTTGCGCTATCGCATAAATGATTCTTGTTACTTTTCTTTACTATCTGCAATGTTTCCTTGCAGCACATGAGAAAGGAGATTGAAAATGGGATGCGATACAGCTCATTGCTTTCTAAATCTCCTGCTCCCGCTCATCTGCAACAAAAGTTATTATGTGATCAGTTTAGAAGAGATACACCTCTTTTCTCAAACTTAAAATGCCTTGTTACATGAAAATCTGATGTTGTTTTTCATTCTCACCTAATCCTATAGCAAAAAAAAGCAGTGCATCTGAAATGAGCTAGAAATTGTATGTGCAATGTTAAACACCCACCTAACACTCTTTCACAACGTCTTCCATCCCCAAGAAACAACTGTTGATGTACTTACACAATCTAATAACATTTAAAGAAATGCGACTCATAATATTACTCCCTCTAGACAAATTTTTGGATCTCTTGGAATAAGAAGCTGGTGAGCAGAGACAAATGTATCCTCTGCATAAGTCATCTTATTTGCACACAATATTTTCTCAGTCTCATTTCTCTGAATAAAATAAAAATAAACAGCAGCCATCAGTTTCCTTGCTCAGAAATCCCCACTGTAACCCCTACAGCTTACTCGAGGCCCAGGGAAGCTCTTGCTCCTCCTTTCTCTGAGGGTTGGACTCTTATTCCTTCAGGGTCCCTGCATCCAAAACAGACAGCTTGCTGCTAATTTCCTAACCCCTCTGCTTGTCTCCCCTACAGCTGGGGAATCCTTGGTTAGATCCACTTAAGTCAACCTTTGCATGCCAAGCAGCTGGTTGTTTTCCAAAGTTAACCCCCTAGAAAAATCAAATTATTTATACTATAAAACTTTAAGCCCCTCAGAGCCTCAGAAACTCCAGACAGGAGCCCTTTGAGGAGGCACATTATCTGGGGAACAACAGATTTTCATGGCAGAGGCTGAGTTTCCTTTACCTGTCAGTTGTGACTCAATATAGGACATTTTATGAAAGGGATAAACTTAACCTTCCCTTTTCTAAAGCTGAGTGAATGTGGCTTTTGTATCTGCATGTACAAAGATATAGACAAGGGGAAAAGGTCCACAGTGTCAGTGCGTCACTCTGCCTTGGAAAGATAAAGGAGGGTGAGGCACCCTGAGGCAGTGGGCAGAGATTCAGAGAGGGCTCCAGAGGAGCTGAAGCGCTACAGCAGGCATCATAACAGCCGACGGATGGTCACCAGTACCAATTTCAGCTGAAGTTTTTCAATTCAACGTCCAGCTTGCGCTTTTCCTGAGAGCCACACACATTTAGCGAGGCATACCCCTGCAAGAGTGCTGCAGAGATCCCAGCTGTGCTGCTACGGGGAAGCTCAGACATGATGTTCTTGTGGTCTGGGCTGCAGATGGGGGGGTCTCCCATTCAGTAACCCTGAAACGGATGAGCGCCTTTGATGTCAGCAACCTGCAGTCAAAACCACTTTATTTCTCATTCAGAAATGAAGCAGAAGTGTGGCAGGCAGCAGAGCCTTCCCAAACCTTAAGAATGAGAGAATGGTCTGCTCAGTCCACCACCTCCACATCGCATGGACAATTTACTCATGTTATAATTGCCTAGGAGAACCTAGGTACCTCTGTTGATGATCCAGCACTACTGACAGTGCATCCTAAGCGACCATACCTCTTCATCTCAAGTTTCTAAAGCTAGTATCTTACTGTTTTCCTTTTCTGCACAATAAAACTTATCCTTGATTTAATCCTGCTGTTTAAAATCTTTGCTTGTAATTGCAAATGTACTGTTAACGCACCATGATTCAGGCAGTGTAATAGAGGTTGCCAAGGCTGGAGGTGGATGCTAAAACTGGTGTCAACTAAAATTTTAGAGTGGATGTTTTTCTGTTGGACTTTTTGCAGGCAGACCCAGAAATTGAACCCAGCTGCCTTTATTGCCTAACAGTGTCTGACAGAAGAGTTATGCAGATGACAGAGATATCAGGGTTAAATAAGAACACAATTACAGTTGTTTAGTGCGTTTGAGCAGCCCACGGTAAAAGTAAACCACTATATTAATGCTTTGCGGTGGACCAATACTTTAGCCTTGATATATTTAATTGTGTTCCAGGCCAGGCTCTCAACTGATTTAACATTAGCATAGCTCAATTATATTTATATTCAGTGAGTAATAACAGTATATAACAGCTGAGGATCTGGTACAGTCTCCGTGTCTCGCAAATACAGTCACTGAAGGCTGCTGTTAGCCCTTTTCCTATTCCTACTTCCCTTATGAGCAATGGCAGAATTTTTGTCAATCACTTCAGAGACATTGCTTTTGGATGTGCTAATTTAATTCAGTGGGACAGACAGATCTATAGCAGCTGGCAGCAGACAAAGAACAGGCGAAGGAGTTTGGTTTTTTTTTTTTAAAGTTAATACTATTCTTGGTGGAGATAATTACAGACTTTTACAAGTCAACCAATGAGCTCACAGAGCGGCAGTAAACTCTGCACACATCCAAGGGAGCAGGGAAGAGGCAGCACTGTCTTCCACGAGAGCTTTGCATTTGGAGGTATGTGACTTACATAAGAGACTGGTCAGAGAAGTTTCAATGGAGCCATCAGTTCCCTGTCAGAACTGAAATGCTCCGCAGAATCCAATCATTCCTGCTAGTGCTTCACTTCCGAAGAAAACTAGGGTAAAATACTGAATTAAGACTTCTCACCCACCATCAATACTAGGTTGCACATGACACAAGTTTGGATGGGTTGTGAACACTCTGGAGAAGAGGGTTATAATTATATTTGGACAAATTGAGGAACGTTTGAAAAGCATTCAATAAAATTAAATTAAGTGCAAAATGTTTTCTTAGGAGAGAGAAATGCCCAAACAGTAAGTGAAAAATGGCAGAGTAGGCAGGGGACTGGGGACAAGAACCTACATGTTACAAACTTAGTAGTAAGTCAACCAGCTGGTGCTGTTACAATAATTAAGCTATTCTTGGATGTATTGACTGGCATGTGATACTTAAGAAACAGGAGCTAAACAGCTATATGCATCATTTGTAGAGCCACGTCTAGAGAACTGTGTCATCATTTGAGCTTCCCACATTATGAGAGCTATAAAAAGTTCTACCCAGAGAAATGATAGAGGAAAGCCTGAAAAATCCAATTAGTCCAGAAAATACAATAGGTATACTTTTTCTACATGCCTCTTCTGGGCAGAATTGCTGGCTTTCCCAGGTCTAATCCTTTGTTTCCTCTCACCTGTACTTTCCATAGTGGTTTAATTCTTTGTGAGAGCTCTTGGTTGGGTATATTTTCTGTTTTTCTTTTCAGTTCTATCAGCTCCTAATCTGGCTTGCAGTGCAACCACACAGGACAGTATGTCAGCACTGAACAGACAGGCAGGAATGACTAGTCACACGTAAGAATACCTGAAGCAGGGATTTTTTGCTGAAATTAAATAGTACTCTGAGTCTGCACGGGGTATAAGTCTTCCACTATGCATAAAGTTGTTTTAAAGATTGACTGTCCACATTCCCACCAGAGCTGGCCATGATCCAAATGGGTTAATATTTAATAAATGAGATATGGGATGTTAGATAAACTTCTGACCATAATGACAGATTACCACTGGAACAAGTTATATAAAATGGATATGAAATCTTTATTCTCTAGAGGCTGGTTAGACTATGTGGATTTGTAGTACATGTACGTGCAGTTTAATTACATGTAGGCTATACAGTTGACTGACATACATATGAGTCAGCCTCAGGGCAGAAGGTGATGTAGGTGACATGTAAAGGCAATTTAACAACCCATGTCATAACATGGTCCAAAGCCAGGCATCACAATGCAACATAGTATAAATGAAAACATCTGAACACCATTAAGTACTGTGCAATGCTCATCTCCACTCATCTCAGAGTAGATTGTAGTTCAGGAGTTCCCAGGCTTTTTTTTTTTTGTGGAATAAAACCACTATTAGCAGTGGCAACTGGTTCCAGTACCAATGGTTGCAGCGGCGCTCTCCGACAGCCTGGGCCAACCTAACCTGAAATGGCTCATAAATCACTAATGGTTCATATACCATAGGGCACTGTTATCTGGTCAGACAGAGCTGAGGTAGCCCTGGTTGAGCCTGCAAAGATGGCCAGGAACATTTAGAAGCAATAGGAACTGCTGCCAGTGATTAAGTGTAGGGCATTCTTTCTTCAGGCTATACACAGTCAATCTCTCTTGCAAGATAGTCGGAGCTTTGTGTTGCTGACGATACCGTCTTTTGGGTGAAGTACAAAATTGTACTGCAGTCCTGTCCATTTGTCATTTTAAACTCCACAGCACTTTCCTAGAGGACCTATGAAGGCAGTGCAAAAAAAGGAGAAAAACAGCAGTTCATCCTCATGACATCTTCTTGTGATTAGTGTTTTTGTTTTCAACTCAGCTGTTGATATGACTATCAAACCACATATGTTATTTCTGTTAATTTTGATCTACATACCCTGCTCTTGCTTTAGTGAAATGAATCTAGAATTCAGCCAATAACCCTGGCTTAAAATATTGACAATGTAATTAAAATACTCTGCAGAAAAAAAAAAATCAAACCATTATTAGAAGGTACAGCATTATTGTGAATGAGACTGTAAGTCCCTGAACTACATCCTTGGAAGCTGAGAAGATCCATATAGCTGCAATATTAGCACTTGGAAAAGGAGATTCAGATTCCGAATCAGAATTATGCTAGTACTGAGAGGACCCCCAACTAACAATATGTATATATTCCCTATTAATTGACAATCTTTATAAAAAATAGCCCTCCTTTTAAAAGTTCACAGTCTAACATTCTTTTTACATAGAATCATAGAATAGTTTGGGCTGGAAGGGACCTTTAAAGGTCATCTAGTCCAAACCCCCCTGCAATAAGCCCTGTCCAACCTGACCTTGAATGTTTCCAGGGATGGAGCACCTACCACCTCTCTGGGCAACCTGTTCCAGTGTTTCACCACACCAATTGTAAAAAATGTCTTCCTTATACCTAGTCTAAATCTTCCACCTTTTAGTTTAAAGCCATAATCCCTTGTCCTATCACAACAGGCCCTGCTAAAAAGTTTGTCCCCGTCTTTCCTATAGGCCCTGTAGGCTGCAATAAGGTCTCCCTGGAGCCTTCTCTTCTCCAGGCTGAACAACCCCAACTCTCTCAGTCTGTCCTCATAGCAGAGGTGCTCCAGCCCACGGATCGTTTTTGTGGCCCTCCTCTGGACGCACTCCAACAGGTCCATGTCTTTCCTGTGCTGGGGACCCCGGAGCCGGTTGCAGTACTCCATGTGGGGTTTCACGAAAACAGACAGATAAACTTGTGAGCTAGACTTTTCATGAGGTACCGATGGAGTTTTGCAGTGTTACTATCACTATTATTGTCACTAAAAATCAGCTATCTTCCCTAGTCTCTGAGAATCTGGCAGTCCTATCGGTAAGAAAGTCCTAAAATGGAAGCAGGAAATATCTAAACGTTTTGATGCCATCTCCCCAAATGGGAGACTCAGCAGAGCAAATACTATTTGGGGACAAGACTCCTCGTTCTTCTTATGCACCTGCAAGGTAAAGACAAATGTAACCAGCTGATTCAGCTGAAGGAACTATAATTCTTCCATATGTAGAATGAACAAAAATCAAGCACCCTAGATAACCTGGGTCATCAGCACTAACTTTTTCAGGAATATCATTTACTGTTTAGTCAACAGGATAGTAACTTTCTGAAGTAATCTTCTGTTGGAATTTTCAGTAGCTGCTTTGTTGGAAGACTGACAACAATAAACCCAGAGTTGTTACAAACTTAGTATTTTATGTTAAGAGAGCAAAAAATTATTACAACTGTGACACATTTATTGGCACAGTATCCTATATTATTGCATCCAACTTGTCTGTAGTGAAATAAGTACCTTCTGCATCCACACAGGAACCTAAATAGATTACCTGGCTGAACAAAAAAGTTTTATTTAGAGCTCTGTAACCTCAGGCCATACTTTGGCAATCATTCTAATAAAGCCTCCATATGTTGGAAGTGCTCTTGGTTGGTTTTCCAACTGATTAAAGTGCCAGCTGGGGTGACAAATGACTTTTCTATACTCTGTGATTTGACTCATTAATCTCAGATATATATTGATGGCATAAACCATATCATATCCAAGTTAGAGGAGGTGATGCACCTACTTCTTGAATTAATTGTGATCAAATATGAATTTGAATTTTCAGCTGACATAATCTGCTGATAAATTTGTGTTTTAAATTAAGATTGCAAACAGACCTGGTACAAGTATGACCACAACTAAGTATGGGTCACTGCTTGAATAACCAGAATTGAATACACATACAAAAAGGTTCATGCACTTGCTGCAGTCTTTCAGACACAGCAGTTATCTGAGACACAGAAAAAATTAGACCACAGGGACTCCTTACTGCCATGGCCAGACTTCTTCCTGTGTCTGAACCAGCTGGTTTAAAACAAGTTCAGCTATTTCTACATTTTACTTTTCAGTCTGAATTGTTGACTAGAAGGGAGCTGTCACAGGCAAATTAGATAGCTAGGTAGAAACTATCTAATAGAAGAGATGAAGACAGGATGTTCTAGCCTTCTTCCTCCCTGACGTTCTCTGTTCTTGCTGTCACTGCAAAAGGATGCGTTGGAGTACCGAGGGGATGACAGTGGAGTTGTGAACTGCTATAGGGAGCATCAGCAACCACCACCCCATACCCTGCACTCTGTCAGTCCAGGACACACAGAGGTTGAGTAAGAATGGCTCCAGGAAGAAGGAAGACAGAGAGGAGAAAACGGTTGCTGCTTCCAAGGTAAGCATAGTGAAGGTGGACAACTCATAGGAGAAGGGGCACACTCTGAGATCTTCAGTCTATATTTTCCTTTGGAAGTCCTTTGCAACCTCACTCCAGCTAGGGCTCTAGGCTTTGCTTGTCTCTTAACCCTAACTCTAAACCTAAGCTGTGGGCTGCGCCTTTGCCACAGGTCCCCATCTGTGGCCCCAATGATGGAGTTCTCCAGGGACAATTCTTTTTTGCAACCTAGCCGTTCCTTTAAGGCTCCTACTCACTCCCGCCCAGCAGGAGCTTTGTCTCTGTTTTAACCATAACCCTACATCTGGGTGATCCTTAGCCAGGTGAAGCCAAATGTCCCCATCCATCACCTTTCTATACACTTCCTCCAATTTTCCACCAACTCTACCATGACTTTATTCCTTCCTAGGAAATTATTTTATCAGGCTTGACATCAGAGGTGAATCTTGCCTAAATACATGAGAAACTTTGAGCCATGTCATGATGGACGTGCTACCTGTGATCTATCCCTGAGAAATGCACCTATCCAGATGGAAATATGTACCTAGATAGTTTGGAAGTTTGTTGCCATCTGTCTTGCAGCTAGCAAATGGACACAATCACAAATACTCATTGGGACTGTGAGACCACTTCAGTCTTTTCTTCAATTTATGGACAATTTATTACTGTTTGTAGTCACATTTATCATACTTTGTAAACCATGGGTTTATCTGTAAATTCTAAGATGATAGTCTATTGGCTTTGTGTAGCCTCTTCAAATCAAAGTAGCAGATTTTTATGAGGAGGAACATTCCTCTAAGAGGAAGTAAAACCAGGAGAGAACCCCCACCTCCTGTCAAGGGCAAATTCTGACCTTCCAAAAGTAACATGGTCTGTATGTGAGTCTCATTGGATCCCAGAATTTGTGGCTTCCATGTCTTGCTTCCCTGCAATTCATATACATTTCAGGTATTTACAAGGTAGCAACAAGGCGTCTCTCTCTCTCTCTGATTCCAGGAACACCGTCAACCATGTCATATACTTCCAGTTTGCTTTATCTAACTGATCACTGATCACAATTTGACATGGTTTGGGATCTCGGAACAGTAGAGGGGATAAGACTGCATTGGCTTCAGCTGCAGATGAGTGTCCAACTCAAACACAGAGTCCTCTGCAACATGCCTCCTCCTACTTTACATGAAGCTATCAAATGCTGGAGAAAAAGTGTAGAGGTTTCTCCTCCACACTACAAACTTCACCAAGCGTACATACATTAATCTAACATCCTGAGTACTGGTACTTGTACTTATCCTAACAAGCTTTTCCCTGCAACCCATTCTTCTTGACAAAACAAACCCTCTTTCCTCTCTCCATCGTATTTACAAAGCACCATGACCACAGGTAAGAAAAAGGAACAAGACTTCATATCCAACACTACTTATTCCCCAGAATGTCACTTACTTAACTATTCTATATAATAGTCTCATAATAGAATTGCTACAATAATTGATACGACCCTCCCACTCACAGGTATTCTGTGAAACACTCTGCTGGATGTCTGCCTTGCCCAAAGCTTCACAAAATCCAGGAGCTGTCTGTCTGCAGGAAAATAGTTTTATATTTAAAATAGTTTATTATTTTTATTGAAGATAAATTTAATTTCAGCAAAAAACTTACCTAAACTGAAATGTGGGGCAGGATTTTCCCCACACTAACACCGCACACTCAGTCTACAATCTGCTACACAGCACCACTTTCATTTCCTAAAATTGCTCCTCAAAATTAAACTGTTTTATAGACCCTTAAGCTTACAACTTATCACAACACACTGCCAGAATCCCTATGGCCACGCATCTATCTTTTCTAATAACCCATTCCTAAATGTTCTCTTGAAACAGAAGGATCGTTAGTTTTCAGGTACTTATCATAAGGTCTCAAAGGGTACCTAAAAATAGGTCATACTGATAAGAGTTTCATTTCACAAGTGTCAGGCTCTTCTAATACTTCCCTTTGTAAGACAAAGGGCAAGCCAACATTTTCACAGCTGTCAAGTAACACTCTGAATTGAAACACAGTAGAACAAAACCTGACATCTTAGTTGCATCTGAGTTCTTGTTACATAAGGTAGTATTGGAAAATGAGTGTTTTTTAGATTAACTTTAATGTCAAGGCTGGTAGCATGAATGTAATTATGGCTGATATTTTTATGCTGCAGTCTGACAGATAGTTAGCAATAAATAGACCATCTCATGCAGAAAATGAGCAGACTCTCAATAATGGAAAAAAGAGGGTGTCAAGTACTTGCACAACTTTTGTGTATTTGCTTTCTCTTGGATTTTATTATCCCCTTGGAAATGCTCCAGATCACTATTTAGGTTCTCAACCTTTTCACCTCACCTTTCAGAGAGAATTTTGAGAGCAGATCTGCTTTCCGTCACCTGGCAATGCTTGTGGCATCCACCTCAGCTGAGAAAGTGAGACTCATGATCTTCAGGACAAAAAGCATTAATGAATCATGAACAAGGAGGTGAACTTGAAGTGGTGTGACTACTACCTGCACTGCTAGACAGTGAAGTCGGTGGGGCCATCACAAACTATTGGCACAAATAATAGATTTGCTGTGGCAAACTACAGGCTGCGGATACTGCCTGCACAGACTGGAGGATGGCACAGGAGTGCACGTCAGGGAGAAACTGTACATGCAAGTGCTGTGGCTCAGGCCACAGGAGAAGCATCCTCCCTTTGAGGGGCAAAGATGCATTCTCTGCTCAGCTAAAGGAGCACAAGTCATACTGATGGAGGGGAAGGGTACAAGGGGCTGTTTACACTAACCAATTCCTGCCGTTTTTACAACACTCTATATCACAACATTTACACATGTCACAGTCTGGGCTGGGCTGGCCAATGACAAGACAACAGATGCTCTCCCCTACTTCTCACTCCAAGGAGAGGAAGAAGAGAGATGAAAAGATTTATGAGCTTAGAAAAAACAAAACTACTTTAATGAAATATTAATAATACAATAAAAATGAAATATATACAAACATACACAAAACTGTCTCAAGCTCCCACGGAGATGCCACCTGCAGGCACTGTGAAAGTTCCAGACTGGATTCAGTGACAAATGGGAACTGGAACACGCTGACCAAGATCAAAATGCAGATGAGCCGACAGGGTCCTCCTCAGGCGCCAGTTACTGAA
This sequence comes from Rissa tridactyla, assembly GCF_028500815.1. Classification (NCBI taxonomy): domain Eukaryota; kingdom Metazoa; phylum Chordata; class Aves; order Charadriiformes; family Laridae; genus Rissa; species Rissa tridactyla. The sequence goes on from NC_071468.1 coordinate 108,776,031, forward strand.
GAAAGAAAGAGAGGCACTGAAGAAAGAAAGAGAGGCACTGAAGAAAGAAAGAGAGGCACTGAAGAAAGAAAGAGAGGCACTGAAGAAGCAGCCCTCTGGAAAAGAGACAACAAAGAAGAGCCAACCTAACCCCTTGCCTCCCTCAGCTCTTATACTGAGCATGGCGGGTGGGATGGCACACCCGATTGGTCAGTTTGGGTCACCTGACCTGCCCCGCCGGTGCGACCCCTCCACAGGGCGAACACCCGGCTCAGCTGACCCTGGTTGCCACGGCAACGGGTGAGCGCCAGGGCCTCTCCCTGAGCAGGAAGGTGGCTCTGCTCCACCCCAAACCAGGACAACGTGGGATTGGAATCTGTTAAAAAATAGGGAATGAGTCTTTTCCCTGTAATTGTCCGTCTTGGTTTTTCCCCCACGGGTTTGGCAAAAATTTTCAGCTTCACCCTGGTAAGCTGGGAGTTTAAGGATTTTTTAAACAGGAGGAAGTCAGTTCAGGGCAAAAATCCAAGAGGATCCAATGCACTCCACAACCTTCCCTGTCTTCAGGCTGTACACATTTATACACTCACCTCTCACAGAATGTGGATTTATATATTTAAAAGTGTTACCTATCACCGTCAGATTCAATTCAAGGACTCTTTTAGTCAAGTAGCCAGCAGAAAAGACAGGATTTAAGTCTTATATTCATTGAACTTCAGTGGTTGTTTTAATCACGCCATTTCACATGAATGCACCACATCTATCATTATAGGGCTTGCTTCCATTTGGTGATTTTATAATTTCTTCATTTCGTGATTGTGTAAACTTCTTCATCCATACTCTCAGGAAATTAACTTCTAATATATTAAAGAATATGCTTTCATTCTCTCGTTCAATAGCAACCTATTCTAGATTAATATTTATCAATAATATTGCTGAAGCAGATTGTAATTCCCAAAGAAGCCATTGGTCATTCTTCTGTAGAGAAAATCATGCAGCTAAAATAAACTGTAGTCATTTTCAGATTGACCTGGAGAGTCAAAACAATGATTAGTGTACATCATAAGAACATTCGTATAAAATTTATTCATTTAAACGAGCTACTACCTCATAAGTATTTATAACTGTTCAGTTTCAACAAGCAGTAACAACCATCATGCCAGATCTTCACCAAGTTTCAGAATTGCTGACACTGCTTTTCAGGACTGCATATTTAAAAAGCACAGAATAGTGTTATTCATTTTTGTGTGAATAGAGGCATAGAAATGAGAAATAATAGGATATTCTTGTGGTTTTATAACACCGGTGATTACTATAAGGTAGGAGAAATAGGACATTTTAAGGATCTAGTCTGCAGTGCCATCTTCTGTGCTATAATGCAACACAGCCATTGATTTCCATTTCCTCTTTTTAATAAATTATTACTATCTGTGATAAATCACATTCTCTCAGTGTTAACACTGGTTTGGGGGTCTTCATTTCAGATCATATCTTTAGGTCTCTGTGTTGCAGCTAGCAACATGTATGTTGCAAGTAGATTACTTCTGTAAAATTCAATGTAGTTATATTCTTCCAAGAAATTCATGATGATAATTTTGTTTGATCTCTGACTAAGAAACTTCCATCCAGTTCAACAAGTTCCTCCTAAAATCAACAAAAACGTTTCACTGATTTCAGTGGGATGCAGTAGTTAACAGACTACCATCATCCCACTCCACATTTGTTGTTCATCCTATGTGAAGTCCCATATGAAGATCTATCTGTTGAAGCGCTAGCACCATCAATTCCAACTCTGAAATGGAGAACTGTAGATGCACAATGTTTCACAGTGGTATTCAGCAACAAGCAGAGTTGGATGCTATATATAGACTAGAATGATAATAGTGCCTTCCAAGGCTATTTGCACAGGCATGAGTTAATTTCTTAACAGTTACTCCAATAACAGTGAAAACGCACTGACAAGAAGTATGGATGCTCAGCCATTAAAAAAAGAAATCTGTTTTGAAATAGAGTGAAGCACTCAGAAAGGAAACAGGGGAAATCCAGGCACGTGCAATGAATCCTGGTTTTGAAGGCAAAGTCCTGAGCTTAGCAGCAGGAGAAATATGGGAATGACATCTTTAGAATTGGCTCTAAACATGATTTAAGATGCAGATGATGAGGAAACTCCTTTCCATGATCTGTTTTAACATGTTTTCAGCACTGAGGCAAGCGGGATGGGCACAATGGAGAGCAGAGTACGTGATCCAGACGCCTAGTTTTCAGCACTGTGCAGCATGTATGGAAACAAGTATGTATTTGGCAACTGTGTTTGGAAGTCATTATTACAGACTCAATGTAAGAAATGGGTACGCAGTAGGAGAACTCAAGGCAGTAGATACAGAAGTGATATTTGACCAGGTGGTGAAAGAGAATCAAATGTCTTCTTTTCTTCCGAAAGTTTGGACCCATTATTAGATTCCTGGTAAATCAGTTGCAAAGAATATCTCTATGGAAGAAAGAAACTGAAATCGATAGGCCATATCTGTGGTGACTATTTTGGAATGTGGTGAAGGACTCACCAGAAAAAGGATCTTTTGACAAATAAGAAGATAATTTCCTTATCAATGAACCACAGGAAGAACAGTGGAAAAAAAAATATCTGAAAGAATACACAGATAGGATGGAGTGTTTTCTGCTGTCAGTGAAAACATAAAAAAAACCACCCTGAGAAAAGTCAGTGTTGAATATTAATTACTGTTCATGACTTGAAAATAACAATGTATAGCCAAATTTAGAACTATAAGACCAGGTGATATGTCCAGAGATCCCCACAGCTGAAAGAACATGTTGAAGGTCAGACAGTGGGTGCCCTATTGGCATTGTGTAGTGTTCAGCCAAGTCTAGTGGAAGAGAGAATTATATCAACTAGAGGTATATGTGCGGAAAAAGGCAGAGAGAGAGAAACGGTGTGGGTATTCGCTTTCCTATTGGGAAACTAACAACATAAATCATTAATTCTGAAATAGAACAGAATATACAAGGACTGGTCACCATAATAAAGAACAGATAAGCATTGATGAATGTAAATAAAATATTTTGAACCTTTACATACTGGCTTGGAGTTGGCATTCAAGAATTAGAAACACTTGATAGTGAGGAAATTTAACATAACTGTCATCATCACAACTTGTTGAGATGCATCATATAATTGGCACATGAAAACTGTTACAATTTGTTTTATAATGGTAGAATGAGTAAAAAGGAAAGAATCTGAATTCTCCATTACAGGTACTCTTAACGGTTTAAGTTTTATTGGTGATTCAAAACCTAAGGATCATGAAGGCACATAGATCAATGTGCAAGTTAGCATAGCTCAGCAGAGAGAACTGCTCACTGCCTGGAACTGTCCTGTAAATTATGAGTTTCTTCTTAAGTGTCTGTTGATTATGTGCAAGAAGAGAAAGCATGCTGTTACAGGGACTTGAATTTGAGAAATGCAAACTGGTGATCTCATGTAGCTGGTAGGCAAACCTCTTCAGAATCGCTGGAATTATGCATGATGATTTTATAATGCACAAGGAATTACAGCAAGAAAAGGTAACTCAGTTTTGGACTTCATTGTGCCAGATAAAGCTGAATAACCGTGGTATTGAGAGTTAGTGGTTGCCTAGAAACTGGGGATCATGACCTCATATTCAATAAGAACAAACACTGCCCCAAACACTGATATATAAAGAACATGCATAATGCTCCAAACTAGTTTATATTCAAAATCTGAAGAAACTAAAAAAAAAAAAAAAAAAAACTGCTTAGAAGAAAAATGCTGACAGGAAAAAAAATGTATAAAAACCTCCATAAAAAGAATTTGACTGTCCATAGTTTCCCAGTGCCGCCATTAAGAATGGAAACAACCTTAGCTAAAAGTTTGGTTTGGTTCACTGACAAGGACAATACAAAATTTTAAGGAAAGTATAACTAGTGGGAAAAAAGTGAAATAGTTAACAACATAAGAGCTATGAATTGCCAAAAGTAGCTTAGGGCAACAGTGGAATATACAGACTAATAGAGCTAAAGACATCTTAAAAATTTCTTGAAAGTGGCTTGAGAACAAAATAAACTGTATAAAGGCCCATTACCAAATGAAGATTGTAAAATTGTCAATGATGATATGAGAAGAACAGAAGTTTTTAATAAATACTGTGTCTCTATATTTGGAAAGAAGCAGAGTATTGCATTCATACCATATGAGGACAGGGAAGCAATTCCTATGCTATTAATAAGCCTTAGGAAGAAGTTAGACAATATCTACTTAGCATAAGCATTTCTGAATCAGGAGGCCTAGAAAACTTGCATCGGAGGGTCATGCAAATGCTGGCTAAGGAAAATTGTGGCTCACTGACATTAATTTATATTAAAGATTGTATACACATATATTCATACATACATTCAGAAAATGCCAGGAGGCCTCAAAATAGCTAAGATTATGTCAATGCATCAAATGGTCAGGCAGAATGATACAGCTGAAAACAGATTAGTCAGTCGGTCTTAAGTGTCAGCAGAAATCCTAGAAAATCTGGCTCAGGATTTATTCAATCAAAGTGGCTGTGTGAAAAAAAAAAAAAAATCTCTTTCCAAATTATCTAACTTTGATAGTATTACAATTTTTGTTGATAATGATCATGTGCAGATATTACATTCTTACATATCCCTAATTCCAGATGAGCTGATACAAAGGCATTTTTCTGTCATCCGAAGGCACTCCACTACCAGAGTTGCATAGACAAATCTGTACAACTCTGCATCCACAACGATTGGCTTCTTTTTCAGAAGAACTAACTAGCCACGGTACAGTACCATACTGCTTTTTTTTCTGAAGCCAGATTGTTCAGTGCTGATTTAAGGAGGTCCTCACTCCATCACACTAGATTAGCACTCCCTTAGACTTTTGTAACAATTTTGGTCTGCAAGTCATTCTGTCAAAATGTTAGCATCATGCATTGTACAACACCAGTAACACCTGCTAAATGAATTAACATTTATTTCGTTTAACATGAATGATTGACAAGCCTCAGCACACAGATGTCAGTAAGCAGTGAGCAGTAGCCACTAAAGGGATTTGTTTCTAGTGAGGTTCCACCTGGATGCAGAGTATGGAGGACACTAATCATCCTTCTCAGCAAGGGTCTCAAAGTAACTGTGAAGTAATTGTTTATAAAAATACCTTGAAAATTTCCATATGTTTTTTGCAATGACAGTAAATGAGATGGACAGGATGCTGAAGTCAGAGCTAGCTGAATTGTTTGGGCAACTGCCTTCATAATTATTTTTTTTCTTTTCATAGAATTTAATGTCACCAGGGAACAGGGAAAAGAGCTCTGCACTTGAGGGGCTCTAACATGGCAAGCAGTGACTCAGAAAATAATTGGGATAGACAATCCAACATAAGTTTCCATTAAAATGTTATCACAAATGGATGACATGACTCTTCATTGGGAAAAAAAAGGAAATGCCAAACATTTTACTCCTGAGAGGGAGTTATTTTAATTCTGCAAACACACAACAGTGTTTCGAGCAAAACTGGTAGAGGGATACAACTTCTAGATTATATGATGTCATATTCATAATCAAAGAATTTTAAGGTTGAAGAGTGTTCAAAAAAGAGCTATGAAATTGTTTGAGAACTGTAGAAATAGTCATCTATTGAAAGACTTAAAGAAAGAACATTGAGAAAAGTCTTGAGGAAGTATCTTCAGAAGAAGACAATTATAAATGCTATTGGGCTCTTTAATATAATGGAGGCTTAAAAGAATAAGTTTCATAAAGCTAAGGCTAGGCAAAATGAAATTTGAAGTTGAAGTGTAGATGATAAAAATGAGGATGGTTAACTACAGGAACAAACTGACCATTGTGATGGATTTTCTAATATTTTTACTAATATTTTCAAATGAATATCAGATACCATTCTACAAAAACATACTACGTGAGGAGAACTGACAATAGTAGTTCAAAATACTTGATCTGATGGCTCACTCTGGCCTTAAATCTATGAAAGTACATCAAATTATTCACTAATGCTCAGCGCTTACATAACAGCATCCCCCAGTAAAGCTTTCTTTCCAGCTGGCTTAAAGAGTATTTCCTGGAAGGCAATGACCTGGCCTCAGTTATTCATGCTTTTGTCATTTCTCATTTAGACTGCAGTGATTCACTGTTCAATATAAATCGTTATAGTGTTTCAGTGCTTGCAGAAATTAAGCTACTAAAGAATGCTACATCTCATTTCAACAGTGCAGGCCACCAGAAACATATCAGATATGTCCTCCAGGCTTTTCCTTACCTTTCCAAGACTACCTAAACAAGTTCAAGGTCTTGATTCCTTTCTGTAGGATACACCATAGCTGGAGGTCAGGAATGAAAAGGTCTACATAATGTTTCATGATGAAAGATAAATTTGAAAACTTGTTAACAGTTTGCTCTAATATAACAGACCCCCTGTTCCTTGCTCATAACTATATCTAAATGGCATTTTATGGGCCAGACCAAGCTGGTTCTGCACACGCTTCAACCTTGTAAAGACTTCAGCCCGTTGTGTTTCAAAATTCTTATGATTATATTTGGACACTGTTATATAGAGAATCAGAGAATGATTTAAGCTGGAAGAGACCTCAGGAGGTCATCTAGTGCAACTTCACATCAAAGTTCATCCAGCTCCAAAGTTAGGTCAGTAGCTCAGCCCTTGTCCAGTCAAATTTTGTATATCTTTAAGGACAGAGATTTCAAAACCTTTCTGAGCTACCTAGTTGAGTCTTTGACCACCCTTATGGTGATTTTTTTTTTCATATCATTAGATAGTATTTCCCATTTTGCAATTTTTAATTATTGAGTCTCATCCTCATTGTAAGAACCTCTCTGAGAAACTTGACTTTACCTTCTCTGTAACCACTCACTTAGTTTAGCTGAACACAGCAGTTAGGTTCTCCTCATAGTCTTCCTTTTCCTAGGTGGGTCAAACCCAGCTTCATCAGCTTCTTGCTCCTTCAACATCTTGTAATAGATCCCCAAGCTGGAAAGTACTCCAGGTGCAACCTCACAAATGCTGGACAGACAACAGGGAATAATCACCTCCCTGGACTGTCTGGCTATGCTCTTTCTAGTGCAGCCCCACAGACCGCTAGCCCTCAGATCCACAAGGCCCACTCTTTACCTACGTTCAGCTTCTTATTCACAGGTCTTTTTCTGCAAAGTTGCTTTGATCAAATACGTGCCTGGTAAGATTATGGAGTAGATCTTCCTGGAGGCACTGCTGAGGCAGAAGAATAATGAAGAGGTGATTGGGTACAAGCAACACGCCTTCACCAAGGGCAAATCGTGCCTGACAAACTTGGTGGCCTTCTATGAGAAGGTCACAACATCAATAGACAAGGGGAGAGCAACTGATGTCATTTACCTGGACCTGAGCAAAGCCTTTGACACTGTCCCGCATGATATCCTGGTCTCCAAGCTGATAAAATATGTGATTGATGGACTGACGATTCAGTGGATAAAGAACTGGCTTGACAGCCGCACCCAAAGAATGGCTGTCAATGGGTCCATGTCCAAGTGGAGGCCAGTGACAAGCGGAGTCCCCTGACAATTGGAGTCCCTCAAGGATCAGAACTGGGAACGGTCTTGTTTAACATCTTCGTCAGCGACATGGAAGTGGCATAGAGTGCATCCTCAGCAAGTTTGTCGATGTCACCAAGCTGTGTGGGGTGTCTGACATGCCACAGGGAAGGGATGCCATCCAGAGGGACCTTGACAGGCTGGAGACATGGGCCCATGCCAGCCTCATGAATTTCAACAAGACCAAGTGCAAGGTCCTCCATCTGGGTCGGGGCAATCCCAAGCACCGATATAGGCTGGGCAGTGACTGGCTTGAGAGCAGCCCTGAAGAAAAGGACTTGGGGGTGCTGGTGGACGAGAGGCTCAACATGAGCCGTCAGTGTGCCCAATTGTATCCTGGGCTGCATCAGGAGAAATGTGGCCAGCAGGTCGAGGGAGGTGATTCTCCCCCTCTACTCCACTCTCGTGAGACCCCACCTGGAGTACTGTGTCCAATTCTGGAGCCCCTACTACAAGAAAGATAGGGACGTGCTGGAACGTGTCCAGAGAAGGGCCACGAGGATGATCAGAGGGCTGGAGCACCTCTTCTATGAGGACAGACTGAGAGAGCTGGGGTTGTTCAGTCTGGAGAAAAGAAGGCTCCGAGGAGACCTTATAGTGGCTTACCAGTATCTTAAGGGGGCCTACAAGAAAGCTGGTGAGGGACTTTTTAGGATGTCGGGTAATGGTAGGACTAGAGGGGATGGATTAAAACCAGAGTTGGGACGATTCAGACTGGACATTAGGAAGAAGTTCTTCACCATGAGGGTGGTGAGACACTGGAACAGGTTGCCCAGAGAGGTGGTGGAAGCCCCATCCCTGAAAGTTTTTAAGGCCAGGCTGGATGAGGCTCTGAGCAGCCTGATCTAGTGGGAGGTGTCCCTGCCCATGGCAGGGGGGTTGGAACTAGATGAGCTTTCAGGTCCCTTCCAACCCTAAGAATTGTATGATTCTATGATCTGATCTAGTGTATCCCACTCATACCTGGTCTCAATTTATTGTGCAGGCAACACTGTGGCAGAGTCAAGTTTTCTTGGGAAGGGAGTAACCCAAGATGATGGAATTTAAGCCCAAAAACTAGGCTTTTATAAACTCACTTTCTTCATGATGTGCAACATAAACCTCAAACTATTCCTACCACCAGTGTTAAGTAGCATGAATGCTAAAAGAGAATCAAAAAGCCCTGAAAAAGCTCTGCTCTAAGAAACTTCCTGTTTCCCCCCTTTCCACTAAAAAAACCCACAAACAAACAAACAAAAGAGAATAAAAAATTACTTAACAAAACAAGACACTGAACATGCTTTTCTTGGTGGGGAGGGAATATAAAAATAAACTGCTCCGAACAGATGTTCAAAGGCTGACAACCATGTTTTTCACTGCACTGGAAAACACACAAATACTTCAGTGCTGAGCCCAGCATAACAAAGAACACAAGAAGAAGGGAAGAGACTTCTTTCTGCTTACCTTTTTTTTTGTTTGGCAACTGAAACGATGTCATTATGAAGCTATAAGAGCATGACAATCATTATGACAAATGATCTAAATATGACTAATGTTATCATCCAGATTACGAAGAAAGCTTATTCTCAGAGTATTAGTGTTAAGGGCAAAAAGCACAACAGGATCTGCCATTCTGTGTATAACAACCCATAAAGCCTCATTCAGTAATTTCCATGTCCACTGCCAGCTATGTGCAACTTGAATTAGCACGCATGTTTGGACATGTGCCATCTTACTTGACGACATGAAGAAAGAAAAAATCTACATGTCCATTGGCAATCTGCCCTGATAGTTAGGCACATTCTTGATTTAAAAATGCACACATTATTTTCAGCCTCAACTGCTCTACCTTTATTTTTCGTCTGTTGAGAGTACATTTTACTGCCTGTATCTGCAAGGTCAAAGTGTCTTCTACTAACAGATATCCTATCCTTGTATAGGCACTTTGTATTTGTAATTAAGTTGCCTCTTAAATACCTCTTGAGTAAGCTAAATACATGGAGAGCTTTTTACTGTAAAATGTATTTTCTATTACTCAAAACATTTTTGTAGGTCTTTTCTTGAAAACACAGATTGTTTCTTTTTCATCTTATTTTCTTTCCAACAACAAAATGAAAGCAGGATTTAACAGCAAGGTATTACACTCATCAATACTTTGCTTAGCTCCTAACACTTTACCACCTCCTGACACTTACTTAAAACTTTTCTTATTATGCATCCAAGGATGATATTAACTCTTGCAATGAAAAAAAATAAAAAATAAAGACCATCCATTCTCACTGTGCTGCTAGAGTTGTCATGTTCTCCAGGCAAACAGAAAAATGTGCATGTACACCACCCCTTTGGGGGGCTACAGAGTACTTTCACTCACATGCTCCAGCTGTGCTTCATTGTAATGTAGAAGTCACCAAGACTAATGGCCCATACTTTTAATTTTTGAGGTGATTAAGAAATTCAGATATTCTCCAGATCCTAGTAATATTGCTGATAGCAAGTGAACTGAGACTTTTCTGATAGTGACCGAAAATTTCAACATGTTCCTTGTTGCTCGAGCTTTGGTAGCCATGGATGAGGTAGGCCTAAGGATGCTGCCATAGACCATGTCACGTATAAGCTACTAAAGACATCATGGAGTTAAACAGTAACTCAGCAGGCATAAAAACAACTATGGAGCCACGTTCAGATGGATCAGATAGATCTAGTATTTCTTGACATTAGTGGGAACATTTCCATTGGCTTCAGTGAGTGCAGAATTGCCCGAAAACAATAGATTTTTTGTGGTTGTTTTTACATTTCAACAAGCTGGATTTAAATTCATTAACATTCCAAATGAGATCAATAATGAATAGTTCAGTAATAATTACCAGGACTCTACATAAAACTCTATAAATTATGTCATGAGCTATACACTGCATGTGCCAATTTTCCATAAACAAGGGATTCATTCACTCTCTGTTTTCTAACAATAAGCACGTTTTGTAATTGTGACTAGAACTATACGTTGCTCATCTGAACTTAAAACCGTGCTCATTTATTCCCTTGCTAAAATTGTCCTTCCATTCCAATACCAGGTCTGTAAGAAACATTCAGCTGAGGTTTCCTCCATGGCAAAGAGGTTCTCTTGAACCTCATGACCTAGATCTAAGTTTGAACTGTAAATTCATCTGTTCTAATAAATTTGCCAAGGCTAAATGTGATCTACCAATAGCTAATTCAGATGACTGCAAGAAAACTGGGCTGCCTGCCATAACAATGTTGTTGCACATCTCATAGGGCTGTGGTGTTTATGCTAAGGTTCACGAGTAAAGTGACTATCTGAAAATCTTTATTTATTTAAAAATAAATAAATTATTGGACTTCCTGGTCATAGACAGTGTTTGAAAACCTGAGGGTAGAGAAGGTCGTGGTAAAGATTACTATCTTAAAAATTACTTTTAATCGCATTTTATTAATGCATAATTCCTGGTCACAGTATTTGACCACATTGTAGATCAAAATTAACTGTGGGTCAAAAATCAGCACTGAAAGGAAAGAGTTTTTTAGAAAGATACTTTTTTATTATGTAGAGAAATTACCAGTAGTGAACTTATTGGTGCATTTTACTTAGTGAATGCTAAACTCTCAGCAGTTGGTAAAATAAGGAAAGAACTTATCCTGAAGCAGAATTTTAAAATCATATTTACAGAAGTTGTAACTGCATTTCCAAAATTATTAAAGGAATTATGAATTTTACAGTAGTCAGAATTCAAACTGACAGTTGCAATTCTGAATGTGGAAGAAGGTTATTTGACATTTTGCCTCAAAAATTAGCCTTAAAAATCCATATGCTGACCAATTGTTTTAATATCCAACTAAAACAAAGTTGAGGAGTGGAAGGAATCACTTAGTTAATCCAGACACTTATGCAAGTACCAATCAAACTGTATAATCTCATTCGTGATTTTACCATTTTGAACCTGAAGTTTACCTTCTGTCCACTACTCCAAATCGAAATCTGTTTCAAATGAGGTTTTACTCCTGCAGAGGGTTGAAAAAGCCTTCTTAAAATTTTTACATTGTGTGAAAATTGTATTAATGTCTACTATCACTTATTTGTTCTTATGACAATATTATTCTTCACTGAATATATATATATTTTATTTCTCTGATGTATACTACTTTTAGGCAAACTACTTGTGAAGTTAAACAAGCCAAGCTCCTCTAATCTCTTTTGTAAACTAAATGCTCAAATTCCTTGGTCACCCCAGTATATTTTCGCTGTCTGAATGCATCTTTCCTGACTGTGGATGATCAGAAGCATCTCATTAAAATTAATGAACTAATTTCACTGAGATGGCCACACCTGTATCAGTAAATACACCATGTGTAAAGGGATGGCGTGGCTTACTTCTACACAGGTAAATGCACTTACTCCCCTGTTTTTCAGCCCCATCCTGAGAATGATTCCCAGCCCACATTAGACCCTGAACCGTGCTCAGGTGCTACCTGGGAAAGTGCTAATTGGCCTAAACTAAAAACATGCAATGGTTATACTAGCAATTTAAAGTAGGGATGATCACGAATCACAGACTGGCACATGTCTTGGTCTTCTTTATTTGCATAGTTATAGCCCATGATGGACACTACAGTGGTACTAGTAATTCTCAGGGTCTCCTGGAAGTACTTTTCACAGTATATCTGAGATCTGAGCTTGCCTTCCTGATGACTGTGTCACATTCATAGCTCACAGCCACCCTGGAGTCAGCTGCTGTACTTGCATCTTTCTCCATCCGACTGCTGTAATCTTCCAGACTTTTATCAAGTCAAGCCATTTGGCGTTGTCTAACTGTGACATTTTCAATTTTGTTAATTTCTCCAAGGGGTCTTCAGAATTTTCAAGACTGAAACAACTACATCTCTACGCTGTAAGCTAGTAAATTAGACTTGTAAATTGTAATTGATTGATTCTCTGTACGGAGCAAGTAAGGAAATGGGCAACATAATACAGTGAAAAAGGGGTTTTATGTATACAAAAATGATCATGTAGCTTACCATATTTACTTGCTAAGAGACTGCACGTGAGTTACCAAAATTCACGTGAACATTGTGGTTTTTTGAGGTACTGTGATTCACCAACAGTCATATGCCAATAGCTTCCTACATTTCCTCAATTTCATTCCAAGGTTGAACCTGTTAATAGAACACCCTGAGAGATTTCATGTGAATCTGTTAAAACAATACCCAAAGAAATTTTGTGTGCATTATATGACACTAAAACCTCAGTCTATGCATGTTTATCAAGCTTTCATTCAGAGACCACATGTGAACCTTCATATTCTTCATCCCCAGGAAGTATATACCCAAATCAGCTTTAGTACTCCATTCACTTGAATCTTTCATAAAAAAACCCCAAAGCATTCTGGTCAAATTCAAATCCAATACAAATATAAGCAACACTGACTTTGACTCTGTATTTCTTAAATGTCTTATCTCTTAGCCACCAGAGGAAGCTTATTGAGGCTATGAATAGTTGAAATAAGTGATTGATAATGAAGAGGGGGAAAAGTTAATTAAAGATTTCAAATGAGGATTTTGATACCCTATGTGTTCAAACAAAGTGCCTTTCTTAGATCGTACAAAGCCTTACCCATATGCTAATTTCATGGAAATGAGGTTTATTATACTCTGTGGATTTTTCATTAAACAAGCAGAGAAATAACCACATATACTTTTCTCTCCCTAACCCAAACTCTCACACATCCTGTGAAAGGTGTGATAGCTACTTGCTTTTTATCCATTTTTATCCCTTGTCAACTTGTCTTTGTTGAATGAATATAAAAGAGACGGTATACTGTACAAGATGGATCCACAGTCCGACTGCACTCAGCATTTCTTATGATCTACCCCAGCACTGTTCATTTTCTGCCGGTCTCTAAAGTGCAAACTCTTCACATACAAACTACTTCTTGGGGATGGTCTCAGGCTCACCCCAACTAACAAACCATGCCAGAGACTGGGGTAACATCTTAACATTGCATCCAAAACTGAATCCATTTCCCAAGAATTGTCCCAGTGCTTTAAAATTTGCTATTTTGGACCTATCTTCAGCCTGTATCCACACTTTAGATATAGAAGATTTTGTCAGATCTTTCTTTGGGCTCTTTTCCTGAAGCAATTTATCTCCTCTTCCCACCTTCACAGGGCTTCGCCAGGCCAAGAGTGCAGCCAGCAGGACAGGAATATGCAGACTTTTTTATTTTGCTCCTAACCACAGCCCTTTTAACAGAGTATATCACACACTGTATTTATGCATGTAGTCCTTTTGCTAAGGAGGAACATGAGCCAGCTCAGGTTTTAGTTATCAGCAATAAACACTCTCAAGCCCATCCAGAGACCTCAGAAAGTTAAACTAAACTGCCTGGAAACTTCTTTCAGACTCAATGGTGATGCAAGTGCTTGGGGAGCACCTACATGCTATATTCTGCAGCAACTTTCTACACATAGCCATTCATAAACAAGAAGGCCAACAGCATCCTGGCTTGTATCAGGAACAGTGTGGTGAGTAGGTCTAGAGAAGTGATGGTCCCCCTCTACTTGGCACTGGTGAGGCCCCACCTCAAATACTGTGTCCAGTTTTGGGCCCCTCACCACAAAAAAGACATTGAGGTGCTGGAGCGGGTCCAGAGAAGGGCAATGAAGCTGATGAGGGGTCTGGAGAACAAGTCTTATGAGGAGCGGCTGAGGGAGCTGGGGTTGTTCAGCCTGGAGAAAAGGAGGCTGAGGGGAGACCTTATCGCTCTCTGCAACTACCTGAAAGGAGGCTGTAGGGAGGTGGGGGTCGGTCTCTTCTCCCAAGTAACAGGCAATAGGACAAGAGGAAACAGCCTCAAGTTGCACCAGGGGAGGTTTAGACTGGATATTAGGAAAAATGGTTACACTGAAAGGGTTATTAAGCATTGGAAGAGGCGGCCCAGGGAAGTGGTTGAGGCACCATCCCTGGAGGTATTTAAAAGATGGGTAGACATAGCGCTTAGAGACATGGTTTAGTGATGTTTTTTGTCAGAGTTAGGTTGATGGTTGGACTAGATTATCTGAAAGGTCCCTTCCAACCTAGGCGATTCTATGATTCTATAATACCGTGTCTCTGAATACACTTTACATCTGAGAGCAAGCAAAAGCCGCTCAAATTCTCTAGTCTTCTCTGCCGCATTTACTCTCTCTGCTTTTTGCTCTGCCTGAAAGACTAAGAGCTCAGTTGAATTTTCTGTACTTGCTTGGTCATCCAACACAGAGTGCTCACCAACACAGAGCGCTCACCAACACAGAGCGCTCACCAACACAGAACAGGCTGAGTTCTGAATATCAAGCACCAGTGTCACATAGCAAAATAACAATGCTAAAAGCATATTTAATTAGCTAAATAAAAGCATGGTACAAATTTTTATTCTTAAACAGAAGTTTGGAAAACCAGTTCTGATCTGGACATTATGCATGGCTCAAGAAGGCTAGTGAATCGCTTATTATTTATTCAACTATGTTAGAGCCTGGCTTAGTTCCTTTTGAAATATGAGGAAGCTATTCAACTTGTTCCAATAGCAGGTCTGTAAGGATATGTATTTTTTTAATATTCTGTATATTTCTTTGTTTCCCTTATTTTACCGACAGGTACAGCTGGACATAAAAGAACTCAATTACATTTTTTGGTTATACCTAGTATCCTATACATCTATATAGGATATATATATCCTAGATGTAACTTAATATCTATTGAATATCATTTCAGGTGTCCTACATATCCCCCAGCTGCCAGTTCAGAAGGGCTTCTGGTTTCTTCTGGTTTCATGCCATATTTGCAATGCCCATAGATATCTTCTGTATCCCGAGGCTTCTTAAGAAGCCTAGCTGTTTATGTTTAGGCATCTTAATCAAGCCCAAAGTGTTTTAATATGGGAATATAGCTCTTCTGGAGAATGCTTTGGCTAAAAATACTCATTAAACAACAGTAAGACTAATTGTCATGCTGCTTCTTTCCACCAACATCTGACTCTCCAAAAATTATATAAAGAATGTAAATTCCAGGAATTGAATAATTTTAACGACTGATTTTAGAGATTTTCCTTCTATCCTTTGTGCTCTTTCTTGGATACTTTATAGTTGTGGGTTTTGGTCTTTCCATTTAGGTAATGTGTTGAGTTTGAGAGGAGTTTTGTAGTCTTGACATCTGCTAAACATCCTATAGTGATGTCCTAGTAGATGTCTTGTAGATTTTTCTAACCTAGACATTTAGTATGCTGCTATATGTGAACTGGGGAAGTATGTGGACTTTACAGGACTATTCTTATCATATGGATTTTGCTCTTTTGCTAAAAATCTCCTGTGGTTTTTATGTCTTCATAAAAATTAAAGATTTTTAAACAAATGTTGTTCAGCTTGCTTTAAAATTTAAAAGGTTCTCCCTGCATTCATCTTGAGGTATGGAAGTAGTAAGCTGTACCACTGCAAGCACAGATAAATTATCAACAGTGAGAATTAAACGTGGGACCTCTGGATCCAAACACACATATTTTACTGGCAGTGCAAAGGGGCCCTATTCCACAGCAAGGGGCCATGGCAAGGTCATCAACTTCTCTCTGCACAAAGGAGGGATACAATACTGCCTTCAAATGATTAAAAAAAAAAAAAGTCCAGTGTTTTCTGCTGAAGTGCACTTATTTTGATCTCCTTTTATAGAATTGAACAAATAGGTGACTACTTTAAGAGTATTACACTGAATGCTTTATATGACCAGCCAGTGAAGTTGTTCTGAATTCAGGAATTTTCTTTGTAAATATATTGATTTAAATTACAGTGAGATGCACAGAAAACTAATTAGGAAGCAACACTTGGCTTCCCAGAACAAACACTTAGGCCAGCTCTTCAAAGATAATGGGCAAAATTATTAACCCCAAGGACAGGGCATCCTGTGTGCTAATAAGATGTGTGTTTATTTTTCCAAGCTCAGAACTTGAAAATGTAAAGGCTAATGAGTAGTTAAAAGTCTCCTGAGAAGAAAGGATAGGTTGCTTCTCAGAATATGTCTAGGGAAACAGACTGAAGGGTTAAGCAGAGGGAGAGGCAGAAAGAAACATATTCGATAGAATGAGCCTAAGACATTGGTGCCTTTTCAGAACAAGGGCATAGCAAGCTGTAGGGAAAAGCTTCATATGAATATATGCTGCATTTAGTGGTTTAAAGCATGTTTTCCTTGATGCTTTACTTTAAATAAATTACACTTCTAGAAGGTTATCAGTCATGCGGCAAGGCCACAGCGAAAAGGGAACTACAGGGTCTAACACTATTTCAGACCCAGCCTTCGAGCAGGAGAACTGCAAGACAGGGGATAGCCAGAAATCTGAAAAGGAACACATCCATTCAGACAACAGGAGCTACAGATACTGGGATACTGCTACTTTGTCAAAATAAGGAAAAAAACAAAACTGGCAGTTTCATTACAGTTGATATTTTACATTCTAATAGCCCATACCTTTATTTTTCCTCATATACCTCTCCTAGATATAATTCTCAAGGGACGACTTTTTTGTTCCCCTGAATAAGGGGACTCTTTCTCATCCATGCACCATCCAGCTCTTCCTCTGCTGTGGATCACCTTTAGGCTGCATTTTGACCCGTTTTGGTCTGAGTAGAAACTGTGTTACTGGTTTAAGATACAATGCATGGTGAGTCAGGATGTGACAGCTTTATAACCTGGGTGATAGCACGGTGAACGGGCACATTACAAAAAGGGCAATTACTATAGGTTTTGTGTTATTATTTACAGTACTTACTTTGCTAACATGAGCAGCATTGTAAAAATGCTAGTTGTTAGCACTACTGAAATGTAATGCCAGGATTTTCTGCAGCAGAAGTGGATGGTATGCTGATAAATGACACTGCATGAAAAGGTGGCCATGAAAAGCAAATTCACAGTGAATCACCCTCAACACCAGATTGGAGTAAGAGCATTGCAAACCTGATTTGTGAGCTGATGTTGCCATTTAATGTGGTTTCCATCAAACTGTTCATAAAATTCATAGCTGCAGCTAACCTCCATTACTGTGTCCTTGTACATTCTTCTTGAAAATAACTTGTTTATGAAGCTTCAACAGCGCAGAAGGATACTGTATGACCTGAAGGAAATGGAGGAGCTTCATGTCAACATCAATGCAAAGCAGTGGCCAAAAGGCACGTTCCCTGTGTGGGTTTCAACTTCTTACTTGCACGTTGTGATATGTACAACAGTCTTTGTGATCATCTCTGCCATACATGTTGAGACCAGATTACAGGCAGATGCAAGTCCATAGCCCATAGATATTTATACAGATACCTAATTTATGAATCTTAATCTGAAGCTGAACTCCACCCGTTATCACTCTGATGAATCCCCAGTGTCCTTGTGGACCAAGGTATGATCCTCAAGAAACATGAGCCCTATTCAGGAGCCATGGGGGTGCCTGGCATGTTACTGCCTTCAGCTCCTTGGAGAATCCCTGATTTAGACACCAGTACCAAATAATTTCTGTATTAACTTCAAAACCATTTTGATGAAACAGTCTATTTTTATTTGCAAGTTGATGATTTCATGTTATGTTTTCCCCTGTGTTGATACATCTCACCAGTCTCATGGCCGGCTTTGTGTGATTAAATAAAATATCAGTCATATCTATAGGAAGTATGACAATAAGACAGAAAAGCAGTCTGTCTGCTGAAGTTCTGAGAGGGAATTTTTGTTTTTCTTGCTTACAGTAATCCCTTTCTTTGCCAAAAGGTATTTTGGTGTGGTTTTTTGTTTGATTGTGGTTTTTTTTTTTTTTTTACTTTGCAGTATACATAATTTATACAGAAAATATTGGGGTTTTATTCTGGGGAAAAAAGAAGATTCAAATTTATCTTTAAAATCTCACTGTAGTGAAGTTAAGGCATATATTCTTAGACACGAGAACTGGGGAAATGTTTATAAAAGAAGCATATATTGCTGAGGTGGACACTTTACTCAGTTTTTGACTCATGTTTCAAGTACAGATTTACACCATAAATTCAGTTTGTGGGGAAGAGTTTTTAACAGTGCAGTAGCAACTTAACTCTTCCTCTGGTTTTTCATAGAAAGGGACTTCAATTCCTTTTCAGATCAGATTGTATAACTTGTCTAAAGGAAAATCAAACTGGAAAGTGTAGTTGCCTTAAAGGTGAATATGATTTTAACAAAGCAAGAAGCCCTGGAAAGACCTTGTGTCCGCTATGATACTTTTGACTATAGATCATGGAGTCAACAGCGTCTTCCTAGAAACTTGCATTAGAGAATGAAGCAAGTATCTCTCTGAGCTCCATAAAACATGAACTCTGAAAACCTCAGCGTTTTTCCCATGTTGGGTAAAAGCAAATATTAAACCGTATTACTTGGAAACCTGTTATCCAATACTGAGAATTGATTATAATGCTGAAATTACCAGATATGTTTATAAATATTCTAGGCTCGGTCAGACAGGAAAGTAATTGAAATGTTTCAATAAGATCCAAGCTAGCATTTCCCTGCATAAACTGCTCAGCCTACTAGCTTGAAAAGGGAAAATACAAAGGGCAAGATTTTCACGACTGATTATGGAACTGAGTCACTTTGCATTTCCTTAAAAGGGGCCTGATTTTCATGAAATACAGAGAAGCCTTGAACCATCTCAAGCTGAGCACCCCAAGCTAAAGCAGCTAAATTTACAAGTGATTTTTGCCAGTCTCTAGCAAGTGGTATATTTAAATTCAGTTTCATGAAAAAAAAAATCAAAGAGTCAAATCCAATTTGATCATGAGAATCAAGTCCTACTAACTTTAATTATTGATAAAATAGATCAAACCCAGGAAGGATGCAAATGCTGCTGACATCTTTTGCTTTCATTTCTTGTTTGGGCTACCAGGGAAATGTTCTAAACTAGCTTGCAACATCGTGTTGCATTCTGAAATTGAAAACAAACAACAGCCTCTGCTCGGCAAAGTCCTCACCCACAGTCAGAAAGACAACAGCTAATTGGATTAAGAAATGGATTATGACACCCAGCATAGTTTGAATCGGTTAATTGGATTAAAATAGATTGAACTGGCCATTTGGATTAAGGCATAATCAAACTTCTCCTCAGACAAAAGATCTGAGTAGCACGTTAAGGACAAAAAAAAAAAGAAAAAAAAAAGAGAGAAAAAAGATAAGGGAGAAGAAATGCTTGTTAAAGGGTGGGGGGGAGTACGTTACTCTCCTCTTCCTAGCTATTTTTAATGAAGGGCACATTATCTCCTTGCCTAGCAGCTGAAATAACATTGTGTAATGGAAATGAGCTCAGCAAAAGGGCTGGAGTCATTATAAAAGATAAAAATCCCTAGAAATCTGTTTAAATGTTAATAAATAAAAAAGGATAAAAGAAGAAACTAAACATCACAATACAATGTTACCCGCTATGCAAAACTTCCCAGTCTGCATTCCCTCCCCTCCACATTATTGATTTTTAAATTACATTGTCTTTTTATTACTTTTCTCTAAATCTGTCACTGTAAGAACTGACACAAAATCTAATCAAACTGTAAGGAAACCATCAATTTTATCTAGTTATTCAGATGGTTGGTGAATAACATCACAGCCCCTGGTCCTGTTCGTACTAATGAAATCAAGCCCTGGCCTGTGCTTTCTGATTTTAAAGGTTTTGTTTTGGAAGAATTGCACAGCTGAAGAGAACACCTGTTTTGAAGCATTGAGGAGCAGGATAAGAGTACAGAGCGTCACAATCGATAGATCAAAACCCTTTTCTATTTCTAACTGAAAGATCTACATAGAGATCTATATGCTTTTTAATACTTTCTTATGTATGTGCCTTTGCCACTGGCGAATCTCACAAAAATATTTATTTTTGGAGATTTATAAAGCAACAGATGCCATTCCTATCAGTGTCATTTCACTGAGCGTCACAGGGAAGTGGACAAAAATGCCAGCCTGGGCAAAGTGCCTTAAGCCCTTGCCATTACTAATGGGCATCAAGTCAAGTGCTGCCATCCGTCCCCATCCAGGGGCTGCAGAAAGCCATACAGTGCAGAGAACATCTGCTGAACTTCTGGGCCCTCTAGAAGAGCCACGGGCTTGCAGTGGCTCCAGCAGTGATTGAGGGTCTGCTTTGTCATCCAACTCCCTGTTGCAGAGCAGGTGGTAGCCTGGGCTGGTGGGAGGAAGGGCTAGGGAGAGACGTGAGAGAAATGAGCGAGGAAGGCAATCAGGTTGGCCTTCAGGTGATCGGGCTGCTGGGTGTTTGGTGTCCCCCTGTAGTTCCTGTGGCCCATGCAAGTAGCAGGGACGTGAGCTATTGCACTAGCAGCCCCTGCTTAACTGCCAGGCTAGAGAGGACAGTTGTTTCCTTCTAGGTCTTCTTGCCCAGAGCTCAATGAATGCACCTAGCAACAAACAAAAGTAGTGAGAGGGTCGTGAAAACAGATGACATGAGGTCAGGGATGGATTAAGTGTCATAGAAGTTCAGGACTATGTGAGGAATTTTCCCAGCCGCACATTTTGCCAAAACAAAAATAAAAATCTGTATTCAGCAGCAACGTAATGTGTGTTAACTTAGCATAAAAATCCTGCCTCCAACCTCAACCTTTGCAGAAGCCCCATCATAACCCAAGTAACACTGCTGCATAATACATGACTTAAATCAACAGATTCATGGAGACAAGAAATATCCATAAACTCTAGTCACATGTCAATGTGTATTGAACTTTCCAATCACTATCTCTAAATCATCTTGGCTCTTTCCACATTTTCTTTTTCATCTTCTTTCTCAAGAAATGAACAAGAAATAATAAAATCTTGGTAATTGATTAACATAAGAAAAAAAGTCAAGGATGGTATGATATACATTCATTGAAAGATGCATTTTCTTCCATGATTCAGAAAATAAATTTCCTGGGTTTGTTTTGCTTTGGTTTGCTTTGCTTTGGTTTCAGAGACCATGCTATAAATATTTGCAAAATTATAGCAAGACTTTTACTTTAATATCATATAGAAGACACCTGTACTGACCTTGACCTAATGATTATGGAAGAAAGATTTTTCAACTGTTAGGGAAGTATAAACAGCAATGCTGTATTCTGTGATCTGCAGGAATTCGGAGAATGCCTTTGAATGCTATTTTTGCATGTAACCATCTTCCTCAGGTTTGTTTGGACAAAACTGCTCTTCCATATCAACATGAGCATCATGTGAAGGAGCATAGACCCTTTTAGAGAGCTGTGGAAGGCTCTTAGCTTCATCAAAAAGCAGAACCAAGGGGTTTGAGGGCTTTAGCATCAACCATTAAATTAACGTGCTGCTTACCATCACCTACAGGATACTGCACTTTAGGACAGAAGTCCTGCCGACTCATCTATATTAACAATTTTTTTTAAGGTGCTTACGTGCTTAACTTAACCAGAGCCTAAACGTCTGAACCTCTGAACCTCTGCCCCAGCTGTGCTGGTCTGGCTGGGCACATCACAGCTATGCCACCGCCGCCAAGGAGTGAGAGCTCCAGCAGCAGAGCGATTGCCAAGCCAGCACCCTAAGAAGTAATTCATAAAGCAATATTGGCTTTGAGCCGCCCTCTCTTCCCTCCTCCCTCCCTCGGTGAACCTGCCCGTCAATCTGCAGCTTCAAGGTGTCAGAAATAAGCTTCTTCGTGCTGAAGTAACCAATTAAGTTTTATTGCTTTATTGATGCCACAGATATAAAATGACTATGTAGAGCATCTGTCATAAAATGCTTGCTTAAGAATCTGTTGTTGGAGACATCAGTACTCCAGTGGAAAGATGAAAGGAAGATTTAAAACGCGTGATGTGGATATGTGTTAGAAGCTAATTACATGCAGTGGGAACAGATACAAGGATGGCTTGCCATCAGCTGTGGATTGCATCTAAGATGTGGTTATCAGTGCTAAAATGTTTTCATAAAACAATCTTATGTGCTGTCGAGCTAGTCATTTTTCTATCATGAATTGTTCCTTCTAGTGATTTTTTTGAAGAAGAAAACTCAGTATTGGATTGAGCTCTTATATAATATAGAGTGGAGTTCTTTTATGAGGAATTCACTCATACACACAAAACATTAAATGCTGGTCCTGAACAGGGAAGCCTATTGTCAGGAGCTGTCTCTGATAGCAATGACATTAATTTATAGAAATATAAAGAATAAATTCAGCATGAAGAATCTGCGACCATAAAAATCTATCATGGATCAGTTCAAATGAACGGTGTTGAAAGGAACTGGACTGCCAGTATATTCATGTAACTGCCTGTGACAGAGAAAGTTTACAAAGGAAAAAAGAAATGCTAGCAATAAAAATGGAAAGGTGTCTTTTTTCGACCATATCTTTTCATCTTGATATATGCCCTGCTTCTGCGTTTTTCCTATGAAAGCTTAAGAGAGTATTGAAATTCTTTTAAAAAAGGAGAGGCAGTGTATATTGCCTATCAGATACAGTCACGGAGGCAGTAGGCTCAGATATACAGATTAGGGAATCTTTTATGCTTTGGCAGCATTGGTCCCTGCATTGTTCTGTGTAGCCCAGAGCGGTATTATCTTCTTAATTTGTTATTTTATAAATACTTTGAGCACTGAAACCTTTCAAAAGCCCCAGAACAAAATAAAAAGCCCAAACAGCACCACTATTGTCAGTTTTAAAATGGCAAACTCGTATTCCTAGCATGTTCCTTTGAAAAGAGAAATTGTGTATGAGGATCATGTGCATAGGGACACGTTATCAATTCTGAACGATTTTCAAGATGTAGTCTTGCCTGCTGCTAACACATTATAGTGTGCTGCAAATCGGATGTACCCTTAAGAAAGGTCAGAAGAAAGATATTTTAAATACCATGGGATTCTTCTTCTTTTTATACAAAAGGCCATGCTTTACTGAAGAGGTTAGGAAATCTCGTATTGTAAAACCCACAGTGCAGAACAATTTTGTGGCACTGAAATAGGAGGGTATGTTATGTACTATATGTGTAAATATTAAAGAACTGAAAACCTGTTCTAACTTAATATTAAAACACATTTTTCAGAGGCCCAGGCACGTATCTAATAAATTTACCCTCTTATTAAGGAAAACAAGGAGGCAGAAGTATGCATTAAAACCCCCTACCAAACCTGCTCAAAGAAATATACACTGATGACTTTCATTTCTTATTCTTTTTTACCCCTCATTTCCCTTCTGCCTCCTCTTCCTTTTTCTGTCTGCATAAATACTTATTTTTTCAGGGTCAGGAAGGAGGGTTGTGGCAAGAGGAGGAAAGTCTTCTATTTTTTTTCTTTTCTTCTTATTTTTTTTTTAACCATTTGTTTCATTCATATACCAAGCCAGAAATAGTCTAAAAAATACTCCATAAATATTGAAATTCTAAAGAATTAGAAAATTTTAATCTTTTTGCCCTGACTGGATGAATCCTTATTGCAGTCCCTCCAAAGAATTCAACATTTCACTCGATCAAGCTCATGTCTGAAAGATTGATGAGGAAATATTTGTTTTGCTGTCTGATTTTAGTATTTTAATAATAAAATTAATTATTTTTCTTTATTAATAATAAAAATATTAATAAAATAATAATTTTAATAATAAAATATACTGGTTTTGATGTTATATTTGACCATTTCCTGAAACCAATTGTGAGATTAATAATTTCTTTGAATCCATTTATTAGTCCTGACACAAAATCCCTTTTATTGATGCAATGAGCTCTGTAACCATCCCACATCTTCTAAAGTGAGAAGGAGGAAACCAAAGAACTGCTTCTTTACAGAATGTATTTCCTGTCTTGACATTTCAAGAGAGTCAAGTGCAGATGCTAGCTATCCGCAGGTAATGTGGTTTAACCCCATCCTGTCAAATAATATCAGGTAAATCGAGATGTACCAGGACCAGTCTTTGCAGCAATAACAGGAAAAAATAACTCTGGTTAGGGAGAGTACACAGGAAGGCTGCAATGGACGTATCTCTGCAATTGTGCCCCATTCCCTTCTGCACACCAAGAGGGCATCAGTCACCATCACCAGACACGTGTCAGTGTGTACTCTCTCCATGGTTACACTCACTCGGAGAGCAAAACCTAGTTATACATGAACCTCTGCTTGAAAACTTGTCTCTGTTGAAATATCCAATTGTCTTGAAAGTTATTAAACAAACTGCAATTACATGTTCATGCATAGTTGCAGCTATAGTACTATTTTAGTACTTTGGATAGTATTTAAATTAAAGTGATTCAAACAAATATACAGTCTTCTTTCACTAGTGCTTTACCCTCTGTAAATGATAAAATTAAATTCAACAGAACAATAGAGTGTATATTGTGAACGCTCCAGCTATAAAATTTCTGGTCCTGAGATAGTTTCTATTTAGACAGGACAAAACATGGATCTATCTTGTCATTAGAGTTTGTTAGGCAGGTTGCATACATGCAAGCTGAATTCCTGGGTCAGTCAAAGGAGGCACTGGACACATGAGCTAATCCACCCCGTGCCATAGTTCCTTATCGCAAAACCATGAAAAATTATTGCCTCTCCTAAAGGGGCATAGGAAGTACAAATCTATTAATGATTGCGTAAACTTGGATATTACAGCATTGAGGACCATAGCAAGAGCTCTTTGTATCTTTATATTTTCTTGATTTCCTTACAACTTTTTTATATTCCTTACTCCCACCACCTTCTGGGAACTCCTACAAATATTCCTACATCTCATCTTGCCTCTTTGTTTGCATAACGTACGCCGGTTCACCACGACTGAATCCAGCAGTGGCTGGGGTCAGGCTGTAAAACTATGAAACTGGAAGCATAATCACATGGGTTTCAATGGGGATCAACCACCTCCTAAACCCTTCCTGTAATGGCAGTCTATCTTAAGATATGCATTAGTGAGGAAAATCAATTAAATTACCACCACTTAATGAACTATTGCTTGTTGGCCAAGTCAGAGTATCTTGACTATGTTTACCACAAGTAAAAAAATAAGCCATAAAGAGGATAATGTAGATGCATTTCATTTCTGAGTGAGGCAGGCTGGGATTTCACACATATTCAGATAGAAATGAAAGGTATTGATTTGGTTTGTTTGTATTCAGTCTTCCCCTGTAGGACAAACTACAAGTCGCAAACTACAATCAATAACTAAACCCCTTCTTTGGCATCTCCCTGCAGGAGACTAGACTTAACCTTCTCCCATTGCTGTTCCTCTCCCTGAACTATACATCTTGCTTTGGACCACACTTTAGTAGTGACAGAATGTTTAAGACGAGGAATCAAATCACTGCAGCACGGCTATGCATACAAGTATAGTCAAACGTTGATTCAGTTCCGGTTAAGCTACATACCATATTTCTCAGACCATTAAATATGACCCAGTATTTGCACTGGTGTGAGGATTAGCATTTAGTTTGAAAACTCTGGGGCTTTTAACCTTACAGTTCCTAGTGTATCTAAGGTTTCAAGCACTAAGAAATCTGTGATCATGCAGTTGCTAGTCGTTCACACTGCAGTGTCAGCAGTGAGTGTCTTGCATGGCTCTACACAGGAAATGGCCATAAATGATCTGGACTAAATTTCCCCTTTTCCCTCAAGAGGACTTCCAAGGTCAGAGTTGAGGTCATTAACAGGACGGTGTGGGGAAACTCACACTGTAGCTATCTCTCGTGTTTGCAAGCTCATGACTTCATTCTAAAATGTTTCAGTCCATTAATCTTCATAAATACAAATATTTATAATGCAGTAAGAATGTATTAGCCTTGTACACAGTCCCTGCCTGGTTTGTTTCCCTCTGTGCAGTTCATTAACTGTTTTAATACAGGCTCCTGTTCCAAGGTGTGTTGTGTTCACTCTTCATCCATCTCTCCATGTAAATCATGCACAGAGTATCTGTGAATGTAGGGGTCATCTTCCTGCTTGTGGATTTTGTTATGGCATTTAGGAGAACTTAATCATTCCAGCTCTATCCTCTCTCTCCGAGGTTGACGAGGCACTTTCTCCAATTGCTTTGAAAATCTTGGGAGCACCTTCACAGGGTACACAAAAGAAAAGCAATCCCATAAAAGTATTTTTTGTACTCTGTTCCTAAACTGTGCCAAGCACTCTTCAGAAAAAGATGCTGGTCAAGAAGAATAGTATTTTCAGAACAGGCTTTCATCTTTGGTTATTTTCATTTGAACAGAAAAATGTTTCATTCTGCTCCATCAATGCAAATGTGTGCCAGTACAGCAATGTATTTATTTACCACCTTATAAATGAGATCTGTATTTTGTCCACTGTTCTTACCTTTCAAAAACAGGTTCAGCACTCACAGCTGCAAGGAATGATTTTTCATAATACATAGCAGTATTAACGATGCTGTTTCTCTGGTAGAGCTACTATAACTGACATAATATCGTATCTAATGGGCCACTGTCAACAATGAACCATCCCTGAAAGAGCACATTCAGCACTGTCACTTTCTAGGCAATTAGTTTCACCATTTAAATTATTACATTTCCAGTAATATTATGGCAGTGACATATGCACATCAAGAAAAAACTGTATTCTGGCAATTCTTCACCCATGCTAATTGCTTGCAGACCTGTGGAAAAGGCAATAGAAGGAAAAAAAAGGAGAGAGGGGAGAAGGCAAAACAACCCTGTCAAGTTATGAGTCCCTGATGGAAATAGCAACATTAGTGGTCTGCTATAAATAAGTAGATGCTGCTTGCATTGTTTTTACAAATACTTGCTTAGTTAGACTGTTAGTTTAATAACATTAACTAATGGATCAAAATTATATTGTACATCTTTTTTCTTTCAGGTTTCAAACATAGAAAAGCGGTTCTACTTACTCACTCAACTTACTAACAGAAACCAGTCTCTCTTCTATCTATAACTAAGCTTTTGCGATTTGCTATGCCCGGTCACCAGTGCAGATCAGCAGTACCATACAGCTTACGCTTTAGTGCAGAATTTTCTAATAAACAGCTGCATTTTTGCTCCAGCCAGTTCTGTGAACTGGTCAGACCAGCAGTGTACTCTGGCACCATCTAGCAAAAGCACAAAGTAACTCTCGTTCTCCTCCTTTCTGAGTACAGACTAAAACGGGGACATGAAATAACTAAACTGGGAGAGAATTCAAAATACTGGCACTGGGCCTCTTTTTTGATACAGGTGAAAGAGTGCTTTAAGGGTAATTTGTAAATATGTACCCACTGCTCAAATGTGGTTTTGTGCTGTAACACCAGAAATTAGTTTCGTCAATTTCAAGGCAAACGGAAAAGAATATAGAATCTACAACGATGATTTATGCCTTTGGAGGAGGGGATTAAAAAGCAAACTCTCATTTCTTAAGCGTAGGCTTCTGCTTTAATCTTACTTGAAATCACCAGCCGAGGCAAACACCGATTGTCTCATGAGGACTGGGGTGATTTTAACAGTGATTTGTTTACTGGCCATAGAAAAGACACTTGACCCTAGTTTTCAGTATCTCTATGTACAATGGAAAAACAAGATTTATATTTTACAGGATTGTAGTGAAAATAAATGCTTGCACACTTACTGGTTTTTCTGAAAGCACGACCCAATCTCAAGCAACTATTTTCCTTCCTATTGATACCCTAATCAGACAGCTTTCAGGCAGAAGCTTAATCTTTTAAAGGGAAACAAACAAAACCTGGAGATGAGAAAGGAAAATATGTAAACTGAAAATATGTAACTGTATTAAAGGGAGCACTCTGCTGTTCTTGCTTTACCTCAGATAGGGAGGGTGAGCTCCTCAGCTGATATAAATTGCACACCTTCCAGTCAGCTTCAAATGATACACCTTTACATTGACTGAAGGCCTGGCCCGTGTTTTCTAGCAACTCTGACCTTAGAAATCCGTTGTTTGAAGACATTTTATGGAAATCGTGCCTTCAAAACATTTATTTTTGAAAGACAGAGGCAGTAGGAGAAGGATTTTTCATCAAATAACAAATAATTGCTAACTTCTCTAAATAGGGCTTTAGAAGATTTAAACACAATTAGCCTGACTTTATAAATCCTATTGTTTGGGTTCGTGTTTTAACTTTCTTCTCATCAACTGACTTGTTCCATAAATACTTCCTTTTCTTTCATCTCACTGGTGCCATCTTGCTTGCAGTTTCTGATAGCTGTTTGGGATGGTTTGTAAAGAGCGGGAGTTCCATAGTGCTGGCAATTTATCCAGTCATTTAAAAGTATCTGTAAACTTTGGGAAAATCAGGGGGAAAATTGTTTAGCAAGAGGTTTGAATCTAAGAATGTTAAAACTGTATAAGTTATTTCAGACATAAATCAGTAACTAAAATGCCCAGGTATGTGTAAGCACAGAGTTTATTTTACAAGTTTATCTATGGACTTTTTGCTGCCTTTCTCCATTTACCTGAAAGCAGGAATATACTTAAATCTCTATTTAAGCCTCATTCCATCCTCTCTTTTTCCACCCATACTTGTTTCATTCCATCATATCCTCTACGAAGAAAGCTAACTTTTGGAAGATCTACTCTGGCACCTGAGAGCATTCAAATTCTCTTCAATAGTTCATTAATGAATTCATATACCATTATAAAATATCTGCGAAGCCCTGACAGGAGAGAGGACGTTTCTGATTTTCTCGCCTCTCCAAAGAGACGCAGGCGGTTTCCAGGTCTGAGGGATTTTCTCTTCCTGGCTTCTCTTAGTCCCTGTAGTGCATCTTCAGGCTACAAAGAGCTAAATGCTTCCATCTGCAGGGTGTAACCTCAAAATATGTTATAGACCTCTCAGCTGTCTTCTGGGACAACACATAACCTGATAGAGACATATACAAGCACACCGGGTTATCAGTGAGGAATACACATCCATACCTTGCCTCCCTTGGCAGAGCAGTCCCTGACACAGCGGACTCTTAGCAGGGCTCCTTTCAGCACCAGGCTCTTCTCACGGGTGGCATGTCCCCATAGTCACTGCCTCCCCCAGGAGCACACCTAGTTGAATCCTAATTCCAAGTCACGCTGCAGCGCTGAAGGAACCACTTGGAGACTGCAGCAAATGACCACACAAATAAACTGCAACAGTGTAACTCACATGCCACCATTTCATGGGCGGATGGCAGGACTTGGCCAAGGATCTCATGGAGATCCACAACATCAGCTGATTATAGGTGCGTAGCTTTTACTCAAATGCATTTTTAAGAACAACGTTTGGAAACATTTTTAAATCTGATTGCATATGTTATTTAGCCACCTGCATTGGCTATTCCATACATAAAGACAAATTTTTGTTGGCTTCTTGACATGACTCTAAAATATGTTTGTGAACATAGCTACGTGGGAAATGATTTGAAACTGGACCTTCTTCCATTCTGCTGGAACAATCCCTAAGGCTTCAGGGTAAACCAAATGGAAGGCATTTTATTTAAGCTCTGGCAAGTCTCCACACTCCAATTTTTCACAAAGTCATGATGCACATACGCTGAAAAAGTTGAGATATCCGAAGTCTTTATGCAGCATAAATGTCATGCTACTAATAAAACAAATGGACTATGGTTGAGGCCTGGGGTTTTTCTACCATGCCAAATTCCCCTGTAGGATGAACACCAGCAAAATTATCTCTGGAAAAATAGACTGATTATGCTTAGTTTCATTAATAAGATGTTGGTGTCTTCCTCTAAAATATCCACATATGCAAATACTGGCCTTCATATATTTAGATTTTTCTGTATCACCCCAAGACTGTCCTAGCTCACTGCAGCTGTGTCCTTTCCAAGCTGTCAGACTCACATATTAACTGATATTTCATCAATTTGGCCTGAGCTGCATTTGTAACTGAGCCCCAAGGGGAAAAGCTAATGCATTAAACACAGAACATTAGCCTCCTGGAAGTCGTATTTCCTTCAGAAGGAAAGAAGCCTTCCTCAGTCGAGCTGTACAAACCAGAAGCACCAAGATGGCGTGGAGAAACTCATATTGCTCCTCGTGAATTTTTCATGAGTGTTTCTGCCCATGCATCCCTAACATCCAGCCATACTTTACGGACCTTTACTTATCTTCATCCCCGTGGTAAAGATGGGGAAAGGTAAAAATGATCTGGTCCTACAGATTTTTGGGGATATTTGATACCTACGGAAAACAAAGATGCCTCTTTGCTGTTTAATAGGAGTTGAGGATACCAGGGAGAATTATTTGGAGCTGGGGGTGGGAATCAGGATGGATGGATGTTAGTTTGCTAGTCCATAGCCCAGTGTCTACAGAATCATGCAGTGCCGGAGGTAGTTAGTTTGTAGCTGCACAGATGGTCATGGATGATAAGATTTGCCTCAGGCAGGAGAGCTGTTCTTGCTTATTCTACTGAAATGCAGCCTTAGATATCTGTAGCTAAATTGCTTTGATTTTTTTTATTGTAAACTCCTCAAGTTAAAAGGGTAAAGCTCAATTTACGAACAAGATGTCAGAAGGCGAAGTATAAAATGCAAGCATCTCTTAACCTAGCTTAAATACAAATTTCAGAAACAATTTCATTTGAAATACGTTTAACTTGCAAGCTTACCAATCGCATCATTTCCCATACAGTTCAAATCAAGACTCGGCAGAACTTTCTCATTAATGCATCAAATAATGCAGATGTCCTTTTTTTGCCCCCTTTGAAGTGACATATGCTTCAATTTATTTTTAATCTTCTAAGTGATGTTGTAAGTAAAGCCGCCCTGTGTGACATATGAAGTTACTATTTTCTTCATTGCTATGGATCTGGAGAACTCGGGCAGTAGTGGCTAAACCCAGATTGAATCAGGCTGTTTAACCTAAACGCCACGGAATGAAAGCCAGCATTTAATTGTGAGGACATACACAAAGGCAAATGCAATGAATTTGCCCCTTGCACCAAGACACAGAATACACTAAACACTTAAAACCCCACATCTGCACTTTTCTTTTACAAGGCACATTTTCACTGCCAGATGAAGCCTTTCAGTTGTAGCTGTGTGTAACAACAGTGTCATCCAGTGGTTAGCTGGCTAACCACACACTTTTCTTCCCTCCAGATTTTCTAGTGTGCATCCCAAGCTTTGCTTGAGAGATGACAGCTTGAAAATGAGCTGGCATGAACAACTTGCCCTCTGTGCCACATCTGTAAGCACTATTTCAGGTAATAGAATGGCTTTCTGCAGCGTCAATGCCAGGTTCCACGAGGAACCTGCGGGCCTTTTGGGGACGAGGTGCAATGAGCAACCATTTCGCTTTGGGCCGATGCAAGCAAGGAGAATTTGCAGCTCTTAGAAAGTTGTGGTCAAAGCTATTTGAACAGATGTTTTTAGGGTTTGACTCTGGAAAGCCCTTTAAGGAGACTGCCCAGAAGTCCAGCTGGCCCAAGGAGGGCCAGGCAAGGAGGCCCCAATGCTGCTACAGAGTCATTTTGCTAACTTGCCTCAGCCTCCAGCATTCACAGCCCAGGGGCTTCCTGAAGCAGAGGCAGCACCTCCGTGTTCAGCAGCCTGCTGTAGATTTTCACCCTGTAGTTTGTGCAACTGTTTGGTCAAACTTTGATCCTTCCACATGCAAGGAGCCTCATGGCTTATACGTACTTGTGCAGGGAAACAGCTTCTCTCGTCTGTTTTTGACTCTGCCACCAGTCCATTCTCCTTCTTACGATGGAAGAGGAAATGAATAATCTATCCTGATGCACTTTTTCCGGGCCATCACGGTGCCAGATCTCCCCTCATCAACCTCTTTCCAGACACCAGACCTGTACTTGATCGCAGCAGCCACTCCACTTCTTAGAGCTTCTTTGACCTTCTCTGTGCTGTTATCAGCTCTACAATATCCTTTTTAAGACAGAGAGACATGACTGCAGATAATATTCAAGATTAAAGACGGCATTTTTGGCAAAGCTGGAACTTACTTTCACTTTCAATAAAAGTCAAAATTAATAATACAGTTTTGTTGTTTTGTTTCATTTAAATAACATAAAGATCTTCACTAGTATTAAAATAAATTGATTTGGCTTTATTGTTTTTATGCATTTTCCTCTGCATGAGTTTGCCATGGTCCAAATGAAATCCTTTAATATTACTGAACTGAAACTTCTGACATTTTCAAAATAAAAAGCAATAAATGCCCAAATGTATCCAAATTTAGGGACATAATTAAAAAATAAAAAAAAAAAAACAGTCTGTCATAAATTTCAAAATTTCAGTTTTAGTTCGACATAAGGTGGTTTAAAAAAATTCCATGGGAAAACAGTTCTGTCCTCTCAAGGCTATTTGCAAGAGTTTTCCAGACGGGAAATGATGCAGGTCCTCACGGGAATATAATGCTTTCTGTACATTTTGTTAAAGGAGTACATATGATCACTTTGGAAAAGAGATATTAATCTCAAGATTTATGCTTTGTTTCCAAGAAAAAGATGCTGCCAGGGAAAAATAAAACCTAAAGGACAGCCTAAGACAGGCCATCCTTACAATTAAATATATTTTTTTTTCTTTGTGAAAGATACCATCCTTTTTCAAGGTTTAATTTTCCTTTCCCTGGAATAGAACCTTTAAAAGAAATTCAACAGTCTCAGAGTCAAAGACCCCTCTCCCTCCTTTTGTCTATGCATTTTACTGAAGGAGAGCACTGAAGATAAGGAATTTTATAAAAGAACATAAGCGATTTAGGCACAATTAGATATGTGCTCTTAAATCTACTAGGTGCATTTAAAAGTCTCCCTAGACAAGTTATGACCATTTATATCCTCATTTATATGGCCTGCCATGACTACTTCTTTAAATTAGCTTGAAGCAGGCCAGATAAACCTAGAAGGAAGTCAGTTGTCTTTTCTTTTGGCATATAGATAGCCATTGCTTCTGCTTTCAAGGCTAACAACAAACAAGATGAGGGTAGAGATAAAGAGGACAAAGACTAAACCATCTTTTTCCTTAAGAGCTCACCATGCGAGCAGCAAAATGTCAAGACGAATTGGATGAAATAGTAGAGTAAACTCCAATAGGAACAATGCATCTTTTGAAAAGAAAGGCTGACAGATAGCCTGAAAATGTTCCTTGGCCAGATTACCTCTTCCCCAGCAAAGCTCATGAAATCATCAGGCTAAACAATCACAGATAAAATGATGGGGTAATTATGAAGGTTTGAGCCATAATACTTGAACTTGGCAAAGAAGCAAGATAAAAGCTCTCTGTTCATTAGTGTTATTAGGTTTCAGTTTGTGCTGAAAATCTGTGATATTTTAAGGAGCCTGGAAGCATAACTCAGCTTGAAGAGTAATTTCTGCAAGAGCATACAATGAAAGAAGAGGAGAGCGTCTGTAA
The DNA here is from genome assembly GCF_028500815.1 of Rissa tridactyla. NCBI lineage: Eukaryota > Metazoa > Chordata > Aves > Charadriiformes > Laridae > Rissa > Rissa tridactyla. The sequence goes on from NC_071468.1 coordinate 108,809,949, forward strand.
TAGCATCTCTGCCAGTCTAACTGGACCTGGGCACTGAGGGTGGGTGGGAGGAGGCCAGAGGAGGTAACAAGAGGGAATGGCTTCAAGCTACAACAAGGTAGGTTTAGAGTGGACGTTAGGAAAAAATTCTTCACAGAAAGAGTGGTCAGACACTGGAATAGGCTGCCCGGGGAGGTGGTGGAGTCATCATCCCTGAATGTGTTTAAGAGTCGTTTAGATGTGCGGTTAGGGGATATGGTGTAAGGGAGAACTTTGTAGAGTGGGGATGATGGTTGGACTCGATGATCCCAAGGGTCTTTTCCAACCTAAATGATTCTATGATTATTATTTAGCCTGGAGAAGAGAAGGCTCCGAGGAGACCTTATAGCAGCCTTCCAGTACCTAAAGGGGGCCTACAGGAAGGATGGGGAGGGGCTCTTTATCAGGGAATGTAATGATAGGACACGGGGTAACGGCCTCAAATTGAAAGAGGGTAGATTTAGATTGGATATCAGGAAGAAATTCCTTACTGTGAGGGTGGCGAGGCACTGGAACAGGTTGCCCAGGGAAGTTGTCAATGCCCCATCCCTGGAGGTGTTCAAAGCCAGGCTGGATGGGGCTTTGAGCAGCCTGGTCTAGTGGGAGGTGTCCCTGCCCATGGCAGGGAGGTTGGAACTAGATGGTCTTTAAGGTCCTTTCCAACCCGAAACATTCTGTGATTCTGTGATTATATCGCGCCTCAAAAGGTAACATTGCGAAGAAAGTTTCGGGGAATGTGTTGAGAATCCAGAGGAAGAAGGCAGTTTTTATATGAAGGTGACCTTCAGAAACACATAAGCAGAATATCATCACTGACCTCTGCCTACAGCGGGAAGAGAAAGCTGTATGTTGCTGGGGCTGGGAGTGGGGTCACAGCTACAGACCCAGGTGCTGCCCATATGTCATTGTATTCTGATTTTAATGAAACTATATAACACTGGTGCCTTTTTTTTTTAACCACTGTTTTGCTTGGGTTTTTTGTTTGTTGTGGGTTTGGGGTTTTTTGGTTTCCTTATATTTTTGTCAGGGCTTGCCCAGGTGTGTATAGCTGTAGCTGTCACACAGCAAAGCATATGGACACACATATGTTCTGGTTTCATATGAAATAAGTTTTCCAGGCTCCAAGGAGAAAGAAGCAGGAGAAGGGTGTTGGTGACTTCATGCAGTAAAGTCTTTAGCCATCTGAACAGTAGTGCACAGAGAGTTCGTGCTATGAGATGGGGAGAGAAAAAGTAAGTTCATTCACAGACAGTGAGAGGCTGAAATGGGCAAAAAGCAACCTCCACTGCATGAAGTCTTAAAAAAATATTGGCAGTATACGGACAATATAAATGTGGGCACATCAAGGTTAAACCCAACGTCCAAGGCAATACAATGAATTTAACCTCCCGTTCCTAAAGCAAAGTTCCTCTAAACACGATTCTCTCTGCGGTTGTTGGAAGCCTGTCCTTCACAACAAAACCAGCCCTCGCCCAGGTTGCAGGCTGGTGGGGTGGAGATCCCCTAATTCGCTTGGGCTTACAAAACCCATGGAGACACCTCCACTGACAGGGAGGGGGAACAGCCGTATCCTCTCCTCAATCTCTCCACACTGCTGAGGACAGTTCAATAAGACTGTGCTTCAGAGAGCAGCAGAGAGGAGGCAGAGCGATGGTACTCCTGCCCCATACTCCAGCAGGTGAAATACTCCAGACCCTCACAATTGCGGCCGTAATTCCATTGAGGCTTTCTAGTGACATTAGCCAAGCCCTCAAACCTTTCTCTTGATGGAATTAGAGACCTGCTATGGTCTGCGGGATAGGCATCGATGCTGATGTCATTAGCATCAGCGCTGGTCCTGCCTGAAAAGCTGAAGCAGTGAAAAGCAGCTTCTAAAGTAAGAGCTGTTTGAAATAATGTTTTAATGGGGAGCCAAAGAGCTCACGCAGCGTAGCTCAGATGTAGCTTTCAAGACAACAGTAGCTGAAAGATATAACAACATGCAGAGAAATCAAATGTGTACATGATTTGTTACAACCTGGTACCTCCTTGCTTTTCTCCTTGCTTTTCACCTTTGCTTGCACCAATATCAACTAAAATAGCATCACTGAAGGCAGTGGAATTATGTTGCGTAAACCCATCTGATGTGAAGTCAGGATCAAGCTTTAAATATATTACTAATTCTAGGAGACCTACCAGACAATGGTGGAAGTCCTCATTACCTAAGGGGCAGTTTTGTGCCTGGAGCTCTGTTCGCACAGGGCTTCACCTTCCATAGAAGGCTGCCTAACTGGTTTCTGCACTTTGTCATCTTAAGTGGCCTAAAAATATGCTGACAATAAGAGCTTTTTTTGACAGTTGTGTAGAGGTCTCTAGTAGGGAGATAAAAAAAGAGTGGAGGTTATTCGTCCTTCTCCCTCCCCCATCCAGTCTCACACTCCACCCAAGTCAGCAGAGCCAAAAATGTGTCCACTGCAGAAGCTTTCTCTTATTTTTGAAAGTTAATCTCCTCCAGAACTGGATTACCGCCGGCTAATCCCTTTAACCACAGGCACATAATGTTGGAAATGGATAACTTGCTTAGAAACCTGCTCAGAGGACAAGCATTTAAGACACATACACGGCCCTTTGGCTGCTCGGCATCACGCCTGTTAGAGCAAACACTGCCCCATGTTATTTGCTGGCTCCTGCCTTGCTTAGGAGGCCTGTCGTACCCTTCCTATATACATTACAGAGGGGTTTTTTACCGAGCTGTTGTGCGCTACCCTCCACATTATGCTGGAGCTCCTTCTGCCTTCTCGGAATGTGTTTTATATTTTTGTTGGAGAGCTGTAGTAAAGGTTTTAAATGAGCGGTTTCTGCTCATTACACAGGCCTGCTGCCCTATTAAACAGATAGATGTTGCGCTTCTCGTTGTGCTGGAGTCTTCCACAGCAGTTTGTGTGCTGTTTCCCACATTGCGCTGCTTTTTATTTACATTTCAAAACACCTGTCTAGTGCTGTGCGTGCTGCACAAAAATTAAAATTACTGCCTAGCACCAGAAATACGCTAAATATTTCTGCCTCGTTGATACTGCACTGGAATGTGTGAGAGGGGAGAGGGAAGAAAAAGCATTATTATTTCATTCAGAAAGTACATGAAGAACCAGAGCTTTTTGATTAGTAGTGTGAAACACAAAGGTGAGTTATGGTACAGGAGTAATAATACATCTCGGTTGATGAGTCAGCACCGAGCAGGGAGGCGGCGGCATTGTTTTTCACGCTGAGCATCACTGGTACTTGTCCCACAATCAGACAGTAGCTGGGATATTGATTAAGTATAGACAGCAATACTGGTTATAGTCTAATCAAGTAACTGGAAGGCAGCTTTTGAACATATAAATACTTATACAGCAAATCATCCATGCTCTGTGCTGAATTATCATATAAAAAGGAATATTATTAATATTCTGTAATGGCACAGAGCAGAAGGTGATGACGATTCAGTATATCCTGAGTCTCACATTAAAGACTAATCCCGTGCTACATTGTGATTCAGGGTGTGAAGTTAGAGGCAGTCAAATGCAGCCCTGCCCACCTCGTAACCTTGGGTGCTGATACTGCTCGATGTAGGATAGAACTGGCCTTTTAATCTTTCAGCATAGGTAAACCTCAGATTTACAGATTCTTCTTATGAAATGGTCATTGCATTTGCATTCAGACTCCCTGCAGTACCAGTTTCTAATCAGATATGTATTTTCAGTACGTACAATGCCTAGAAAGTCATTCTGAGTTATCTATGATGACCAGCAAGTTTTGAGCTGGTACAAAAAGACACCGTCATAATATGAAATCAAGCCCTGTTAAAAATCACTAATAACATAGAGCAAAGGCATTATTTCTTTTTGTCACATTAATATTGACCAGCACTGGCATAATCAATTAGGAAGAGTTGTTAGATTCACAGTTTTCTACTACATTGGAAATACAGAAGTGACAGTATGCCAGTATGCCATATGTGCATCACTTCTGTCTCCAAGGCATAACAGGGAAACAATTTATCACTATAGCGCACCCAACATGTCCCCATCTATCAGCCAGCCCCTTTATCATATGCTTGTGCCTCCGTTTCAACAGCAGGTACCAAATGTCACACTTGTATTTACTACTGCATGGTTCTGCTGAGGCAGCTCCTCAAAAGCCTTTGTACAACAAAACCCAATCTTTCACCAGAAAAGACTTAGAAAAAATGCACGAAGACTGTGCCAGGGTAGGTGTCTGCGTCAGATCAGCCGCTGTAGGCAGAAATCTAAGGTCTCGGTAAACTGTTTTGGAAACAGTTCAGATGCTTGGACAACGTCTAGTCTACAACCAGCATGCGAGCATCACCTGCTGCCACGAGATTTCCACGGTAGACAGCTGGCAAGTGAGGAAGTCCCTCAGCCCACGGAGGCTCAGAGATGTTGATGCTGCCCTTTTGCGCACATCAGCCAAAGCAGCCCGAGGATGGTCGGTCTTTGTCTCCGGGGGGCAACAACCTGCAACAGTGAAATTGTTTCAGTCCCGTCAAACTGAGAACTGTTTTTCATGTGCTGAAGATTTCTTGTTTTATTTGTGATGCTGTGATGGCTTGCAGTAACGAAACGGTGCAATATGGGCTGTAGTCTCACTGGAACAAAAAGCAGAAATTATCTTCATTTATTAAGATGAGGACTTTAAGTATTGCTAATTCCTTAAAATAATTCTTAAAGGAGGTAAATGAATCTACCCAAGACATTAGCTTCTGGTCTGTGGAATAGGGCTGGCTCTCAATGCTGTAGTGACTAGAAAGTGGCCAGATATCTCTGATGACAGAGGCTGCATAGATGTTTCAATTTAATCATGTACAGAAAAATTTTACAGGTTTTAATTCAGGTCCTTCTCCATTTGCTATGAAATTCAAGGGTACTTTCATTAATTGAAAGACTTGATGGTAATGTGGGAATTATAAATCTGGACTTTAAATTAGGTAATTTAGATTATTTGGGATAATCCCAAGCACATTCTTAGTTTGACCGACACAGGCTTTGTGCTCCAAAATGCTGAATTCAGATCTTTTCCATGGGCTTCTCAGGAAGACACCTTGGGCAGACACATACGCCAGAAAAGGCTACGTGTCTCAGATGCATCTGCATGTTCGGCTGAGCACTGTTGCCGGCTCACCTATACTATTAAATTATTATCACAGTCCTGAGAATGTCTGATGAACTAATACAGATGTCTCTGAGTCCAGCTGTGCTCAGTTTCCAGGATGAGAGCAGAAGACTCAAGAAGCTGTAGAGACCCCACCTTCTGGCTGTTATCAGTCACCATTTACCCCTTCAGAAACCGATATTTTATATTTTCAACACATAACTCAGGGGCTTTGCAAAGGTTCCTAAACTGCTTGTTCATTTCAAATAGTACAAGCTATAAACAGATATCCTTTCAACCGCCGTGACACCCGGATGCCATCTCTGCCTTAGTTCCTCCAACAGTTGTGCGTGTTCTCTGCCAGCAGGAATCTTCTTGTACAAAGTTTCTCCTTGGAGAAATGCTGCTGGATCTCCTGCTTAGCAAAGCACGAACAATTTTCTCATTTTGACTACAAATCTTAGCACTATATTGCCCCATAAGAGCTATTCAGATGTTTCTAGTCCATGCACTGAACCCAAGCATGAGAGCATCTTGCACTTACCTCCATAAGACAAGAAAAATGAAGCAAGAGATTCATTGCAAGTGTTTAATAGAAGGAATTAATAACTTTAAAATCAAGGATTGCAAATAAACAGACCTGGAATAGGTGAGGACCCCGAACATAAGTGCCAAGGAGTTTTTATGTCCATTATATTCTCACCTTAACAAATCAAAATTATTTAAAATTACTTTAGTGGCACAACAAGAACTAATTGACTGTAGGAGGGAAGATACCACTGTTTAAGAAACAGTATTTGCCTCACAGTAGTAGGTGAAATCTGTCTCATTCACTCATTTTGGCCACCAGTTTTTTCTCTGATGGAGCAGCAGGTAATGTACAGTTGGAAAAAGACCATTTTAATTTTGTTTTTATTTAAATCTGCTTTGAACTTCTGATAATGCAGACAGAGAATGGATTGAGGGGAGCATGCCAGTGAGACACCTTGATGAAGTCAACCTGGCCAACAATTCTTTTAAAGTAAGAAAAGTAAAAGGTTATAAGAGTAAATGCAAGAGCAGAAGGATGACAAGGTGCACTTTTTCTGTCTCACTACTTCCAAAATACACATGCACCAGAGAGTACTAGGGTCTGTGTAATTAGTTGTATATTGACACACCGAACTGCTGGTTTCACTGAATTTGTAACAAAAGGACAGGCCACTCCAGTGGTTTGTTTCTCAAAATATCTAAACTTTCTTGGGGCCAAATTGTGGTGCAACTTCCAGAGCCACACAAAGGGAACAACAGGACCCATAAAAAAATATACTGTGAGTGGCTGCTAGAGCAGGGCAGCTGGTGACTCAGCTTGCCTTGCAGTCTGCTGCTGGGGCAAAGTGACATTAGCCAACCCTTTGCATGGGTCTCACAGCAAAGCCACAGTTTGGCCTTTAAAGAATCGTTATATTACGCCTGAATTGGCAACGTTAACGTACCAGTGGTTAGTTCTGGAAGTTACATGGTGTTGCTGGTTAATATAGAGGCCAAGCATGTGTAAAGTGGGAATTCTGAATATTGCAGCAGGATATTTATAACTTACAGTAGTCTTTTAAGGCAAAATTCGGTGTTGCTGGTGGTGGCAGAGCGGTGGCAGAGTCTGCGCTGGGGTTGGGTGGGAGGCAGTGGAAAAGGGGACAGGAAGGTTGAAGGGGGCAGAAGTTTCAATGAAGGGAGCTCAGGTAAGAGGGTGTTGAAGGAAAAAGGATGGCAGAAAGGAAAAGCAGCAGAGAGCTACAGATGGAAATGCTTTCCTTTCCTGCTACTGCTGGAATGGGAATAGGAGCAGCAATTTTATCTGGGTGGAAGCAGCACATGCCTTGAAGTAGTAACCGTCCCATATATTCCCTTGTGGAGGCTGGAGCTGGAGAAAAGTCTGCCTCGGGGCAGCTGCCTGCTCTGACCCTGCCTTGAGCCATTTTGAGATGTCCTGCCTCACATTTCAGCTATCACAAAGATCTGGAGCTCCCCTGCCTTTGGAGTGCCACCTCCTCCCTTTCCTCTGTCAGCCCCAGCAGCACGAGGGGCAAAAGGCACGTTGCACACGCAGCACGGTGCCAACGGGAATGGCCACTTGTGAGTTTGTAAATCACACCTTCACTGCAAAAATTCCCGTCTTGCGTGATGGCCGCTTGCCGTGTGTGTGAGGCTGGGAGGCTGTGCAGCATTCCCACGGGGGCATGGAAGGGTTAAGAGCCCGGCTGGAGCAGATGCGCAGCTGCAGGTTGGGACGAACCCTTGAGGACACGGTGCTTCACCGGTCCTACGGGCTTCATTTTCCTCTTCACTCCAGCACATAGCCCTGCTCGCACAGGCACCAGCACACATATAGCCACACGAGTACCCCTCTAAGAAGATTACAGCAACCAGCAGTTATAATTTTACTTAAGCCTTTATGACGTTTTTAATTAAAAAGGCTTTAGTGCTTTTCTAGCATGACATTTGATTGCACTCTAGATAATGTGCCCTTGCCGATTCTGGCAGCAGTAAAGCGTTTAGAAAATATATGAAATATTTTTATAAGGAATTTTGCCTGATCTTCCTTCAATGAAAGACACAATGATTTCAAACCATGTGTATTCTTCGGAATAAAACAACAACATATGCCAGAGCAAGATAGCTGAAGAAAATCACCCGTACAAACTACCGTCCATTGTAAACTGTGCATCCATTCTTGCTGCCTAGATTCACATTTATGTTTCATATAGGGATTTACTCAAATTTGTTGCACCGTTTTGAAGTACTGACTGAAATGAAACCGGCTACAGCTGCTTCTTGCCTGTCTGCAAAAACCTGGGTCTGATGCCCTTGTCATCCATACAATTATAATTTCTTTGACGTAATCCTGATTTTCATCTCAAGCAGAATTATAGATCCTCATTCCTTGGAAACTGTCAGAATTATGCTTTATTATTATTTTTATCACTATTAATATTTATATTCCTTTGATTTATTCACATGTATTCCTTTATCCACTTCGGTCAGCAGCAATTACACTTTCCTTGATGGTGGTACCTTGTTAATCTCTGACACTGAGCTGTAATGCTGCGCTCTTTCCTGGATTTATGCAAATCTGAAAGCAGAAATGCTGTTACTAAAGGCCTCACACACTTCAATGCCATGGATGGATTTCCAAGACCAAAGAATAAAATTCTAGCACCACTGAGGTCATCTGGAGGTAGCCATTGACAAAAATAGCTTCCAAATCTCTCTCAAAATAATAGATGTCCTAGAGAATTATTTGGTTGATTATTAGTAGCTGTGTTGTTGGTTTTTTTTTTTTAACTAGGCAAAGTTTCTGACATTTCAAACTGTTTCTACCTGAATTGAAGCAAAAAAATTATATTTTTTTTAAATTAATTCTGAGGAAAAAAATCCTGGGTTAAGCCAATTTGCCCCTTTTGAACAAATTAAAAACGTGGGATTGTTTTTTTTTCCAGTTTGTAGTAAAGTGTGTTTATTTAGTGCTGAAAAATAGTGATAGAGTTTTAATTTTATTGTCTTTTTCAAAATAAAACTTCAATGGAATATCCCTGCAGAAAGCTTCAGTTGTGGGAAACAAATTAGTCATTTCATGATGGGTTTGTCTATCGCTCCATCAGGATAGTATGCGAATGCTTCCCAAACAGATTTGTCCTGATAGCATCATTATGCCATGAATAGTTCTCACCCTTCTCTCTATGGATGAGGAAAAAGGCATGAATATTGACATCAAAACCTTCTTCTCATTTGTTGGATCACGATTCGAAATGCCAAGCCCCAAATTTTTCAGCCAATGTTCCTTTACGGTGTTTTATTTGTCATAGGGCGTTTTATTTACTCCAAGCATGATTCCCACTGACTCCAGTTGTCACTCTGAAAGCTCAGCGTTGCTGCACACCAGACACCAGATGTCCCCTGGTAGGCACTACAATGAGGAACGCACACAGTTAGTTGCCACTGCTGAAAAAAAACCCTGATTTATGCTGCTTGCCCATGGATGTAGGGTGACCTGACCCTGCAAGAGCCCTGGTCCTTAGCTGGACCTGCCCCAGCCATGGCCCATCTGCGCAAAGGATGGAGGCGACTGGCAGGGGACAAGCCGTGTGTTGCAGGAAGGAGGTGGCTCCTCAGGAGACAGCTCTGGGGGCCAAGCGTCGGCTGGGTGGATTGCTCTGAATTTGATATCTACTTGAAAAAATCAGCCCCAGGTTGGATCTGCTGTCAGACTGGTTTGTTTGGAGAGGCTGGGGAGAAAATTGTTATCCTCCACTGAGGGCTGCACAGAGATTTGCAGGCAGAGAGCAGGACTAAGTATCACTCCCTGCTTTAATGATCCATCCAGCCTTCCCATGGCTGCAAACCCTTTGCTGCTTTCCATTTTTATAGTGAGATGAGGATCCTTTATAACGAGGCTTTGCTAAATGCCCATCCTGATCCATTTCCTGAATCCCATCTATCTCATGCAGTGTGTAAGGCAGGGATATAGTAGAAAATATTTTGTTGGACTGAACCAGCAGCTTGGGCCTCAAATGATGGCAAGCTCTGCCCCTTGGCTCCATGCAAAGAGAGGTCCTCTGGTGTGCACATCCGAGTGCGTAACTCCTTGCTTTTGGCTCATCCCAATTTTTTTGATCCTTAGGCTGATTTCATGGAGCTCTTCTAATTGCCCAGCAGCCCTGGTGGTGAGCTGGGAGAGACGGGGGGGACAACCCTGTGGCATCGTGCTCGATGCCCAATGACGAGGCTGCAGGGAGAGCTCTGCTCAGCCCTGTCAGACCGTGCTCACCAACAGGAGCATCGGGTCTCTTTAACAAGCCTCCTCTGAGCTGCAGTGAACTGAAAGGCTCCAGAGGCGTATGACTTGGCCAGATGTTGATAGCTTTTTTTTGGAGAACACTACAGGCACGTTTCTGGTCAGGAGTGGCCCACGACTCAGGTTGCAGATGCGTTGCAAACCGTGGAGATTCTAGAGTCCTTCAACAAAATGGTGGCTGAAACTTTCTAAAATGGGTGAAGCAGCTCGTCTTTTCCCGCGTGCCATGCTGGGGAGTCAGCGCAACATTTTTGCAATGTGTTTCCCGGATGTTTTGCTAACGCTTTTCCAAAAAGCATTCACGCTGGGGCAAGCGCTCTGCAGGGGATATTTCAACTCAAAAAGATGGGCAAAGTTATGAGAAACTAAAAATTACTCTTCAAAATACATGTTTCAGGCAGCTTTCGCCATAAATATCACTACTTATACTGTTCAGAAGAGGCATGGACTTACACAGTACATGTGATTTTTGAGGCACCACAACAATTTTTCAACAGTAAATTTTTCCCCTGCTTTAAAATCAAAACTCAACACAACCTTAACTCTGGAGCTAACATGTTAACTCCACGATGAAACTTTGTAATATCTTTAACAGCAGTAATTCACATGACTCCTGCCATTATTTGTGGCTTGAAAGATACCAGGAGAAGGAGGGGGAGGAATTCCTACTGTCTTGAAAGAGGTTTTTAGAACCAGCATATTATGGAGCGCAGTCCCCTTTTTCTTAATGGCCCGATTTGGTTCAAAGAATGCTTCGAGGCATTCAAAAATGCTTTAAAAGCAGCAGGTTCTCAACTGCATGTGTCAAGTTGCAGCCAAGAGTGAAATTTTATCGCTCATTGAAAAATAAGATCGTATTGTGGAAAAATCTGACGCGCCCTTAATTATTGCGGCCTGAACAAACCCATTGCAATAAAGCAAACTGATAAAACTCGGGAGACACAAAAGACAGGTCTGCAATAGGAAGCGGATCAATGTGGTGCGTGTGTCGCTGCAGAGCTCTGGGGATCTTGACTTTTTAATCAGAATGCCTGGCTTGTGGCCTCGGCGGCACCCCTTCTGCATGGCTGCCTGGAAAACCAGCCCAGGGTGCGCTTGAAGAAAAAATAGCATCGTTAAAAAAAATCCAGTTATTTTATGGTAGCTGTAACAACCAAAGCCCCTGAGCCCCAGGTACCTGCAACAGATAATCTTCTTACCCTCTTTAGTGTATTGAGCATGTTCGGTTTCTTTGTGAGGGGAAGAAGTTATAATGCATTCATTTGCGACATATAGAGCAAATGGGGCATAGGGGAACTAGGACTACAGTATTATTTAGGTACTTTGGTCCTGCAATTTTTCTGAGTATTAGTTACCTAATTATCCCTGAGGATCTGGGTTTGGGTGATTTGCTCACAGCCACACAAGACAGCAGTGACGGAAAAGGCAAACATTGGTTCAGCAGTGGTGTTGTAAAGGCGAAGTATTGTGTTTAAATTCTGTGCAACTGAGGGTCATGTTGATCGCCTAATTTAGTATTCCCCTTTTCCCTTTCTTTTAAAGGGGCAGGAGAAAGGTACATGTAAAGGCTACATCTTTATGCCATTCGTCAGCTTAGCCAATGTTCTCTGTAAAAAGAAATCAAGAATCGGAAAAAAAAACAGCACCTACCACATGAATCGAAATGGCTTTAACCTATCTTTTGGTTTTCCACCTTTTAATACAACCACATACCTTCTGAGCGAAATCCCCCTGTTCTTCCAGCTGTCTTTGTGTTTTATGTGTTTCTACCACTCTAAAGCTGACTGTGCTTGTCCAGCGGTTTAACCCCCCTCTTAAATCCCAAACTGCCATATTTAGTACTCTCGCTCCCTCTCGTGGCTCTGTATTATCTATACACCGACTCGGAAGGATGGCTTGCAGAACAATTGCAAACAAGTAACTTCAGAAGGGACGGAGTTAATCTAATTGGGCTGCAGGTTTCCCTTTATGCACAAGTGTGCCTGATACACTGGGTTAACAGAAGGAGTAAAATACAAGAAACTTAAAAGGAAAAGGCATCCCAACAGGTTTAGGCGCACAAATGGAGCGAGAGGCGGGTGGGTTGGAGCCCACCGCCTGCTCTGCAGCGCTTCCCCCTTTGATGGCATTTATGGCACAGTGCGTTTTGGCTGCTCACATTGGCCCCCGCCAGACCCGCTCCCGGTGTGAGGAAATCTGGGCAAGCGGCAGGAAAGTCTGCGAGGTTCCCTCAACGAGGCTTCCGTCAGATTGTTTTGTCAGATGTTGGCCACTGTGCAGACAAAGCCCCAGGGTCTGTAGATCTCTGAGGGAGCCTGCCAAAAACCAGAGTCACCTCCTTTGGGTCGCTGGGGCTCTGCCCTCCCTCCCCACCTCCCTGCCTCCCCCAGCCCAGCTCCCTGCATCTCCCTTCGGGCCCCTGCCGTCCCACAAGGAGAGGATTTCACAGTACAGGAGCCTGCCTTGGGCAAAATTCACTTCCTAAATTCACACTTAAAATTCTTTTTCTGGAGGTCAAAAAGGAGGATCTGAATGTCAAGAGGCAGCACTCCTTTCTTCACAAGTGACTGTGCAGATCACCAGGGACATCAATGGGTCACGCGTGCAGGAAGACAGCTGCTGATGGAAAACCACACAATCCGTGATCCCTGCTTCTGTTGGGACGGGCAGACAGCCCCTTCAAAAGAAAACATTTGACAACAGAAATAAGAGATATTTGTCTAAAAGAAATGCTGTTCCTTCCATGTCCTTTCATGCTATAGAACAGATTATGAGGACAAGGAAGAATTTTAAAAATCCTTTAAATATTTCTCATACAACTCCGTTGCTTCAAATATTTCATTCTTCTTATTGAAGCACTTGAAAATTAATATATCTTGTGGCTGTAAATCTCTTCAACTGCCTGAAACAGGGTAGGACACTTTCTCACCGCTGACCAACAGGCAGGACCCTCTATCCTGAGCCTCAGTGTGCGCACAGCTCCTGTTAAAGACCGGGGACTTAGTGCCCAGGGCTCTCCACATCTGAATATTAGATTCCAAATCTACCATGTGGATCCTGTTAATTCCACACTGAGAAAGAATATCACTGCTCCGAGCGATAATCCGTAATGGACCTAACCCAAAATCCCCAGCCAAAGCAGCCGTGACCTCTGAAGGAGCTCAGACCTAGATCCAGACCCTCGTGACGTACCCCAGCTCCACAGGCTGGGCATCCAACATCAACGCAACCCAAATCCCAGGAGACAACAGCAACCCCCCAATTTGTTGATGCCTCAGCTGTGCTTCATTTGCTGAAACCGGATTCGTGGCTTTTTTTATCACATCTGGCTTTACCACTGGCATGGCTGGAAGCAAAGGACGCTATTTGGTTTTCTCCTGCAGTGTACTAGTATGTTCCTGCCTATTTTCTCCCCAATACTGTAAACCAAGGTAAAGTGAGGTTTGATATTTACTAAAAAGCTGCTTCTCTGTAGGGTGAGAACTAGAACAAAGAGCTTGATTATAGAAATCTTTGAACTCCTCCTCCACACTAGTCATCTCTTTACCCCCTCTTATGTCAATAATTCCAATCCTGCTCCTATTTTCTGCTCCTTAACCTGGCAATTGGAAATGCTAAAATCACTCACCTCTACAATTCTTCCTGCAGGATACAAACCGACACCATCTACAATATATTCATTTCTCTCTCTGAGTACAGCTGCTGAGGAAGAGAACAAAACAAAAACAAACCCTCAAACAGAGAGGTGAAACAATGGTGAGAACAAGCCTCCTGCAAAGCTTTCAAGCCCACTGTGGTTTTATCGATACAGACTCCTCTGGGAGCAGGATTTCTCATTGCTTCAGCATTTGTAGTCCTGGGTGAAGGCAGGGGGAGGGATATGTATGAGACAAGTTGGGGTTCAAAAGTTTCTTGAGCAGTTTCTGGGCAGCTAAATGTGGTTTAAGAATTTTAATCATGTTCAAAACACTTCAATACCTACTGCTGATATTTTCTAAAAGCTGATTAACACATCATTTTTTTTTTTTGCTATCTGTCTGCTGAAGATGAAGTCAGATGAAGTCTGAATCAGGTACCTGCATTTTGTATGCGGAGTGTAGTCTCCGATCAAGGGACTCATTACAACAATTATGCACAGCATAACAGTCTCCATAAGTACCAAAGTGGAAAGACTGAGCAGAAGGTCCATGTTAAATCCTCCTCCCTACCAGATGCGTTTCTCAGGTCTGCCCGGGAGTGCAACCTCACCTTGACGGTACCCTTCTAGTGAACAGTCTGCCCAAGGCTCACCCGCCAACCTTGACGGCACAGGCACAGAAATGTTCTTACTTTGTACAACAGACTGCCAAAGTGCATTCCAGGAAGACATAACCAGGGGTCAGATCCTTACTCTGCCTTCAGGGATTCAATCCCTTGTCTCTTTTCTCAGGCAAGAGTCAGGCTAAAATTGCTTGGGAACAAGAGTTTTCTGTTTTAGACCTGGGGGGAAAAGATTAGGAAATCACTGCACTTGTCTTTCCTATATACAGGAGCCAGTTGAAAAAAAAATAAAATCCTGTCATATAACGAAGCTATGTATTCAGAGACCAATTTAATTCCCTATGCTTTATGTGCACACACAAACACACACATGCACACTTACGCACAGTTCTGGATGGTGTGCATCTGGTCCAGCATCCTTCCATACCTGCAAAAATGAATCAGTGTGATTCTATCATAGCTGATCAGGTTTCAAAATAGAAATGCCTCAACACTTCGCATTTTCTTCATTTTTTTCCATTGCTGAGTTTGCGTGGAATATTTACTGTGCTTTTTTGTGGCGTGACCTTTCAGGAGGGAAACGCGTGTTCCTCTGAGCCTGCCTTTTGTTTGAATATATCCCATTTCTCCTGTCTCATTCGTTATTACAGCACGGGCTGAGCACAGCTCTCACTGATCCCCCTCTGACTCAGCTCTCCCCTCCGCCTGCTGGGCTGCAAACTTGAAGCAGCTCCCAGGTCGTTTTGTTTGTGTTGGAAGACTCTCTTGTTTTCCTTTGCCCTCCCCGAGGGGCTTTCTGCAGCCTCCTGCAATTTTGTTTGATCGGGTTTCTGAGCCGTGGGCAGTGTCCCAAGGCTCTGTGGTCAGAGTGGACGTCAGGGACGGTTCTGGCCAGCGAATTTGAGCGTACAAGTGGCTGCAGACCATTCTGCTCCCCTTCTCCAGGACAGTACTGCAGCTGCTCTTTTGTTTTGCCCTGAAAAGAACTGCTCAAAGAACTTCTTTGGAAAAGAAGATGAGGGTGGCAAACCCTGTCCCTTCTGAATATTGTGAAATCATCCTGAAAAACCACCCTGTAGATCCAGTTTCTCTGGAGACTTATGTGAGCAGCAGGTTATGTCCCAACATGCTCAGATTTATAGGAACACCTTTATGAAATGCCAAGTAATTTCTTCCTAAGATCAAACACTTTGAGAAAGTGAATCTATTTTTGGCGATCGCTGGCAATGCTACATATAGGTGCTTCCTTTGAATTGCAGCTGCAGATAAATAAGTTTTAATTTCCTATGCAGAGCCCACATTCACATCATTTCCTAGCTGTCTGCTCGGTGAAACTCCCACGCAGAAAAAGGAGAGGCTTTTTACGGTACCTTGAGAGCAGTTTGTTGTACAGATGATGCATCCTCCAAGGGAGGCAGCTGTAATTGTAAAGCAGATGAACTCTAGAGCTGAACTCTTCGCCGCGTTGCAAGAGTCACATGGGAACGCTGCTGGTAGCTGAGGAGCTGTGCCGCGACGGGGAAGCAGAGTCAGACTCAGTTAAAGGCCTCTGACCCCACAGTTAAACCCAACAGCACTTCAGAAGCGGGGAGCTGCTAAATAAAAGCTAACTGTAACACTAAAATAGCCTATATTCCATTCACCAAACAAAGCTCATGTGGAAAATGCAAAAGCAGAGCAAAACCCACGTCACTTGGGCGATACACATTCGTAGTAGACAAAAATAATACATGAACTACATTATTAAGGAATGTCTGTATAGCTCTTATGAGAACAGACATACTTAGGTAATGAGCTTCAGTAAAATATTGTTGTAGAGTGAGAAAGCTCAAATGAAAGTATCAGCACAGAGACATTTTTGCCAACCTGACACAGAAGCGTTGCATCCCATTTTGGAGTGAAAACTAAAAATAGTCGTAAGATGTTTGAGGATTTCTTTTCTGGAGGGGCAAGATGGGTATCAGGGGTGTCTGAAGCTTGTGCTGCCAGCACTTTGGACTGTGGAAAGTAAGGGGATATTTCTGGGAACTTCAGTCATGGACTGGAGCATTCACCCCGAAAGCTCACGGGCTGGTAAGAAGGAGTACATGCAGCTGGATACAGACCAAACTTCAGAGCCAGCAGCAGCACAATATCTTCTGTGTGTCATTACACCAAACTCTGCTTGCATCAGCAGGTGAGACTCATTAGGGTGGTGCATCGTTACTTATCACTCCAACCTCGTGCAAGTCTGACCAGTACCACTAGAGTCAAGGCAGACTTATTTGGAAATGGTCCTCTACAAGAGCATTCTATCGCCAACAAAAGCCTCCGGGTCACTGGTCCAGGAGACTTACAGCTGTGGCAGGTGGTCTAGATCCTCTGCAGAGGTTGCGTCTTGCGTCCTCTCAAGGAAAGATGTGCTGCTGGATTACAGCATCTTTGGCGAAAGAAAACGGAAAGCCCAAGAAATTACGCAGGCTGCACTAACCGTTCAGCTGTACAGCCGGCCCTGGGGGGGGGCAGAGCAGCAGAAAAAGCAAATAACCCCACTGGAGTTCATTCTGTACCCGCCGCCTGCTTGAAATGGGGCTTTATCTGGCTGGCTCTTTTCATAAGCAATGAATTTGCGGACATAGGAACTTTTTTTCGTCATATTTCCCTTGCTTTGGAGTACATGACATGCACTGTCTCTGTGGCTGAATAAAAGGTCATGACTGACCAGCTGGTAACACAGAACGCATTTTTACACTAACGGCAGGGTATTCTAGCTTTTGTTTCACATTACAATGACTGCATATTTACATAAACCCTACATCTGTTTAGTTAAATTAAGCCAGAGGGTGATGATCTTTGTCTTTACAAAGGAGCTGATTTAATTTTATTGAACATAGCTTTCCATTTAAAAGATCAAAGTCAGTGCAGCCCCCTGCAGCAACAATTCAGTCTTATGTGTTTCTTCAAATATTCAGATTAAGAAAATAGGGGAACTGGGACTGAAAAAGCTAATGAATTTTAACAGACAACTAGCAATTATTCATTCCTTAAAAAAAAAAAGGAAAAAAAAGAGAAAAAAAAAAGAGGAAAGGAAAATAAAAATAAGAATAAAACCTCTTTGGGGCCTTTGTTTATCCTGAGCTTGAAGAGAGACATTTTTCTTTCTATCAAAGTCCCATGCAGTGCCCTGGCCCTCCTGCCTCTGAAAGTGTCAGGAATTGATAATGGAGGCAGCATGCTCATTTTTAGGCAAATTTCTGGAAACTAGTAATGCTGTGGGGAGATTACACAAAATGTGGAAGAGTGAAGAAAACCTGGTGGAGAACTGGCCTCTTTAGGTGCCATGTTAGTTCCAAGCACTCAGCACAGTGAACTCCTACTTGATAAAAAATCAGTTTGTATATAAAGTCACTTGTTATCTCTACAGAAAATAATGGTAAAAATCGTGACTATGAAGTTGTATCTCTAATGGATTGGATAGATATTTTGTGTCTTCTGGAAGAGCCTGCCTGTCATCCTCTAGCACCTGACTTCGGGGAATTAGTCTTTGTCTTGCAAACTGTTATTTTTGGGAGGGGAATGGCTGAATACCAGCCTCACATTTCACTGCTGCAGTGTGATTTTTGCTTACAAGTGGTTCCCTCACCTCTCAGGTTGACAGCAGCACTTACCACTCCCAACACTGGATGAGCACCATGGCTACATCCCACGCTATGGCAGGATGGGGCCAAGCACGCACCAAAACCCCCTCTTCCCCGCTCCCATCCTGTGGTTACCCCCTGCAGGAAGCCTAGCAACATGGACCAAAAGGAGCTGTAGCACGTTCCAGGTGAGCCTTCAATCTGGACACGGAGGAAACTGCGGACCCGAAGCTTGTTTTGGCTCCAAGGAAACCTTTCCAAGAGACACATGTTTCTTCTACGTTACATCTACATAATACATCCACATTAGCATTTCAGCTTGGATCAGGAACGCAGTTTTGAAGCTTTCCTCCTGACCGCCCCTCCTCACCACGCTTTGCTTCATGTCACAGAACGATCCTGGCATCTGTGAACTGGACTCCATCCAGACGAAGATAAACCGAAAGATCTGGTGCAGAAGCACACTTACTGCGCTACAGAGAGACCAGCCCATGCGACCAGATTAAAGCTGGCCTGAAATAAATCTGTGAGATATACAGAGGGCACACACTGGGTCCTCTGCACCAGCTCCTCTGCCCTACGTGTTCCAGGCCACCTGCTAACATAGACACAGTCCAAAGAGGCTGCGCTGCCGCTTTCTAACCCTCTCACTGCTTAAATGGGTGAATAGTCCCATTTTAGGCACCATATGGTAACCCTGCAGGCCTCCAGCTGCCACTCCACAGATCAACAGCTCAACCAAATGTCTCGTGTCATATCTGGCAGCCCCACGCAGACATCTCAGATACCTTCGGGAGACTGACTGGCTGTGGATGTCTATGTTTTAGGCAACTGAGTACCATTTTACTTAAGTATCTATTCCCCTCTAGGCCAAAAAAATGGGAGCAAATGAGGTTAAAACTGAGAAAAAAGGTGCATGAAATGCTACGGTGAGTTCCGTAAAATAAAATAAAAGAAAGTAAATTAAATAAAATAAAATAAAATATAAAATAAAATAAAATAAAATAAAATAAAATAAAATAAAATAAAATAAAATAAAATAAAAACCTTGTAAAATTTTCTCATAAAACTCTTGGACAATTTCTAAAATAACTAAAAAGTAAAAAATATTTAATTTGGCCAAATGAAAGTATTGCTTTGTACCTCAAGAAACACCCAAACTTTACAAGTAGTGTTTATTGTTCAGTAAGGACTGGATTCACTGACTTTAACAGAACTATTGAGACACCTGATATTAAGTTTCTGCGTGTGTACTTTACTGGTCGAATCCCCCAGATGCTCTGAGGACTGTAGTATCAGGATTTTTGCAGGATCACATCCTAAAGCAAGGTAAATCAGTAAATTATCAAATACCTAAATTTATTGAGGTAGCAATAAAAGAAACTTTGGAAAAAAAAAAAGCTTTGGCACGTCCTCTGCCCTGGGGATGACTGACAGAGAGCAGCCCTCATCCGTGCTAGCGAAAACCTGGCCTCCACAACGGGCTGGCTGCAGGTGAGCAGGGATGGTCCAGGGGCTGACCACTTCGGGACTGCATGGCAGAGGTTGGTGGCCGCAGGCCAGCACTGTGTCATGGGCTAACCTCCCAGTCTTACACAACGACCACACTCCAAAGCTGCAGAAAAAAGTTTTATCTACCAAACATAGCCTAAATTTCTGAGTTTGTATGGAATTATTTTGAGCTTCAGGTCTTTTGACCACTGAAGCCAAAACCCTGACCTCTTGTGGACATCAAACTGCCCAATGAAACAGTTTATAACACTTGAAGCAGGTGATGTTCTTGCTGGGCGCATGATGGCCAGCATTTTTGTATTCTTGCTGTTCCTCTCCCAGTCCTACCTGCATTTCAGCAGCCAATGACAAACCTCTACTTTTGTTATCACAGAATCATAGAATCATAGAATGTGTTGGGTTGGAAGAGACCTTGAAAGGTCATCTAGTCCAACCCCCCTGCAGTAAGCAGGGACATCTTCAACTAGATCAGGTTGCTCAGAGCCTCATCAAGCCTGGCCTTGAATGCCTCCAGGGACGGGGCCTCCACCACCTCTCTGGGCAACCTGGGCCAGTGTCTCACCACCCTCATTGTAAAGAACTTCATCCTCATGTCTAATCTAAACCTGCCCTGCTCTAGTTTAAAACCATTGCCCCTCATCGCTACGTGCCCTTGCAAACAGCCCCTCCCCAACTTTCCTGGGGACAAACTTAATTTAGTTGTCAATTAAAGTAACAGTAGAGTCTTTTTAGACACTGTGGACAAAAATGTGGCAGAAATGCCACAGAAATGGGAAGTATGGAAGTGATTATGTGCATTAACATCCTGCGTGTGGCACACAGCCACTTGCAGACCTTCAATTCTAACAAAGACATGAGAAAAGGACATGTTGGTTTGGTCTCCCTTGCCTTGCTGTTCTGGTAGTCTGCCTAAGTATCTTTGGGTTAAAGAAAAACGTGGACTATGAACATATACTGCATATGTGTAATTAATAGTGTCTGAGGCCACTCACATATATATTACCAGCACTATTTTTAATACAAACCTACACTTTTAGGAACTTGGCATCAAAACCCAGGCAGTCTGGCTTCATGTATAAGTTTGCATAAGGAGAAAAGGCATTTGGTGGCATTCCTCAGGCCAAGTGATATCTTACCTGGCAAAGCTAAGGCTACAAAACGTTAAGGGCAGGCACACTATTTGTATCCTAATCGTCCATGTGCAGTGATGCCCTCTATATGTGAATTTCCTTTGTACCTGGATGCTTCATAATTTCTAAAATAAGTGGAGCACCTACAACTGTGTATTTCCAGTCTGCATGTATGGCAAATCCCAAGGCTACCATTATACAAATAATACACCAAATACATCAGTGTATATTACTAGTATGTATAAATGCATTATATTAATAGTAGATATTCACAAACATTAAACACTGCATGAATAAAACGTATTTTTAGAAGTTTTTCTTTCTATCACTTTGCATATACAGATTGGATATCAGAACTGCAGTCCCGAGTACTTTTTTATTTATGGTACAGCTTCACTGATAATTGCACTTGCTTAACATAGGAAAGTAAGTAAAATTAGTGTTTTAAATCCAATTTACATTTTAGTTATGTTCTTTCAGGATTTGCAGTTCTTTTCTGATCCCACAAAGGCTTATCCATATGTTTAGTTTTACACTTAGGAGCAACAATAGTGAAACTAAAGTACGAAAACATTAGCCTTTGCAGAGCATATGGGGACAGGCTTAGACTTATCACTTGGAGACCTAGATGCTTATCGGCCCTCATTTATGACACATTTTTTGCAGGATGCCCATCACAGCAGCAGCTGATCGTCTTCTATTCCAGTAAACACCACTCGGCCACTGGATTCTCTGTTCATCAGTGCTATGATCCTTTTATTGCTTTACCGCTGGATGACATTTCAGCCTCTCCTTGGGCACCTAAATCTCCCGCTGCAGCCCAGTGAATTCTGGGACACAACTGATGCGGGAACAGGTTCTCCTGGTGACGAAGATGCAACACGATAGCATCTTGAAATGTCACAGTGCCAGAGAGCACTCTGAGGTACTTCGTACATGACCGTAATATGCTTGTGGCTTTACTGAGAATGCCGAATAACATGTAAGTATATTTTGCCTTGCACAGGAAAGCACAGTAGGCAACGGTGAAACAGATAACCTGCACAGATTACTGTCGACAAAAGAAAGAGAAGATTCTTCTGTGGGAAGAAACACATCACAGTGCTTTTTCAGGTACCAAAAAGTACATTAAAAGTATCTTTTAAGTGCACTAAAAAGTATCTTTCAAGTGCTATTACACAGAAGTTGCTTTCACAAAGCACAGTGTTTCTTAATTAGCTGTAGCACTGTCTTGAGAACCTCTTCCTTGGGGGGGCTGGCATCGACCTCTTGGCACGCAGGATTTACCATCCTTCTGTATGACTCTTCAACTCTATTTAAAAACAAAACAAGAGAAATGAAACTACAAATTGCAGGGATATGAAATGGCGTTAGTCCTCAGTCTCGGAAGAAAGCGTTCACACTGCAGAATGACATCCACTGCAAAGAGCAGTAAACCATTAGTAACTATTACAATGCCAACCTCATAGTTTCCTTGGCACTGATTCCTGTATTCACCTGGCATGGCATTACAGTGTTTTTTTCTTTACAGCTTAGCACTGGATACAGTCTGGTACGGCAGGAGGACAGTGGACAGCCCACTTCTAACACCTGAGTTAATTTATTCAGAGCCCCCTCATGTCTCTGAACTATATGGCATGGCTGGTGTAGGTGTGCTCACTGACCATCTCAGCTTTGAATCACTGGAGAACTGGATTACAGAGTTGACACATCATTTAACCCTTTCCTCTGATCAACTTTGCTAACTGGATGAATACCGAGATGAAATACGGGATGAAAACCTCCTTGCTTAGACTATGAGCCTTCTCATAATGCAGAACTCTCCCACGTTTAGTCCTTGAGGATGTGAATGAGAATGTGAATACAATTTTCTATGCTCCCACAAGAACTAATAACGCCAAACATTCAGGCCACAAGCTGTAAGACATTCAGACCACAAGCAAGACTCTGAATGTTCTCACATCCAGGTTGGCAAAATTAACATGCAGAAATAACCCAAGGCTTTCTGAAGAATAAGAAGTAACAGAATTTAAACATGAAAGATTCTTAAATGGCAGGACATTCCCTTAGCTCACCCATCCCCCTGCAGGTCCCACTATACGAACCGTGTGTCCGCACAGGGCTTCTGCCAGAATTTCTCAAGGGATATGTTTAAGGTATAGCATCACCAGAAATGTCAAAAGCCTAGAGGTATATTTCAGCTTTGTGATTTATAGATACAGACACTGACATTCAGGTGTCTATACTGAGGTATCTACAGGAGCACTAGGTTTTTAAGTCTCCATTGTAGACAATGATGATCCAATCAATACATTTGGTGGAGCCTAGACAGCAATTCAGCGCACCCTGAAGTCAGATACCTACACTGCAATTCATTTTCCTCGGCAAATGTATCTAGTATTGCTTGAGATGCCTTGGACTATCTCATTTAGCTTCCAGTTGCTGGTCCAGAAAGGACCCGTGGATTCTGCATCACATCTGCCAGCCTCATACAGATGTCTCGGATCATATCAAATGGCTCTAGATACTTGTGTGTAGATCACTGGGCTCCAAGCAGGTGGTGAGCTGAATCACTTCAAAGCCTCCATTGAATGTATTGACCATCCTGGGCCTTGAGACACTTAGCACAACTGAAGACGTCTACAAGAGGAGATCTAAATTTTGTTCTCTTAATCTGGAGCTCAATTCCAGACCTTTCAGGGGAAGCTGTGTTTCAACTTCTTGCTTCCCAGTTCTGGAACTTTTAGGTCTCTTTCCTTCATGACCTCAGTACGAAAGGTGCCACAATAAAAGCAGCAAGTAGCAAAATACAAGTATTTTAACTCAAAGCTCCTTTGCAGGAGAATGAAATTCTTCACCTGCAGCTTTCAAACTCTTTTAATCAGAAATGACAGAGTTTACCCTCTTTGTCAGCTATGAAGCCTTGGGACATTTTGCTACTGATCCCACAGGGGCCAAGATTGCCTCCATCCTCTTATTCCTCATTAAAGCGTACCTTTGGCGAAACAAGCAGTTAGCTTCCAGCTCAGCTTCCTCCTTTGTTTTCTCCAGCCCTCGACACTGAAGTCTCCGGACTCGCTCCTTGGGGTCAACAGTCAGGAGAAGAACAAGATCGGGTTTAAGCAGATCCTCAGGCCACTGGTACACCTCATCATGAACTGGTGGAAGATCCTGAACTTCCCCATTTATTTCAGTGGCAATTGTGTAGGCAGCTGTGCTGTGCCAGTATCTGCCAGGAAAATACACAACGGAGAGAGAAATTTCAAAGAGGACGCTAATTCTTCAGTAATACAGGAGACGGGTGTCAATATAATGACAAGTGCAATAATGACTAGGTAGGTGAAGCTGTGATTTTGAAGGGAACTGTAAAGAACAATTCTGTGCCATCCATTTTTTCTTAGCAGAGCAATAACATTCAATGCAATGTACAAAATTACTGTGAATTATTAATTAAAACACATGGCAGAAGCTACATATTAGGCAAAGGGTGTTCCCGATACTCCTATCAAAAGAAAGTTTTCTCATATAATGAGAGGTCAAAAGAAAAGTTACATTATATGTCAAAATCTAATACTCGGAATCCCTTTTCTGTGGTTTCATCCTACAACGTGCAACAGATCTGGTAGAGATCATGCAGCTTTCATACGTGAATGAAGACGGACTTTATTAATGGTTGCACATTTCATTTGCATTTAACGTTCCCACCACTATGAGGCACTGTATTTTACATATTTTGGTGGTTTTGAGGCTGGTTAAGAATGACACACATATGCAAACAACTTCTGCCTGTGTGTGTTGCGGCGGGAGGTTACTTTACACCTACTGAAACAAGCCAGGGGTTTCAAAGTGCACCTAGACTTTATTAAGAGTAATACTGAACGCTGCCTACACAGTTAGTGACAACAAGAAATTACGTAAACAAACCCAAAAAAGTGGGAAGCCTATTTCTGGCTTTACATCCTCAAAGAGTAAGTCTGCCAAAAACTTGTCATTCTAATCCACCCCATACCTCAGACCCTTCTTAGAGCCAGCTGTGATCAGCAGCCCTCATTCTCCTCAGGTACATCACAGAACCCTGCTTTTGCTCAGGCTGCACTGTCCATGCCTCCACTATTCCTAAAACAAGATATAGCACTTTTCATGTGTGCTAAAGCCAGTTATGGGTACTACAGTGATGGAAATCCCCCACCTTAATGTTAGCATAATTAATACTCTTCAGAAGATTTAATATTTACCTGACTACCTGCAAAGTGGCACTTTCAAAAGAAAAAAAAAAAAAAAAAGAAAAAAAAAAGAAGAAACCCAGAGACTATCATTGACAACTTCTGCTTGTAACACTAAACTGTATGATGGCACTGATATAAGACAACTTCTTAAATATACAAACCTGTCTATGATCACAGGTGCCTGAGTGGATGCTTTCGCTATTTCTGAAGCAAGAATGTAGTTGCCCGCAGCGTAAAACGCTCTTTTAATGGGTGCTGGCTCATCATCAAATATTGTCCTCCACTGGCTGATGCAAGCTGGTGGAGACCTTAGCAGAATGCCATTCAGGGTGTCCTTAACAGATTGGGTTACCGTGGTTTTGCCTGCATTTCATTTACAGAAGGAAACACTTGTTACATAGCACATCAGATAAAACTGAGTTTTACAAACTGAAAAATGTTCATAACTGTTCACTTGGAGCACATGTTCTGACACCTGACTATGTAACCCGAGTACCTGGTGATAAGGTTTTTGGTGGAAAATCATTATGAGTCTGGTTACAGGAGTTATTGCTCCACTTCCTATTCTCAGGGCCCTTCTCCCTTCCCTCTTGCCAGCTTCCTGTCTTCACTCCTTTAAATGCATTAAGTGCACTGAATGGCAAATCCTCTATATATCCACTTACAATACTTTTCTAGTTACAATTCATGTGGATGTTGCAATGCTGTCACCCAATACTTTTTTTTAGGGGGCGTTTTCAGGTGTCTTTAACTGAAAATGCAGAAAACAAAGTTATTCAGAGGCAACTAATATTTCTTCCTGAGACAAACTGCTGCCAGTTTCCCAGGCTACCACTACTTATTTGAAAACTCTCCGGTAAAAGTATGTTTCATCATCTGCACCAGAAATTTAACTTCCAGTACTCCACTCTTTGTATTATTTCACTTACATAGATAAGGAATTCATCCACTGAATGAAAATTAGCATGGACTGTTTGATCTTTTACAAGGAAGAGGAGACAGACTGGTGTTTATAATTGCTAATTCTTTCCAATATGTCACAGGTTTCCAGGTTTTTTTGAATTTTTAAGTGTTTTGAATTTTTAAGTGGCTGAAAGCCACAGAGGTGGCTCTTTCCAACAATCTCTCACCCGCGGTTCCTCACCCACACGTGGCTCTTACCTGTGGCATCCAGCCCCTCGAAAACCACGACGGGAAAACCCCCCTTCTTCTGGTGCTCGGGACATTTCTCCAGCAGGTCGAGTACCGCTTCAGCCTCCGGGATCCGCGCTGCGCACTGCAAAGGGGGAGACGGGGACCCTTCACACCCGCCCGCATCCCCCTGGGAAGCCGGGAGACCCGCAACCCCCGCAGCCCCGCCGGGGGCTCACCTACCTCCCGCAGACGCTGTCGGACGGCGGGGGCGGCGGGCGGCAGGGCGCGGAGGAGGGGCGGGGGGCCCGGTGGGCAACGCCGCAGCATCGCCGCCGGGAGCCGGGAGCCGGGAAGCGGGAGCAGGGAGCCGGGAAGCGGGAGCCGGGAGCCGGGAAGCGGGAGCAGGGGGCCGGGGCCGGCGGCAGCGCGGAAAGGGGCGGGCGGCGGAGGAGGAGACAGGGGGAAACGAAACTATCCCCGCCGGCGGGGAAAGCGCCTGTCGCCGGGGAAAAGTCCGGCAAAGGGCTGCTCCTCCGAGGGGAGGGTTTTTTCCTTCCCTCCCTCCCGCCCCCATAATGGCACTGGAGTGAACGGGCTTGGTCCCCGCGGGAACTGGGAATTGGATCCGTGCGTGGATGGGCTGGAAGTGAAAGTGAAAATAAAGTCTTGGCCGCAGGATCCGTCCTGTCCCTCTCTCTCCCCCAGCAAAAAAAAGGGTCACGTTACAACGGACTCCCGTGGCTGAATCCTGGTGGTCTCCAAAAATAAAAATAATAATAATAAAAAAAAAAAAGAGGCAGGGATAACTTCTTTAACTCCATGAGGTCCTGCTGAGACATGGTGACTTGAACTGTACCACTAGTCAAGGTATGGTTAACTATACCAAGGTTTCACAAAGCAGCAAAATAATGCCATCTGCTTTGTTCTCAATACTTTTCTGGGCAGCGCTAAGCTTTTTGTTGACATTTTTGCGGCTGCCTCCCACAGAACCAATGATTTCAGGGGCGTAGCAACAGGGACCCTGAGATCTCCTTCCTGAGATGTGCCACTATGGCATTGAGTATACAAAGTTTCAATTATTATTTCCTACGTGCATTGCCTTACCTTTACCTACACTGAAGCTTATCAGCCACTTTTCTGTTTGTTCATTTTTTTGACGTGCAATTGGTTTGCTGCCAAGTTTCGCTTCAAAAGCATTGGAAAAGCTGGCTGTGTTCCTCGCTGACCCGGCTCAGTCCTTGATCTTCTGTTTTTCTGTTTTTCTGATGCCGCTGTTGCCTTTCCCCTCCCTGCTGGCTGAATGGAAAGAGCTTACTTTCGTTTTTCTTCTGCCCCTCCCGCTGCCTTGATGTACCCTTGTTTACAAGCTTTCCTTGTGAGCCAAGCTGGTGGTGCTTTCTTCATCGTTTATAATATGCTTATGAGATGATTTATAATAGGCGCATGATGTCTGTCCTCCTGGCTAATTACTTAAAAGTATCTTCTTGCAAGATTTTAGGTCTTTCCCATCAGATTATACACAAGCGGTTCAGGTAAAAATATAGGAAAAGAGAGTTGCCTTTTACGTCCAAGACAGGTCTTTGTATTTAAAATCAGTGTAGCGAGTATGAATGTTTTGAAATCAACTTATGACACACAAAATCACAGAATGGTAGGGGTTGGAAAGGACCTCTGGAGATCACCTAGTCCAACCCCCCTGCCAGAGCAGGGTCACCCAGAGCAGGTTGCACAGGAACGCATCCAGGCGGGTTTTGAATGTCTCCAGAGACAGAGACTCCACGGTCTCTCTGGGCAGCCTGTGCCAGTGCTCTGCCACCCTCAAAGGAAAGAAGTTTTTCCCCATGTTTAGACGGAACTTCCTATGTTAAGTAATTTTCAGTTTCTTCAGAAGGACCTTTATCATTTTGTCTTCTGTATAATATGAAATAATGTTGAAAAGAAATGTGCTAATTATGTGAAAAACACTGTTCTGGAGCCTCTTCACATCTTTGAGGGCCCACAGTGCTGGCATGCAGCTCTAGGGAAGAGACACAGACACAGTAAGAAGCTGTATGACCATTCAAAAATGTTTTGATCCACTCAAAGTGGAAAAAGAGGGTAAAACCCCTGACAGTTAATCAGCCTGTAACTTTAAAAATATATCTAAGTGCACAATCCTGTAATGTAGATAAACAGCTGTCTGAGACGCAAGGCAGGAATTGCTTAAGTTAAAGGCCCATGAATGCATAGGTACGTAAAATACACACAAATAGAATACAGCTGTTTTCATGCAGAATAAACTTTAAAGGGCACCAGTAAAGGGCCCTCCAGTAAAGATGAAGGTCTGGGGATAAGATTGAAAGAACACAGACGTTAGTATAGAGTCAGGCCAGAGACCCTCCTCTTCTGCCCATGACAGTGGCCAGTGCCAGATATTAGGAGAAGAGTATGGAAAGGACACGGAAGGATCCTTCTCCCAACACCTTGTCCCAGATTCTAGGAGTCATCTGTTCAAGTACTTCCTGAGAGGAGATCACATCCACACCATTAAGGGCCCATGGTGGACTGCTTTCAAATGTGCCTAATTTGTGTCCATATTTATATTCTGTGTTTCATAACTTGATTACCTGTGTTTCATAACTTTGTGACATATGACTTTCTGACAGTTATGTCTTAACATAACTTTTCTCTGTGTTTCATAACTTGATTACCTATATTTGGTAATTTCAGTGGCACCCCTTGTATTCATTCATCCTGAGGAGGGATGAGCACGAGTACAAGGTCCTTGACAGAAACCCATTTATGGTGCTGCCAGCGCAATGGGGGAGAGATCATTTCCAGCTGGCAGTGGAGCAAGAAGTAATACATTTATCAAATGCTAAAAACCACATCTGCCATTGCGTGACTTGCCTGGTTGTCTTTGGACCATTTCTAGTCCTCACAGGTGATGTGATAATGGCTCCTCCTTTAACCTTATTTATGTTACTGGTTCATGTCAGCAATTTTCTTTCCCTAGCAAGATACTGTTTGACTGGAACTGCCAACTAGCCACACTGGAGAAAACAATCTTTTTATGTAAATAAATAAAAATACATTATTTAGATAAATAATATATCATTGTATTAAAGTTTTGCTTTCCTAGCAACTAAGGAGCAAAACAGCATTATCCATGTTATTCCAGTTAGAATCTTCCATGCCAGTCATGTACCTATATACCATCCAGTTCACCATTAATGCCATTATTTCATCATTTTTTGGAAAATTATATTTATCTTTAAAAGTTTTTTCAGTTCAAATTTGCAGAACTGAAACATTTCAAGTACTGAGACTCCATTATGCTACTGTAAGATGACTCCTATAGGAAAGAAAGGGAAGGAATCAGCAAAAACTGCTTCCAAAGGACATCGTGCTTTTCTGAGCCTCTTCTAGAAGGCTCCAGGACAGAAAATTTCATAACGGTTCTTACTTGAAACATTTTTTTGTAGATTTAAAGTGAGCATATAAAAATGAATGCTTGTGTTTTCGTGTGGGTCTCACCGTAGAGCATGTGAGCCAGAACAGTTTGGGAAGTAAAAAATGAATGTCTGCCTTGTTGCTGCTGGGACTTGTACATCTGTAGGGGGCACATCCCAATCTGGGTTTACTTTGTGGGGCTTCACAGTAATGCAGAGAGTGTCATCTGAAAATACACCTAATTGAGGTGAAAAATAGAGCTTTTATAATTGCCATTTTCTAAGAAAGCACATATAAAATTACAGAGAACAAAAAGCCTTGAATAAGCTTGAGTGTTAGGTTCTCTGGATGTTTTGTTCCTTGAAACAGACACTTTCACTTTAATAGAAAAACACTTCCAAAACGGTAATGTCTTAGTTCACTGAGTCATTGCGCAACACTTCTGACATGCTCTTGGAGTATCTGTGTATCAGATGTAAGTCTTGTGTTGAGAGAAACTGGTAATCGTGAAGGATTTTTTTACTGATTTTGGAAATTAAGTATTTTGGACCTAATTTGGACCTAATTTGGACCTAATGCCAATGGCATCCTGGGCTGCATAGGGAAGACTGTGGCCAGTAGGTCGAGGGAGGTCATTCTCCCCCTCCACTCTGCACTGGTGAGGCCACAACTGGAGTACTGTGTCCAGTTTTGGGCTCCCCAGTTCAAGAGGGACAGGGAACTACTGGAGCGAGTCCAGTGAAGGGCAACCAAGATGATTATGGGACTGGAGCACCTCCCTTATGAGGAAAGGCTGAAAGAGCTGGGACTCTTTAGCCTGGAGAAGAGAAGGTTGAGGGGGGACCTGATTAATGTTTACAAGTATCTAAAGGGTGGGTTTAAGGAGGACGGAGTCAGGCTCTTTTCAATGGTTCCCAGCGACAGGACAAGGGGCAATGGGCACAAGCTAGAACATAGGAAGTTCCATTCAAACACACAGAAAAACTTCTTTACGGTGAGGGTGACAGAGCACTGGAACAGGCTGCCCAGGGAGGTTGTGGAGTCCCCTTCTCTGGAGATTTTCAAGACCCGCCTGGATGCAGCCCTGAGGGATGTGGTTTAGGCAATCCTGCTCTAGCAGGGGAGTTGGACTAGATGATCTCTAGAGGTCCCTTCCAACTCTGAAGATTCCGTGATTCCGTAATTTTCCTATCCATCTGAAGCACTAGGCAATGAGCTCAGGGCTGAGGCTGCAATAGGTCTAGGTCAATGTGCCAGCCTCAGTGGATCTTCTGCGATGCCTGAACTTTCAGAAGGTCGGGGAAGTTTCTGAGACAAGGTGAGCTACATAATAATTTGTCACCTGCAATAAAATCTCCGTGCAAAGCTGTATGCAGAGATTGTGAGCCTGGTGGCATATATACATGTGTGTGTATATATATACACACACACGTGTAACACAGAATATTTCTTGAGATGCACAATTTGAAGTGTTGTGATTGTCTTTAAGATCTTGTGCTTACCGCAAGTATTCTTAGCAAAAGTTTTCCATCCCAAAAGAGGGAGAAAGGCTGTACTCCCTACCCCTGCATTGTCTCAACTTGACATGAACAAAAGTAGGAATGAGGTGAGAAAGGAATCTGAATTGGGGACAGAGAAGATATGAAATGGGACAGAGTTCCTAACATGAAGCAGAAGGGATGTATAGAATGAGCGAGGGGGAAAGAGAGCATACCAGACTTCTCCAAATTAATTGAAACACTGAAACAACCAAGGAGCAACTTTAATGTCAGGTTTCAGTCTAAACTTGCATTGTCTTGTCTTTCTCCTTTCACAAATCCATTTTCAAGTTTGTGACCAACAAACCCTTCATTTTATTAGAAAATCCTGCTTTCAACCTTGTGTCTTACATAAACCTCAAGCAACTGGAAGGGCACGTGGATAGTTTCTCCCATGGTAACTCACTGAAATAGTCTCTGCTGACAAGCTCTGATACAATTTTGGAAAGTCTCAGGAGCTGAGATGTTTCCCATCGTGCTGCAGCAATACATTTATCAGGTGGCATTAGCAGGGACAGACACAGCAAGAATTCCCCCCTCCTGCCCTACTGGCATGAATCCATTCCAGCAAGAAACAGCTGGTAGAGATAACAATAAATACTGGCTGAAGGGGAAAACCTGAAGCCCTATTATTCACTGATCCAGCCATTACTGAACCAGTAGAACATTTCCAGGAAAGTGAAGGAAAGGTGATGGGAATTTAAGGATAGCAAATGACAGTACTAATTAACATAAAGTAAACACTTTTTATTCACAAGCAGGTTTTGTTTCCCATTAAAATTTGCAAACAGGATGACACTAGTTCTCCTACCCCTTTTTCAAGAAAGGGAAAAAAAAAAAAGTCAACATGAGAGCAAGACTGTCCTGCTACGTTAGCAGTTCTGGCAGATCAATGGAAGTGAGGGAAGCTCCAACTTAACCCTGCCACAGCCAACATGCAGTTGGTAGGTGTTGAGATCTGAGTATGGCTCCGTACCTTGGCAGCAGTGGTGACACTAAACTGCCCATGCAAGAATAAGGACAGACTGACTCAAGGCAGGGTGAGGCTGAAAAGCTGCGGAGGACTACTTGGTGTGTCGACACACTGGAGGACTGCAGATAGCAACTGGTGCTATGAGGGAGGTGCTCCTTTCCAGCAATAGCTGTTGTGCCACCGAGGAATTGAGGAATACAGGAATTGGCAGCTTGGTCCCAGTCTCTCCTGGTGTTACCGTGAGGGGACAGCCATCTGCCCCACCAATGTGTCACCTCAGTCAGCTGCCAACTTTTCCTGCTGTTAAGGCTAACCCCATAGTCAACTTGGTGGAGTAGCTTTGCTTGAGGTGCTTTAGGCAGTATTGGAGATCAAGAATTTGAGAACCTTCAAGTATTTTCTTTTTATGAATCTGAAGTCATCGGGCTCCCTAACCTGGAGTGCTCTGCAGTGCGAACCTGTTTAAACTTCCAGGGACTCATAGCTGTCTCTGAGAAGGATGTGGCACAGTCACACAATTTCAGCTTTCTCCCTGCTTCACCAGTCACACCCTTTTGACCAGAAGAACTGAAGCCACTGAGCCCACACACACCAGAAAGTGTACCTCAGGTGCTAGACGTGCTCAAACCTGGAGGTGCCCAAGCCAGCTACCGACCCTGGGCAGCCGGCGGGTTTCGTGATGGCGCTGCAGGGCAGAGCAGCGAGTCTGGGGCGGGGGTCGGGTGGGGTAGGGAGAAGTAAACCAGCGAGCGAGCACCTGCCGCTCGGTGCCAAGTTTCCGTTCTGCGAGAAAGGAAACCGAAACCGAGTGGTTCCCCGCGCCCCGGCGGGGCGGGAGGGGACGGGTCCGCCTCCCTCTTAAGCGCGGAGCGCCGGGCTCCGCTCTGCAGCTGGCGAGCCGAGCCGAGCCGGGTCCAACCGAGCCAAGCTGAGCTGAGCCCAGTCGAACCGAGCCCAGCCGGGTCGAACCGAGCCGAACCGTGACCAGCTGCGCCCAAGTGAACCGCAGCGCATCCCGCCGGGTCCAAGTGAACCGCAGCGCATCCGGCCGGGTCGCACCGAGCCGAGCCCAGCCGGGTCCAACCGAGCCAAGCTGAGCTGAGACCGGGCCCGTCGAATCGAGCCGAACCGTGCCCAGCCGCGTCTAACTGAAGGGCAGCGCATCCCGCCGGGTCGCACCGAGCCGAGCCGAGCCATGCCCCTGGGCGCACTGGTCCGCCTGCCGCTGGCGCTGGCGCGGGCGGCGCTGGCGACACTGCGTGGGCGACTAGGCGCCCTGTGCTGGAGCCTGTCTCCCCTCTCCTTGCCCCTGTCCCTGCCCGGCTGGAAGAGGGTCTCGGCTCCCAGCCTCGCCGCCCCGGAGAGCTGCCGGCAGGAGTGGGACGAGCCGTCCCCGACGCCCACCAGCGTCAATTACCACTTCACCCGGCAGTGCAACTACAAGTGCGGCTTCTGCTTCCACACGGCCAAGACCTCCTTCGTGCTGCCGCTGGAGGAGGCCAAGCGGGGGCTGGAGATGCTCAAGGAGGCGGGTGAGTCCCAGGGAGGGGGCGGGGGGTCGTCGGTGGGAGCCGGGGCGGGGGGATGCGCGGCGGCCGCGTCCCGGCAGGACCAAGTGGCGTCGGAGAAAGTTACCCCTGTAATTAGACAGTCGGGATCCCTCTTCACATCGCTGCGGTCGGGCATGGACAGCGTGTGGAAGGAGCGGGGCAACAGGCAGACGGAGTGTCCTAGCATCTCTCTTTGGTCCTTCTCTAGGAATGGAGAAAATAAATTTCTCGGGAGGAGAACCGTTTCTTCAGGATAGAGGCGAATTTGTAGGGCAACTGGTGAAGTTTTGCAAGCAGGACTTGAAGCTACCAAGCGTCAGCATCGTGAGCAACGGCAGCCTGATTAGAGAACGTTGGTTCAAGAAGTACGGTAAGGCAAAAGCCCCGTGCACAGGAGCGCTGGCGGGGTTTGGGAGCTTCCTTGGGGCGGCCTCACCAAATACGGTTTTCAGTGCAAGTGGGAGACAGTTCGCTAGCGGTTCATTTACAGCAAACACAAACCAAATGTAAATACCGGTGAAATATTGTTAGTTATATGTTGTGAACATAGTCAGTTTTACTATTGACTCTTTGGTATAATAGTATAATAAAATAATAGGCTCAGGCTGTCTCCATAACGTGCGCACACACACACACAAAACGTGGGTTTTGATGATGCCACTGCTGTGGCTTTTGTCGTTCATGTGTTGACTTCCCAGAACTGTATTTACATGGCACTTTGTGACAGATCACGAGGCGGTGAAAGTGGACAGAGTCCCAACAGCTTTTAACTGAAGGACAGAATATTAACCAATTTTTAAAACTTGTTTTCAGGTGAATATTTAGACATTCTGGCAATTTCATGCGATAGTTTTGATGAGAATGTCAATATTTTAATTGGCCGTGGTCAAGGAAAGAAGAACCATGTGGAAAATCTGCATAAACTGAGACAGTGGTGCCGAGAGTATGCAGTTGCTTTCAAAATAAATTCAGTGATCAACAGATTTAATGTTGAGGAAGACATGAATGAGCAGATCAAGGCACTCAACCCTGTGCGCTGGAAGGTAAGAAAGTGGCATATACCCTAGGTTTCCTGGTCAGAGAAAAGTAATGATGAAGTTCTGGAGTTGTCTGAACCTCTAATGACCTCAGTCAGATCTCCAGCTCCAGCTTGAGCTAGCGTTAGTGGACTTCTTCTCAGTGCTATGTGATAAATATTTCAGCATACATAGATCTATTTTCTTTATGATATTAAAAGTAAGATAGAAGTTCTTTAACAACTGAAAATGTGTCATGATGTCGAGAAAATGAAGAAAAGTTAGTGTACAATGCTACATTGGAGTTAATACATCAGCAATATATAAGTGTACATTACACATTAATGTTCTGTTATAGAGTTTTAGTGGTTAGTGTACATATATCATTTTCTACTAGAATTGTATTAAATACATTATGCTTATTAAATACATTATGCTATCGGTTTGAAAATGGGTAGAGATAATGTGACATAAATATGGGAGAACTTGTGGCATAATCTCTCATTATTTGCTTCATAGAAATTGGTGTATATGTATGATCTCCCAGAAAACAAAAAATCACTGTGAAATCTTGGTCCTACTAAAGGAGTGTAAGGAGAATGTGACATACATTTTAACATTTTTATCAAGTTTCCTGGCCTACTTTCTTACTGGGGTTACAGAGCACATTGATGGCAAAAGCATCTTTTTTCCCCGCAAGGTCTGAATGTAGTTGAGGACTTGGCCATTAGACAGAGGCTGTTAAGTGGACAAACTATTGCATTTTGTTTCTGGGAAGTCTTCTCTATCTTTTCTGCAGTTGCCTGAAGCTACTTAAACTTGCAGTCACAAATCAGGTTAAAATCTTCAAACATACAGATTGACTGGATAGTCTGCATTGTACACAGTACTTGCTGGCATTTATGATACAGCCGTACTATTTGAGGTCCAATCGAAAGTTAATTTGAGCTTTTATTGTCTATGCCCTTATTAAGACCAGAGCAGTTAGGATTTCTGTGGAAACCTGGTCAGGAACCATGACTGTATAAGTACATTTAGAACTGTGTAATGTTAATTTGCTAAAAATACGTCTGCACTGTGCCCTTCATGCAATATTCACTTATCACAATTTGTGTCAGTGTGGCTCCACTGACAGAAAAATTAGAGACATCGCTACTGAGACAACTGGAGGTTTTTGTCACGGTGACGGTGTCTTATACTCAAGGGAAGTGAAAACAGCAAATCTTAACCAGGCGGCTTTTGTCTTCAGGTATTCCAGTGCCTGCTCATTGAAGGGGAGAACACTGGTGAGGATGCCCTGAGAGAAGCAGAGAAATTTGTTATCAGCGATGAAGACTTTGAACAATTCCTGGATCGCCACAAAGACGTCTCCTGTTTAGTACCGGAATCTAATCAGAAGGTAAAATTGAAACTGTCCTTTTGCAACTTTAGTTTGAAATAAAGTCGGAAAGACAGAAAAGAAAAAGAAGCATTCATGGCAATTAATGCTTTCCCTATTAGTATTGGCTCGGAAGAGGTACAGTACAACTTTGTCAAGCAACTGGTTTTGTTATGGTGGAAGACAAGGTTTTTGATTTTCTTTAAGGCTTTTTATTGAGCACAAAGATATTAACAGAGGCGTAAAAACTCGTTGATCCCAAGCCTGTGGAAACCAGGGGGAGTCCTCTCACAGTGTCAGTGGGATGGATGTATAAAGTATCAGCACAGAAACTGGAGAAACTGAGTTTCCCACACATGAGTGGTGAACTCTAAACAATAATTAAGTCCTTTGGAATTGAATAGTCCTTCCCCACCAGGTCACAAGAGCCTGATAGGGTTGAATATTAATGTAGACACACTTTATACTTTAAGCATAGTTTCCTAATAGAGATTCACCATGATGTTATGCTATGGCAGTGTCATTGACCTACATGAAGTAAGGTATCATCCCAGTCAGCATTATATTGGGTACTGAGGGATAGGAACTAGTATTTTTGCCTGACACATCTTACTAGGTACTCCCTCACACAACAAAGTTGTATTTTTAACATTGTCTATCTGAACTCCTTTGGACTGCATGTTCAGGCTCTTTGTTCATGGGGAGACTCTTTGTGCTACGGCAGAGCCCAGCAGGTCAGTTAACAAGCTGCCATCCAGCTTATGTTAGCTGCAGTGAAGAGCCTAAGGGTGGAGATCAGACTCTTCTCTAAGATGCCTACAGACCCTATACGTGGCATAAGAAGAGTTAGAAGGCTCACTGTTAAGAAAGTTAATGAACTGAGTGAGGAGATACTAACTTGAACCAAGTTCGGGAATGCCTATAATCTCCCATCTCACCTTCCCTTTCCTCTCCACAGATTAATAATCTCCATTTACAGTTTACTTTTTAAGGTATAGAGAGCTCAAGTGAGCAAACTGGGTTGCCTCTGCTATGAAGACCTAGAAGCGCAGTCTAGTGTTTAAGGCATTTTGTGAGAGAGAGCACTCATCAGAGGAGGTGTTTAGATCATAACCCAGAACTGTTTCTAACTTTTTTTCCGTGTAAGAAGTCCTACAAAAAAAGAGTAGACTTCCCTGAGTAGGTTTGGTTCTAGAAGACTGTTTCTGATTTCTGTTAAACCTGTGTGAAAGATGGGTAGCAAATTGATTGAACAGATTTCCTATTCTACACAGCAGCAAGCACCAGGCACCCAGAGAATTTTAGAGAAGATCATGTAGGAGATGCACAGTTAGCTGAGCAAACATGTCTTATTTCAGCTGTTGGCCTATTTCTTGGTGCAGACCCGAGAGCCTTCTGAGCTGGGAGCGCACCTTCATTTTCTGGGGTGATAATTAAACACCCCAGCTTAAACGGTCATGTCATTTGTTTGGAAAATGACCTAATCATTCCAGTATGCAAAACAGTGCAAGTTCTGCTGGTGTAGAAGTTAATAGAAAACTTGGATATTATTTAAAACACCTTCATCCACTTGGGCACCCATATTTCCATAAGACACTTGAGAGGTCATATTCCAAGAATTACTGGTTTATTCATGCATTAAGTCATGCTAGTAATCCTGTCGTTTATTTCTATAAATTTGATCCAAGCTCACTGAAACAGTGGTAAGACACTACCTATTTCAAAGATTTGGATCAGGCTTTGAATGAACAGTTGTTTGTTTTGTTCTTGATTTTTCACCAGAATGGAATTTTGGTTTGGATATTAATTTCTTTCTTTCTTTTGATCTATTACAGATGAGGGATTCATACCTCATTCTGGATGAATACGTAAGTCTTTGTTTGATGCTTAGTATTTATTTGCTATTTGCATAGTATTTATATGCTAATGTATGTATGTATACAACAGTGATAACCTATTCTATTTACTGTGCAGTAAATTTACTACATGGTAAATTCTATTTAATGGTAAATTCTATTCACCTATTCACGTACAAGGAATAGACGTATTTTTTCTCATCAAACATATTAAGAACTTGAATTTAAGTATGACCTGAGGAGGAGTTGCCGTCAGGTTGCATGTATGATCATAGCATCACAAATCTTAAAGTGAGATGTGTATCTTTGAAGGATGTCTTTGCTGTTTTTCTTTAATTTAAAAATACAGAACTTGTGCTGAAAGTTAAGTTTCAAAGAGCCTACTTAGTTTACATGTAACTGAAGAGCAAACATTTAATCTTCAGGAGTTATGGTATGGCTTCCTTCCTGCAAAGATGCGTCAGTCTGTGTAACTGTGAGCTTCTGAGCCTTCTAAGGACTACAGTGAAACTGTTTATGCACTTACATAGGCTTTTATGGGATTAGCCGTGCAACTTGTTCAATTCTGTAGAAAAATAAAGGTTTTACAAATTGACTTTCTAACATCTTATCTATTGATGTTCCAGATGCGTTTTCTAAACTGTAGAAATGGACGGAAAGAGCCTTCCAAGTCTATCCTTGATGTTGGGGTAGAAGCAGCCATAAAATTCAGTGGATTTGATGAGAACATGTTCCTAAAAAGAGGAGGAAAGTATGTGTGGAGTAAAGCAGACATGAAACTGGACTGGTAACTCGATATACTCATACATGACTCAATGAGTTAGGGCAGGTGCATTATGTAGAGAAAATGGGTGCGTGTATATATGTGCGTGTATATATGTATCTATATGTCTAAGGCTTTTAACTACACTTGGTATATTATACAGGTTGATGGTCAGTATAACCCTGTATGTGAACGTGTTAAATGTTTTTAGAATGTAGATTATGTTCTTATCTATTGTTTGGTTGAACTTTACCAAGCGCCTTCAGAGTTCTCATATAAATTGGTCTCTGAAATCGACTTTCTAGTCTATTTTATGAACGACTTAAGGGTGAACTGTTAATATCATGTCACGCAGGAAATGGTGTGAAATCTCTAATTCGTTATAAACAGCTGTAATGATGGATAAGTAGAAACTCTTAATCAGGGGACGTATTCTGCCTAGTTCGTATGGAAAGGTGGATTGCAGTTCCTCACTCCATCACAAGAGGGCCGGCCGGCAGGCCTTTGGAAGCACCCCCTGCCTTTTTCAGGGGTAATAATAGAAGGTCAAAATCTAGGAATCATTGTCTGTAATAATATACTTAAAAGGAAATGAAGATGAAAAAATTGGCAGTTTTCATTCTTTAAGACTTAACTGTAAAAGCGTCGGTTTTTCTTGTCCCTCTCCTCCATATACACACATGATATTTGCAAAAATATTGGGGGATGTAATTTTCTGTGAAATGTATTTTTAGTTATGAAAAAATATTATATTTGTCCTAAAACATGAAAGTAAATTTTATCCAATGATGAGCAACTTCTTATTTCACCTTGGCAATGACCTTAGTTCTAACAAATATTTACAGAGAAAACATTATTTGCATTTTATTCATAACTTCCTTCATTTTCCCTTTATCTGTAAACATTGATTTAGCATTTTAAACATTTTTTTTCTCTTCCCATACATACAGATTCCTTCTGAAATTAATTAACATTATGTAGCACACCTAATACGTATCTTCTGTTGCATACCGGCTGTGTTGTTTGCATGCTTTTTATTTTCATATTTTTTTAATTTTTATTTTTGTTAGTTCATGTATCATGTAGCCTTGTCTTAAAGGTTGCTTGGCCCAGTGATCATTCTTACTTGCTGGCTACAAACGTGCAGGTATTAAGTGAAACTAATTGGATTTGGCGATAGCTGTGTCTGATTTTAAGAGCTGGCAGCATCAACATAAAATAGAGAAAAGCCAAAAAAACTTGCAAAAACAAGTAATCTAATATGCTGC
Organism: Rissa tridactyla; assembly: GCF_028500815.1. Taxonomy (NCBI): domain Eukaryota; kingdom Metazoa; phylum Chordata; class Aves; order Charadriiformes; family Laridae; genus Rissa; species Rissa tridactyla. The sequence goes on from NC_071468.1 coordinate 108,849,581, forward strand.
CCTTGTCCTTGGTTTTCTGGCAATTTTTCTGGCTTTATAATTACAGTTTTCCAAATATAACTAGTCCCATTCGCTCCAAAGCTCTGTACGAAGGGCACAGGGATAAGCATTTCACAAAGCAGAAATGAGCCGGCACTTCTCATTCTTACTGTCCGTTGAAATCAATGCCCGGACTGTCTCACATGTCTAAATATCTGCAGCAGCTGGGAAACAGCATGCATTAAATGTACTGTATAGAGAAAATTACACCTTCTTTCCTTTTTCTGCTAATGCTAGTTTATTTTTTTGAAAGAGTTTTTCAAGAGAAACGTTTTGCGTTCACCTAATGCGTCTTCAAAGTTGAAGGAGGAGAGCGCATAAGTAGGAGCTGCTACTTCTGAATAAAGGCAGGTACATCTCTGAATACACTGTGAAAAAGTTTCCATTTATAATTCCTTCAGTTGCTATTTTTACTATGGTAACTGTAAATAGACTGCCTCAGTGGTGCTCTTTTGTCTCTTTGTATTTTGCATTTTGCAATCACAACACTCGCTAGACACTTACATTTCAGTATTATTTTTTTTTCTTGTATTACTACTAAGTGACATTCAAAACGTGGCCCACAGGCATTAACCCCACAGTCTTTTCGCAGCGGTTTCGCTGACCTCAGTTGGAGTTTTGCCTCAGTAGCAACTATGGGCAGCACAGATTTATCTAACCGTGGGATTGGACTTCCTCTGCCTTTCCATCGCTCAGCTGTTAAATCCAACCTCTTCCTCAGCATCTACGCCGCGTGATAGAAAAGAAGCATTTTTCCTTTGCTGCTGGCCCAGTCCCAGCATGAGGAAAGATTTAGGGCATCAATGTACCACTAAATCTACCAGCTTGCTGCTTCTGCAGAAAATGCCAGCTGTATCGTGACATGCAGGTGTGAGGTGCACAAACTCCCATTCAGACCCCCAAATCCTGCTATTCTTCGCGTTTTACTCTGGAAACGGCTATTCTTTTGCTGCAAGAGATCCTCTGTGCCTACGGAGGAAGCTGCAGGATAAACAAACGGGAGGTGAAAATGTGAAAATACAGTAAATAATGTAAAGACATTGAAGATGGCTTTTATCAGAAGGTTCTAAGTTCTTATCTGCTTAGAATCTTAAGGATTTTACATCGCCTCTTGCTACCTACGTAATTAAGAATAAGTTTCTGCTCTGTGTGATATTCTTTTCCAAAGGAAATGCCAGTTGGGTACACTGGAAATGAAGAATTTGACATAACACACTTTGATGGAGAATCGTTGAAGTTAAAGAATAGCTACCGGTATTTTTCTCTGCAAAATTAATTTTTGTGTAAAATCTCTAATTTTTTTTTTTTTTTTTTGGCTAAAGCTTGATTAACCTAGGTTTGTTTTTTTGTTGTTTTTTTTTTTTTAAATCTATAAACACAATTCACGTTGGACCAAAAATGGACTTCAGGCTTTTATTCTGTAGTTGGGCCTAACTTTCAGAAAAATAATACTGAATTCAATAGGGCTACTCACTGGCATGGAGATTACATGCACATTGTGGCACTGAAGAATCAGGATTTAAATTTAAGTCCTGTAAACACAGATATGCTTAATTGTATTTTCATGTGTAATCTCTTAGTACTGCAGCTAAGCGCTTGCTAAAGATGCTGAATTGGGGAGGAACCTCCGCTGTGGTTTACCAGTATTAAGCAGATAGTATTTGTAAATTCATATTTGTAAAATTTGTAGAGAATGAGTGTTTGGGAGACTGAGTTACGTCAGTTAAAATCATCACGTATATACCTTGGATAATGAACAAAACTGTGATTTAAATGCATTTTAAGATGCTTTCTTTTTCAGTTTGAAGGATGCTTGATATATTTGAATGTTAGAAACGATGAATTTTTAAATGATACTGCCGCATAATTAGTGCTAAGTATTTCACATGAGTATGTTGCACATTTCAATAAATGTTTCTATTTTCTTAAGTTTGCCTGCAGTTTCTTTTTTTCCAAAATACAAGCCAGAACCGTAACGGCAGAATGTGCGACTGCACTCACAAGAGAGCCGTAATTCTGGATGAGGTCTGTATTTAGCACAAGGGTCTGCTTGCACAGTGCCGAGGGCAGCATTTAGGCCAAAACGGAGAATAATAGTCATGATTCTCCACGTGATGAAAAGCATTTGTTCCATGCTGGAGTAGACTGGCCTGTGCTGGGAGAAGACGGTTAAAATACATTGTGCTGTTCAAGTGACAGCCATTACGAAAGACACAACTGTCCATAAATATCTGAGGAGAAAACAGGATTATCTTCTGTTATGGTAAATAAGAGAGAAGAAAAAAAAAGGTCAATTTAGAAGAGTAAAGACAAGCGGCTTCTGAGGCTCATCTCCTCATCTTCAGGCTGCAGTATGAACTCTTGTACTAGACAACCTGAAATGGGACTTTTCATGGTAATTTGTTGTGTGTATGGGGGGAGGCTTTGCATTTCCCCCCCGCACCTGGCCTTTGCCAGTTTTTTTCCCTGCATATGCCAGTGGAGCAGAGATGCCCGGGAGCCGAGCTGCAGCGAGATGCTCTGTGCCCCGCTCCCCGACCCCGCGGCCCCCACAAGGTGCCCCCCCTGTGTCGTGTCACCCCTGTGCGGCTCGGCCAAGGGCGCAGGCTGCCTTTTGCTAAATCAACCCGACTGCTCCCGTTCACCGCTCCAGCTCCGCGTTCTTCCTGTGTGCCTCTGTGCGCTACGGAAGAAAACCAATCCTTGCTCCATACATAAACCAACAACAGGAAAGCAGCTGGTTTTGCTAAACAGCACTTGCAAAACAGCCATGACCGTCACGGTTTCCTTACATTTCCCTTCTTTCCCTTCCTTGCAAGCATTCCTTACGTTTCCCTTCTTCCCTTCCTGCCCTCCTGTGCAAAACCAGTCCCCCCCGTCTTGTTTCTCTCCATCCGCTGGATGCCCTGCTGGGCCGGGAGGGGTGTCACTCTAGGGCAACCCGAGATGAGATTCCTTAAAAAAATATATATACATTAAAATACGGTAAAAAACCATAAAAAATATTTAAAAATATTAAAATATAGGGAAACCTTAAAAAAATATGAACTACATATTGAAATATGAGGAAACTGGCATCACGGGGCGGCCGCCTCCTCCGCTCGCAGCCGGGCGGCATCAATCCAGCCGCTTCCAGGCGGGAAATCCCGGGACCCCCGCGCACGCCGCGCCGGGAGGCGCCTCCCGACGCCGCCAGGGGGCGCCGCTGTGCGCGGCGGCCGCTTCAAAGCGGGCGGTGGCGGCGGCGCGGCGGTTAATGGCGCCCGCCCTCACCCCACCCTCCTCCGCCGCCTCCTCCTCCTCCGCCGGAGAAAAGCCCGGGAGCGGCGCCTGCCGCGCACACTCCAGGCTCCGCGGCTGACGGCGCCGCCGGGGGGGTGGAGACCATGCCTGGAGCGGCGGCGGCGGCGGTTGTGGTGCCCTGCCGCCGCTCCGCGGGATAGCGCGGGGCGCCGCCGCGCACCTTCCGCCGGCCGCCCCGCCCCGCGCCGGCAGAGGCTGGAGCGACAGGGTGAGGCGTCCTGGGGGAGCCGGGAGGTGGGGGTACCTCCGCCGGGGCGGGGGGGGGTTACAGGGGGTGTCCCCGCTCCCCGGTGGGGCGGCGGGTGGCGGGGCCGCGCACCCGCATCCCCTTATGTAAAGGGCTCTGCCCGCCCTGTGGGGCGCACATGGCCGTCGGCGGGCTGCGGGCCTCCTCCGCGGGGTGCCGTAAGAGCAGGACCGGCGTTATTCCCGCTGCCGGTGGCTCTCGTCTGCCCCGGCACCCAGCGACACCCGCTGCGGTGGGCGCCCCTTGGCCGGTGAGGGGGTGTTTCTGTGCCGGGGGGGGCGGTGGTCGCTCGGTACGGGCTGTCGGGGTGGGGGGAAGGAAGGGGGCGGCTGCCGGAGGTGCGGGTGTTGTCGGGCAACGTAACGAAAGCGGTGACTGAGACCCGCGTGTTTTCTGTGCTCTGATTTCCATAAATGAGCTGAAGCTTCTTGGAACAGTCCGGTACCTCGGGGTGCAAGAGCCTCTCTTCAAGGGGGTGAAAAATAATAAAGAAAGGAGTGTGTGGCTTGACATCCACCGCCAGTGTTCTCGGATACAAGTGAAGTGTGGGGTTTTGGGGAGAAACTGGCTCGTTTGGGTTGCAAGGGTGGAAAAAGTAGGAATGGGAGTCGGTTTTTTCATGCTGGTATTTCATTTCTTCCCTCATTGTGCTTAAGAGATGCTACCGTTGACTTTTTTGAGATGTTGGAAGAAACCATATGCATGATAACGAGGTTCCCCCCTCCTCCTTCCCCCCCCCCCCCCCCCCCCCATCCTGGATCCCCAATGTCATTTTAAATCAAGGGTATCTTATTCCTGAAAGATCAGGTACTGTATCACTCTGTTTTTATTGCTGCTAAAGAACTGGAACAGGCAGTGTCAATGGGGCAGGCTGGTGGAAGAAGATACAAGCTGTTTGAATTTCCACCGTGTTCTTGGAAATACTGTAATTTCTGCCCTGGAACATATTATTCCCTGTTCTACAACGAGCATGAACGATGATTTATAAATAGATCCATTTGTTTATATTGTGTCCCCTGTAGCCAAACAACTGTTTACATTGTGAAAGGGATTGCTTCATTTCACATTAGCTTATCAGTGCTGACCCAGGGGTGGCCACAGCCGAAGTTACAATGTTCTTGGGCAGAGAGACAACGTCAGGAGTTTAGAGTTATAAACTCCTGGTTGCTGGCCTTTCTCTTTGCTTGTGTGTGCTCCTCTTCTAGACGTGAGATGTAGTGAAGGGGTGGGGGAGAAGGAAGGGTGTGTGGGGATGTGGTGTGCTGAGGGGCAGATTTGTGCCTTTAAAGAAACTGCCCTGTTTATACTTAGATGGGGCTTTACAGCGTGGGAGAATCAGAGTGACTGTCCCCTAGTGATGTTAGGGCATCAATCAAAGTGACCTGACTTGAAGTTTGCTAAATACCCAACAGAAGCAAGATCGAGTGAGAAAAGAGTGGGGAGCGGAAATATTTGCCCTGGTACTATTTGAAAAATACAGGATTTTTTTTCACGGTGAAGTTCTGTGTTTTTTGGTTTGTTTTTTTTCCCCTCCTTTCCCTCGCCATCACGTTTCATTATCCTCTTGTGCAATCTGTATATTGTTCATGAGGGGGAGAAACCATCTGTGATTGAAATATGAGTACAATGACGGATGTTTCAATCTGATATAACTACGTTGAATGAGACATCCTTCAGGTAAAACAAAGGGTTGTTTTCCACCCCCCACCCCCCTTTGCCGGCCTTCTAAATTGCCCTGATTCCTATTCTGGGAGCTGCTAGGTCAAATCATGTGTTTATCATCTACAAACAGTTATTGTAGATTTTTGCCCTTGAAGCACAGTCTAGTATTCTGAGTTATCTTCACTTGCAGTCTGGATTTTTCATATTTCAGTACTTTAAGGCAATAATTTTTGGGGAAAAACAGACTATGTATTTGCTTTGTTTCTAACGTTTTTTCTGGTACTACATTCCAAGTCTTTGGCACATTTTCTGTGTCTTTTTTTTATTATTATTATTTTTCTGTAACTTCTGACAACTTTCCTCTCAGTTAAGCCAAAAGACAAGGCTGCTGTCTTAACCATGAGTTTTGGCTGCAGTGCCATACTGAGGGTATGAATGGCTTCAGTGTATCTGTATTTACAAGAATGCTCTCATAGGCTGGCAGAGAACTGTTGTTTGCCCTCCCAGTGCTGATTCAGGGAAAAAGATCATCCCGCAGCTTGATCTGCGCACGTAGACCCTTTCTCTCCTAGAGACCTGATGTAGCGGGGGAATCGGTGCCTGTTGTGTTTCCCACAGTGTTTCCCGTGGAGTAGTATTAATAGTTAAGCAGTCGAGTTAATAGCTTAGGGTTTGATTAGGAGATTTGCTTTTTAACTCTATTCCTTTTTGTATCTTGAGTTACAAAAAGGAAATGGAAAACAATTACAAACCAACCCACCTCTCAGTTTGAATGGCTGTGGTCAGCTGTTCTTTTTATAAGATGGGATCCTTTTCTGTTCTGCTTTGCAGAAAGGAGCTCATAATGTTCATCTTTCTCTGACCTTTTGAAGGAGATCAGACAAAAAGACCATAATGGTAGTTTCTATTTTTCACTCCTGATGGCTGGGAGGAGCTGTTGAAAATGCACTTGCTCCTCTGGCTGCATGCTGCAAAGTAATGGGAATGATTTTTCTATTTCATAATCAGATCAGAAACGCTTACAGCTTTTCTGCATATGCAGTCAGGGAGTAGTGGAGCTGGCGGTGCTAGTACAAAACGGGTTTTCAAATAGCTTGATTGTTTGCTGATGGTGCCATTTGTGGTGGTGACACCATAAGTGTCCTTCCTCAAAAAGGCTGATGAAAATGAGGAACAGAGAAAGTAAACCAATGTGTCTGGTGGTTTTAGTTACAGTGAGGAAAAAAATTCTCATCAGATGGTTCTAGTCTTGGCAAGACAATGTTATTTCCTTTTTATAGTATCATGTCATTCAAAGACTAGCAAGTGAGTGGTAGCTTGTTGCATTAAAATACTTTGCAGTTATCCTCCAGGTACCACTATGGTAATTTAATACAAAGGCATCCTGTTTGTATTGAATGGAAAGGCCTTATGATTGAAGAAATGGACTAAAGCTTACTTAATGTAAGCTTTTTCTGCCATATAATATCCAAAGGATCACCTGAAATACTCGTGAGTGAAGATGGGTCTTGTAGTTTGTCTGGAAAATAATAAGATTCTGACTTAGCAGGTTCAGGCATAATTTTTTTTATGGTATACAAGTGTTCAACTTTGTTTGCATTGACCACAGCTTTGCTTGCAAGTAGCTACGTTCTGGACTTTTGTAGTCTTTATATTTACTCTTAACTTTCACTTGGAAATTTTCCTGACTGTTCTGTTTCTGGAGCATTGGGATTATTTCCTGTTATCATAAAACTCCACTCCGAATTTGAGCAATCTGTGAAAGCTATCACTGTGGCTCTTGGAGAAGGTTTCAGCTGACCTGCCTTCATCCCAGCTCCGGCCTCTAGTAATTAGGTCATCCGCAGCGTAAGAATTGGATAATACCTGACAACTGTTGTACACATCCAGCCCTTGTGGAGGACTCTTATATTTAGCTAGTGAGGAATATGAAGATGAATTTAGGAAAACATACTAATGCAACAGTCCATTATTGGCCCACCATAAGCTGTTACGTGGTCATCTTCCTATGCTTATTATCCTGCTGTATTTGTTTACCAGATGGTCTGCTTCATGTTTTATTGCTGGTGAAGATCCGTAGCGGGAGCTATGTGTGGATTTCTTCATCTCACAGATATTAATCTCTTACATGTAGTGTAGTGTGTGTATATATATAAAATGTGACATATAATACTTTACATATACATAATGTCACATCTATATATCTAGAATCTAGTCTTGAATATTTTAAACAATGTCTGTTAGAGGCCAGACCTAGTGGAATTGTCAAAAGCGATTGTGTACTCTCCCACCCACGCTGGCTTTCCCGAAACTCGCACTATTATGACTTCTGATGTCTTTCCCGTCACATTGCCCTTGAGGTACATCCGTTCCAGATTTGGGTATGCTGATAATGAACCTTTCATTTTGTCAAGCAATGCAGACTTGAGGTAGCCACCTCCTCTTGCGGGTAGTTGGTATTCACAGACTGTGGTAGACTCGTACAGCCCGTTCCTGGTGGGGCAGCAGAAGTGGCGAGGAAGCCAGGTTATCGCTCATCATGGAATCACAGAACGGTTTGGGTTGGAAGGGGCCTTAAAGATCATCTAGTCTAACCCCCCTGCCATGGGTAAGGACATCTTTCACTAGATCAGGTTGCTCAAAGCCCCATCCAGCCTGGTCTTGAATACCTCCAGGGATGGGGCATCCACAGTTTCTCTGGGCAACTTGCACCAGGGTCTCAGCACCCTCACAGTGAAGAATTTCTTCCTAATAACTAATCTAAATCTACTCTCTTTCAGTTTAAAACTGTTACCCCTCGTCCTTTTACTACACTCCATGATAAAGAGCCCCTCCCCATCCTTCCTGTAGGCCCCTTTAGGTACTGGAAGGTCTCCCTGGAGCCTTCTCTTCTCCTGGCTGAACAACCCCAACTCTCTCAGCCTGTCCTTATAGGAGAGGTGCCCCAGCCCTCGGATCATCCTCATGGGCTTCCTCTGGACTCACTCCTACAGATCCATGTCCTTCTTATGTTGGGAGCTCCAGGGCTGGACACAGTACTCCAGGTGGGGTCTCACAAGAGCAGAGTAGAGGGGGAGAATCGCCTACCTCGACCTGCTGGCCATGCTGCTTTTGATGCAGCTCAGGATGTGGTTGGCTTTCTGGGCTGTGAGTGCGTGTTGTTGGGTCCTGTTGAGCTTCTCGTCTGCCAACAGTCCCAAGTCTTTCTCCTCAGGGCTGCTTTCAATCCATTCTCTGCCGAGCCTGTGTTTGTGTGCGTTTCATTGAACGCGTCCAGTGATGACGAACCGGAAGTTATTTATCTTTTTCTGGTATTTATAAGGATCTTTCTGGCAGATCAGTCTATCTGTTATTGCCATAGATGAGCGTGCTAGATGATTGCTGAAGCTACGCATCCAGGGCTATACGCAGAGTAATTTGGGATGGTGGATCTGCTGCGGCCCTGAGCCTGCAGTCCAGCCAGATGCTCTCGCTTGAAGGACTTTTGGGAAATGCCCAGTTGTTGCCAGGTACTCAGGCGTGTTACGTGACATAACCCGCCAATTCCTGGAGGAATTCACACTCTGTTTTCAGGCAGGGCTGCCCGCCCACAGTGACCAGGCAGGGTAGCTGTGGTGGCATGGGTGTGCAGAGTCCTCTCCCTGCCCAAATGCCCCCTCCCTGGGGTGACAGGAGGAGTCATGCCATATTGCTTAAGGCCTGATGCGTTAGACAGTGTTTATGTCCTCTTAGGAGGAAAATGAATGTTATTTAACTTTGGTTTTCCTTCTTTTGCTACTTAAGGAAAGAGCTTTCCCTTCATCTCTGTATACCTGCATTAAGAAATACATCCATGCAGGTGGACTGAGAGCGATGCTCTGTGGCTTGTGTGGTCAGGCTTATGTCTCCAGCGCAGTCTTGTAACAGCCACTGCAAATTCAAGACCAAGCTAACTGCAGTCAGCATATAGATATTTTTAGCCTGGTTTTCTGAGAAAACAGAGATTACGTGCATCTCTTTCTGTGAATGTCTGTCTTTTGCTCTCACTTTTAATAATTTTCAAACCTTTTGACCAATTCCAGTTGCATTTGTGAGAGGGGTAGAAACTTACCTCCAATAAACCTACAAGTTTTCTGGCAGGAGGCAGCCTAGGCAGATGGAAAGATGCCTGCTGAAGGAGAGATTGCAGTCTGAACTCTTCCTACCACTTTGACACACTTTCCTAGGAAACTGGATTTTACTGGCTCAGTTGCTTGCGAATCAACTTGTATTGTGCTCCTATTTTTTGACCTTATCTCAAATTAGACTGTTACTTCCTCTTTGGATATTTCTGTAACAATTTTGGATATGGAGGAAGAGCAAGTGTTCAGTCCTTATCCCCAAATAGCTTTATAATACTGCAGAAAGCGCCTGATGAGAAAGAAAAAGCTTTTTGGTTTTTTCTTAAACGTTAAATTATAATACTGTTTTTCATATATTATAATAATGTGCTGCTTATGTAATTCCCTTCCCCTGAAAATAATTATTTTAATTCTTCTTTCTTTTATTAATTTTGGCTTGTAATAGCAATCCTTTAGAGACCCAGAAACTTTCAGGTTTCTTGTAGTTGTCTTGTATAAAGATTATTCCTTGAATGGGGCACGTTACTTGATAGGATGCAAACAGAAGCAGTTCAGTTTTATTTCCGTTATTTCTCCTGTCTTTGTTTTGCATAAACATACCCTGTGTGACTCTTTCAATTAGCTGATCACTTTTGCACACTGATACCTGTTGAACGCATCTTACAGTCTTCTGTTTGCATCTTCATGCTGATTCGATTAATGTTGTACCGTCATCTTCCTTCATGTATAATGTATTTCTTGTCATGCATTTGGAGCCTAGAGGAGAAAACACCTACACCTACTTTCTTTAGATTAATTATGCATTACTCCTACCTTTGATGTGTACTGTCCCTTCTTACTTTTGTAGAAAAAGTGCTGACCAAATGTGCACGTTGAGGGTATGTGTAAAATGTTAGATTTGTGGAGAGGCAGTCTATATTTTAATTTAAAAAAAAAAAAAACCCACAACTTTAATGCTTTCCATTTTTTTTTTCCTGATGCTCTTTGTACTTTGATACTTGTTGACATCTTACATTTTGAAAGGTTTGTGGATGACATTTCTCTCTACTTTAAATTACTGGGTTATTTTTGTGTCAGTCACTGTTTCCTAGTTGTGTGTGTGTGTAGCTTTCTAGCAAAGATGAAGTGACGACATCCATTGGGCCACAGCTGGAAAGCCGGGAGAGGCAGGATAACTCAGGTCACCGCTGCAGGATGCGTATGGCGCCTCAGACGAGCTGTTGGTGCTCGTTACATCTTGAGGTTTGGTCTCAGCTGATCCCCAGGACCAGACTTTCCAGCTGTGCAGGTAGGAACACTGCAAGTGTGCTGCAGGGGCTGCCTGGGAGGATGCAGGAGATGGATCAAGGTGACACTGGCGACTCTGCCACTTGCGTGTGGACCAGATAGGTCAGAAGTCCACTGGTTTCTGGCTTGCTCCTAAGACCAAGCTGGTGTCATATAGTCTTTGTGCCTCAGGTAAGCCGCAGGCAAAATAGACCAGGCAACTCTTCCTGTTAATCACTGGGAGATGAAATCTGTCAAGGCTGTTAAGCACAACGTGGTGGTGAACTTTGTAGCTGCTACGCGTGTTGACACTGACCACTTCCTGAGGGTGCGGTGTGTATTATCTTATCTGCAGCTCTGATGGTAAACAGTTAAAAGCCTGCGTGTTCATGGCTTTCCATCCGTTCCTACTCACCTGCCGGGTGCACGTTTATCTCGGGGCTCCAAGCTAGTTTGTTTTTTTCCATCTTCTGACATGATGGTCCCTGGCCTTGGGAAATGTTACGCGAGGAGCATTTGTGCTGTGCGAGGCTTGCACTACCCAGCGCTGCTGACCCTGGCACCTCTCCATGCTGCTGTTGGCTCCAGTGTGTCTGTCTGGCTGTGCCCTGTACTTTGGATGCGTGCGGCTCCGAGGGAGCCGTTCTCCACAGCGTGAGCTCATCCTTCTCCCCACTGCTGTTTCTCACCTCTGCTGCTCGCCTGAGCAAACGCCGCCAGGGTTTGGCTCGCATCAAATCCCTGCCCTCACTGGGCATCAGCCGTGGTGGCGTTCAGAAATGTAACCTCTCCTTTCTTCCATGACGTGATGTCCCACTGGAGCGGCAGCGTCAGCCACATACTTTCCATGGATTTGTGCCTGGAAATCCATTCTCAAATATTTTTACCAGTGACTGTTATTGAGGGTAAAATGTCTAGTTCTTGCTTGTTTTCCTGTCCCCTTTGCATCTATGAAGAGGCATTAGTAGGGTGACAACCCACTTGTCTTTCATCTTTTGTTCCAGGTTGACATTGCCTTCGAAAAAATCTCGCTTCAGAGGGAGCAGCAATGTAGTTCTAGCTTCAGATCACGTTAGATATTTAGCTTAAAATCAAGTTATGACAAATCCTTAGACGACTTATAAATCCAAAGAGTGTGATAGTCTTTTGAGCAAACTGTCAGTTAGCGCTAAATATTTTCACCAGTCACTTCACATTTCCATTAGCTCCTGAAACAGCTGAAGTTCACAGATTTGAATGAAATATAATGCTGTCTTCACTGTTTTTCAATTTAGACTAGTGCTATGATGCTTTATTATAGTTACAGGGAAATGTGTTTTCAGGGGCTGCTCTTTATTGGGAAGATCACTGTTTTGTTTTCCCCTGTCTGAAAGGTCTGCATGGGGTTTTTCTGGTTTCTTTGTTTAGGTTTTGTTTTCTTCTTTTCCACAATTCTACTGTACTGGTCTCCAGACCAACGCAGGCCAGGCCTTGTTACTTTCATTAATGGGAATCGTTGCTTTTGGATGGGATGGTTCAACGTAGCTGCCAATACAAGGAGGAGTCAAACCATCATGTCCCCTCATTGTGCTAATAATAGTGATGTACTGTTTTTTCTGGCAGGCAACACTGGTGCTAGTGGCAGCTTCAGGAGGGATCGTTGGAAGGGCAGCAGGGTCATTCAGGATCTCTGCTCTTTCCTCTCACCTTAGTATCTTTTCCTCATACAGCTTCATTTCTTACCCCTTGAGACTGAAACAGTCTTTTAATTGAAATAACTGCGTGTTTCACACTGTGGTATCAAATAATTCTGATCTTGAACTGTGGAAGAAGGGCGAAGATGGTGCTATTTTTGAGGGGAAAAAAAAAACAACCCAACACCCTCAAGCAACCAACAAAACAGTTTTTGTGCTACCCTGGACAGAGTGTTACTAAAATTACAACTTGGAGAGTGACAGGGTAAAACAATATGTGGATGTGCACAGCAGGATGTCCTATCAAAGTCACCTCAGCTAACATGAAAATCCACTTGTCTTCTGAATACCACGGGAGCTTTCATATGATTCCCTTAACATGAGTGCTATAGGAATTGTCCAGCCTTACTGGTTATGGAGGCTTTGAAGAATTCACAGTATCTGGAGTTCGATACGAAAGAGAGGAAATTCATGTTCTCAAAAAACCCCCCAAAAAAACGAAAAAAAAAAAACCCCAAAAAACCCAAAGAAACCAAACCCAACCAAACCCAAAACAATACCACCCAACAAAAAAAAAAAAAAAAACACAACCAAAAAAACCCACAAACCAAACCCCCTCACCCCAAAAAAAAAAAACAAACCCAAAACAACAAACAAATGAAAAACAAACACCGAAACAGCAACGACCACCCCAACCCCACAAAACTGTACTGTTAAAGAAAATTAAGGGAAGCAGGCTTAAATGAAAGACAGTAGAAATCTGTCAGGTTATGGCAAGGTTAGATATTTTCTAGTTTAAAGATTTCTGATAAATGTTTTATGGACTTTGTTTTTTTGTTTCTTTAACGTTTGCCAATTACGCTGAAAAGTTGTTAATCTTGGGAAGGGGAGGGAGAGGGTCTGAAGCAAACCTAGAAAATCACCTTGAAGTAAAGCACAACTAAATTGCTTCAGAAACAGCAGCTCTATCTTTTCCCTGTGTAACTGCCGGCATTACTGCAAAGCCCGTGTAAAAATACGAGGAAGTCGAAATGGCTCATTCCTTCACGTAGCAGGCTGCTTGCCCACCCTCTGGGAGGGGAAGGGGAAAACCAGCACGTATGGAGTAAGGCTGTGGGGGTCAGTGTGTGTCTGACGGAAGAGACCAGTTTAAGGGACATACTGAGAACTACCTGAAGCTAAAAGTGAATGGCCCACCTCTAAACAGGTATTTGGGGTGGTGATTGGGAAGACAGTAGCTATCTTTGCACTTGGAAGTTGCTGGAAGGCTGCAGGAGGTTAGTCTTCTGACCATCTGCAAGTAGGTCTTCCAAGAAATGTGTGGGAAGTGCTCTTTGTAGAAGCTGTAGACCTGAACGTAGGTGTTTCATGTTAGTCAAAGTCTTCTGTGTCTGCTGTCCAAATGTTTCAGGGCTTGAGTGGGATAAAATCCAGAGGTTCCTCAATGAGACCCCTCCTAGATGTTTATCAGAGCTTTGATTATTTTCATTCAGTGAAGACATACAGAACTCTAGTACTTAAAAATGGTAAATGCTGTAATGTGACAGTAAGAAATAATTTACAAGACCTAGATTCCTATCTGCATGGACCTCTTACCTTGAGTGCAGACATCAGATATAGGCGCATTTGATGCATTTATAAAAGCTAAAGAGAACTCAGTGATAACGGTATCTTCTGTGATTGCATCATTATATGCTTAGGGAGTCTAAGCACCAAATTGACTTTCTCTGTAATTGAGGTGACTCCTGCCGTTTAAAACTAATATATACCTACAGTGATGGGAAGTCTGCAGGGATCAGAAGAGATTCCCTGATTTGCCTGAGACCTTTTTTCTAAATATGCTCTTCCTGTATTTCTCTAAAACAACAGTTACTTGTCATAATAATAATACAAAAAACCTCCTCCAGTTTCATTTTTTTCTTCCTACTCAGCAGCCATTCAGTACACAGAAACAAGGAAATGAGGATATTTTGAAATAGGGATACTTTGCATAAGTTATTTCCAAAAATACTTGCTGTTCTTGAATGTTGATATTTCCTATGGATGTTAACAGTTAAGTAATATAATGGAACTGCCAAAGGAAACAAGATACGAGTTCCTCAGAAAAGAATAATGTAAATATAGTGTTTTTTCTCTCAATGCAGCATGCTTTGGCAGATGCCATCTATTCAGTGGCAATATCACATATGCAAAGCATGCAAATGCAAAGAGAGCGGCTTCAGGCCAATCTGTCTCAAAACGAACAAGAGCATGGGGCATCTGATGGTACATCTTAAAAGTGTACGAACTCTTAATGTGTAAAGACTTGGTGTGCCTGTAAATGAGTGAGCAGCACTTGAAGGACAGGGAAGATGCGAGTTATTTCAGAGCCTTCTTGGAGGATCATCTGGTGTTAGCCATGAAGGCAGCCATGCTGAATGGAGGCCTTTGACTGCTGTGGTGGTATGAATTACAGCATTGCGTGCCATGCTATAAATGAGTAACAGTGTACACAGAGAAGGGACTGTGTACCCTGTATACAGAGCTGTATTTTCTTGTTCGGATCACTTCCATCTTCTTTTATGCTCTTTCCCTGTGTTCTCCTGTGTGTGTATGGGGTGTTGGTTGGCTCGGTTTTGAGGCTACATGGGAAACTTGAGGCAGAAAACTGGAGATAAATTACATATCTAATTCCCTTTTCTATCAAAGGACCACAGTCATAGAATCATAGAATGGTCTGGGTTGGAAAGGAAAGGAATGGAAACGATCATGTAGTTCCAACCCCCCTGCCATGGGCAGGGACACCTCCCACTAGACCAGGCTGCTCAGAGCCCCATCCAGCCTGGCCTTGAACACTTCCAAGGATGGGGCATCCACAGCTTCCCTGGGCAACCTGTTCCAGTGTCTCACCACCCTCACAGTAAAGGATTTCTTCCTAATATCTAATTTAAATCTCCCCTTTTTCAGTTTAAAACTGTTACCCCTTGTCCTGTCGCTCCACTCCCTCATAAAGAGCCCCTCCCCATCTTTCTTGTAGGCCCCCTTCAGGTACTGGAAGGCTGCTCTAAGGTCTCCCTGGAGCCTTCTCTTCTCCAGGCTGAACAACCCCAACTCTCTCAGCCTGTCCTCATAGCAGAGGTGCTGCAGCATTTGGATCATCTTCATGGCCCTCCTCTGGAGCTGTTCCAACAGGTCCATGTCCTTCTTACGGTGGGGACTCCAAAGCTGGATGCAGTCCTCTCAGCTGATACAGCACTTTTGGTAAATGTGCTGATACAACACAAGATACAGGGGAAAAGCACTGACAGTCACTTGTACAGCTCTAATCCAACAGGCGTAGGGAGAGTACTTCCGCAAAGTTGCAGGGATATAGGGAGTGTATGCTTTGGGAGAACGCCATTCTTGCCTCCTATTTTGCCGTTGTTTTGCCTGTGTAGCTCACTGCCAGTCAGCAGTGACCAAACCATTGCGAAGTCTGTCCACCTGGCTGTAGACTACACAAAATGCAGCTGTACCTCTGTTAACCTCTGTACCTTTGTCCCATGTTGTGCAGGCATTTTTGTGGCCTGAAAAAAGTCATCCCACATATTTCTCTTCACCCAGTCACTCTCTTGCATGCTCAAGTTTCAAGGGAGAATGTAGGCACTTCAGGACTGGAGGAACATGAATCTAGGACATTTACAATGAAAATCTCACTCATTAAAGAAAAAAAAAAAAAACAAAAACAACCCACAAACCAAAAAACCTACCACTTTTCCAGTCAAATTCTTAGTGTGTTTCAAAGTACCTGAGATGAGCCGCAACTTCTCATGTCTCTTTGGGACTGACTGTCAAAATGAGGTCAGGTTAAACCTGTGTGGAATTCCAGGTTAGGCTGAACCTGCCCTCAGACTCTTGTTTAATTTCTCTCTAGTACTTCAAGTGAACAGTAGCTTTGAAAAATATTTCCGAATGGAGGAATTAAAAAATGGATTTATGTTCTTCTTCTTATGTTCTGTTTGCAAGGGCATGTAGCAATAGGACGAGGGGCAATGGTTTTAAACTAGAGCAGGGCAGGTTTAGATCAGACATTAGGAAGAAGTTCTTTAAAATGAGGGTGGTGAGACACTGGCCCAGGTTGCCCAGAGAGGCGGTGGAGGCCCCATCCCTGGAGGCATTCAAGGCCAGGCTTGATGAGGCTCTGAGCAACCTGATCTAGTTGAAGATGTCCCTGCTCACTGCAGGGGGGTTGGACTAGATGGTCTTTAAGGTCCCTTCCAACCCAACACATTCTATGATTCTTATACGTTTCTGAGGGATGGATAGAAATTTTCCAAAATTCAGACTTTTTTACAGACTGGGCACTTCCCTTCAAATCATAGTCAAATTATTTTAATATTTCTCCTTAAGAAGCTAGACTAGCAAGCCATGTGGAAGCATTTTTTCCTACACGATATTAAGACTGTTCAAAATGGTGTGATATGCCTCCATCTCCTTTTTTATAGGAGTCCAAACAATATTTCATCAACTTTACTGCATTTGAATATCATCTGGAAGGATTACAAAACCTTCTCCAGGAAGATAAATATGAAACGCTGATTTCGTTATGTTAACAGTAGGCTTTGATTTTTTTGTTCTTCACTGGAGGGAAAAATAAATAATAGGGAAGATGTTTTTCCATTCCAACTCTTTAATGAGCAGGTGGGTGTGTGTGGAGGGAGTTGTCTTCTCGGGAAGGCTTAATTGTGTGTGCTTTTCTATTGCACATATTATAGTAAACCTGGTAGTTAAATCCAAGTTAAGACCACCTCTTCTTACAAATCTAAAATGACAAGGCTTTTTTTTGCAGGTGCATCCAGGAGTTAGAGTAGTAATAGCTGTCAAGTTCAAAGCAAAGCTAGTAATTAAATCTTCTGGCCTATCATGTTAGAAATGTAATATATTTCCCTGTTTTCAGCACACGGTATCTCCTGTATTAGTATGAATGGATCTATTAAAATACCTTTTATCACTGTGCTTTGAGCTTTTCTGTCTTCATGAAATCGTGTAGCTGCTTTCTGTAATAAGCTTTTAAAGAGCTTCCCGCATCTGATCTGATAAAAAGCATCATCTTGTCATGAACCAGCCAGATGAATAACTGTTCAGCTGTAGTAACCTCAACAATACTTGCTAAGAGCAAATGATGTGGGATACGTAAACCCAAGGGAAGGAGGGGAAAGACTGTGGCGGGTGGGTCGCTTCAGACTCTGCTCCAGGGAGTCCATGGGAATTTCACCTCCTGGCTTGGATGACCGCAGAGTTGTCACGCAAAGGTCATATGCGCTTCTCTCTTTGCTGAATGTTACGCTTAAGTTCTGCTTAAGAGTTTCAAGATGAAACTTTGTGTGACCTCTCTGGCACAGGGATCACAGGACTTGGGTTCTGTTGCAGCATGTAAATACCTTGCACAGCAGAACTTCCCTTTGACGAGTGTGTTGTGTCCCTGGCTCCCGTGGGAGCCGTTGCTGCCGAGGGATCTCATCTTTCACCCTGCGCTTCTTCCCTCTTTCTGTAGCGGTGACAGCATAGGACTGTATGAAATGCGGTCTCCTGACAAGGCTGAGGAGACCGGTGAGGACATTGCGTTTTGCATAATCACACATTGTCACCACCATAAGTAAAGGTGAGAATCCAAAGCTGAAATTCCCTCTTGTGCCTATAACCTGTCAAACTTCATCCTCTTTCCTACGCGTCCTTAAGCTTTCATCCTTGGACCCTGTGGCTGCTGGGCTGTGAGCTGCATCATCAGCTCTGACAGGACGAGGTGGAGGGAGATGAGTTTCACGGCCATTCGTGCCTCCGAGCTACCCTTGGCTGACACAAAAAACAGATGAACCATGGGCTGTCACCGCCATACAGAGCAGATCCCACAGCCTTTCTTTCTGCATCTGCCACTGGTCCTGTGCTGAGCCTGACACAGGTTTCCGAATTCTGCCTGTCAGCTTGTGGCTCTGTACAATAGAGCTTTTTTTGTTGGGGAAAACCATTACAGCACATCAGCAAAAACACGCCGGGTGAATGGAGCGGCAGCTGACTGCAAAATATAAACAAATAGATGTCTGTTGGAAATAAACTGGGAATCAAGATGCTCCAGAAAGACTGAGCCTAGACTAGACACCATTTAACAGTTTCATTTGTAAGACAACAGCTTAAAAAAAAAAAAAAAAAGCAAGCTGATTATGCTGTTTGCCAGTCTGTCATTCCCAGATTTTAATGATAAGCATGATTTCTTTCTTTTTGATGAGTAAAACCGTAAAACCAAAGGTATGTATGCAGGGTGTGGTTGAACACAGTCAGATTTCCCAGTGACAAGTTTTCTGGACATCCATAGCATGGGAGACTGCATCCTGGGAAGCAACGACTCTGCAAAGGCATTAGGGATCAGGCTGGATACAGAACTTTAAGTTCCCAGTGCACTGTGGCAGGGAGAAGGGAGAGGGCTAACTTAATCCTTGGCAGATGGGATTTATAAAAGAAACATTTTTCTCTTTACACGGCATTAATGACAGTAATACTCAAATTCTGTATCTGGTCCTAGTTTTCACATCTTTAAAGGGTCTTTTGAAAACCTGCAGGAGGTACAGAAAAAGAGCCACAAGAATTATTAGTGCTGAAAAAATTCCTGGTAGTGATTTAATGTGGAAAGGGTGGGGTGTGAGCAGCTTTTATTATTTTTTTTTTTCCTGCATTTGTCTTATTTGTAATTATTGTATCCCTGTCCAGACAATTTTAGGGCAGACTTCATCTTATCCAAAGAGAAATGTCTAAAATAGGCCGGATGGATTGATCTGTCAGGTCCACCTCTGTGAGGCAGATTGCTTTGTTGGTGGTGGAGGGCAACGTCACCGGCTGATCAGAAGTAGGCAGCTGGCTCAAACACTGGTGTAAAAATGATCAAGACAAAACAGGCTGAGAAGGTTATTAAAATTATGGAGAAGGATTTTGGGGTGGTTTCACATGAATTAAACACCAAAAGAGGGTTAAAACAGCAAGGAAGCATGCAGGGGAGGTGACCGTTGCTTACGTCCTTTCAGAAATACTTCTTAAAGTCAAATTTTGTTGGTTGAAACCCAAGAAAAGGAGGAAGATCTTGAGTGCCTGGATGAGCATTTTAGTCGTCTGACAGATCAGAAGGAAAAGACTGCATTTCATGTATATTATGCATATTCTTTCTGCAGGAGTTAGATGTACAGGTTCTTGTTGAATATCACGATCAGCCTCCAGGCTGGGTGGCTGGCAGGATGCTGGCTAATCAAGGAAGAGCCTCTTGGGAAAAGCGTTGTGTGGGAAGGGAGATAAGAGGTTTGTCTGTCTCTGTGTAGGGCTTAATCTAGTAGCTGGATATCTCCAAGGAAATGTCAGAGAGAAGGATTGAAATTTCCAGTTTGGATAAGGAGAGAGAGGCCTGGAGTAGAAGGTAAATCTGTGAGGTCCTGCTGTAGGACAGGATAACTGAATTTTTGTGGCTGGAAGAGATTGCCTAGGAGCAAACGGGAAGAGGGACAATAGCCACTGATATAAAGGGAATTACTTCCTCAGGATCCCTCCTGCCTTTGAAAGACAGAAGTGGGAGAGAGGGCCCCAGGAAGGCAGCGCCGGTGGAGTGGTTAGTGAAGTGCTGAGTGAGGTGCTGGCAAGGGCGAGGTTTTAAGAGGAAGAAAGATGTCATCCCAAGTCGGATGAAGCTGATGCAATAACTGAGAGTACTGGCCAGGACAAGTTTTGTCCTAAGGAAGAAGAAGGGTTGGCAGAAGACCTGGAAAACATCTGTGGTAGAGCTGTAGGAAAGGAGTTTGCAGGCAGTTTAAACACTAGCCATACCCCAACAGCGTGAGAAGAGACAGCGTCTTAGCTGCCTTGACAAGAAAGTATTTTGTACTAACTTTCTTTTACTTTCCTTTTTTATTTTTTATCTTCTTCCTCCTCCCATTTAGCGAGTGAGAGGCGTAACTAGAACCACTGGCTGAAGTTCTAAATGGAAATAAGGCGAACTGCTGCAGCTCTTCAAAGCAGTAAATTGCCTTTCCCGCCATTAGAGAAAGTGGTGGATCTCTTGAGGTGCCCAGCCCAAGGCAGGTGATGTGCCCGTCAGTATTTGTTAGCCACGTACAAGTTACTTGTCTTGCTTTCAGGGTACTTGGGAACTGGGTAATAATTTGTGGTGTTCAGGTTAGGAAGCCAATGCATCTGACAGTCCTTCTGACCCTAAGCTCCAGGAAGCCGCTTTCTTATATTACAAGCAGATACACAGTAATGAAAGTAGATTTTGTTTGTCACTTTTTTCCTTCCTAAAATGTCAACAGAGTATGGGAAGAGGGCAATAACCCAATTTTGTCAGATTTCCGAATTTTCAAGCAGGATTTTGTGTCAAAGAAGCAAGTAGGAGGGGGAGGTTAAAGTGAGGAGGATGTGCAAGAAGGGAGGAGGGAATGTCTTTTTGGTGACTTAACTGTTGGTTGAATAACTGATGGGTCGCCTAAAATGCTACAGTGCGCATATATCTGAGCTTGTTCAAGTAAAGGTTGCCTGAGCTGTCAGGCCATTCCTTTATCTACTATTTGTTTTGGTTTTTTTCTCGAAGTATAGCACATACTTTTTCCATAGTACATCTCTCTCTAAATGGAAATCAGAGAGTGGGGGATGAGAAATTAATTAAGTTTTCAGAAATGAAAAGCTTATTTTTAGATGTTCTAAAGGTTAATGCATGCCTTGATACTTACAAGTATTTTTAAATAGCGTGTTGTTTAAAACTTCAGATGAATAAGGATGACCAGAAGCTTGCATGTTTGGCTATGAATTCATTCCAAAGCTGTTTTTTTTTTTTTTTTTTTTTCTATTTTTAAGATTTGAATAAAGGACAGGTTTTATGCTAAAAATCTACCTCGTTAGTTTGAGGATACAGGTTTTCTGAGTATTCAGCGGAAGGGAACTAAGCTCTGAAATTCTCTCTCAGAAATAATACTGCTGGATAAATCTGAAAATGGGGAATAGCTTGAAGTGAAAGTAGGACTCCTGCCAGCTGCTGTGTTCTGAATTCCTCCTCTTCCCTGGCATCTCATCACATTAAAATGTTCTGCCTACAGACTGATTTTGCCCAAAGTAGTGGCCTTCGCGTGTGGTTTTGTGTGTATGTTTTCCTGGTACAGTTTCTAGAAATGCTTTGCGAAGCGTGTGGAAAGTTGTAGTTCACTGTTGGTTTTGTACATAGGGAGTCCCTGAACCTGTGCTGGATATGGTTTGTTGATCCTTCAGAGTTTGTTGATCCTTCAGAGTACGTTTTCCTGAAGTTCTGGATCATGGGGGCTACAGCTATGTAAAATGATAGTAAAATGTATTTTTTTCCCCTTCAGGCTTGGAAATACATTCCATGAAAAAAAAATAATCTCTTGTGTGATGGGATTAGTCTTCCCAAGCTGCTAAGTACAAAGTGAGCCAGCGAGTGCAGAGAGTAGAAAGGGTTAAGAGGTGAATTTTGTCTTTCTGCACTAAGACCACTTGTGCCACCACACAATTTTAAAAGCTCGTTGACAGAACGGAGCTGTTAGTTCCGGTTTTATGCAGTCAATCTAAATAAAGTCTGACCCTTATTTTTTGTTTTTCAGGCCTGTCTAACACTACCTTGAGCCAAATTCCTAGACTGGCTGGTGCTTTCTCATGGGATCCCTGTGACTGACAAAGGAGAGATTGTTGTGGTAGGCGTTTGCATTGACTGTCTTGACAACGCTTGGCCTGGGCACAGACAGATGCAGTTTCCAATGCAGCCACTCTTTCCTAGGACTCTCTTGCCAACAGGAGCTGGGGAGGGGGGGGGAATAAATGCCTCTGGGATGGGTTTTATAGTCTTGGGAATTGCTGTTGTGTTTCCCCATAAAAATCAAAACCACATAGCCCAAACTGCTACAGAGGAGGGAATTTGTCAAAGTTTGCTTTTAATTGCGGAGCTTTAGCATGAAAAGGCTTGGTTCACTTCGCAATTAAACGTAGGAGAACAAAAATCTGTGTTCTGGTTAGCCCGCTAGCAAAGTCCAAGGTGCAGAGAGAGAAGACTTGTTTTGGGGCAGTTCAATAACCGTCTTCAAAGCACAGTTTTACGGTACTACCTAAAATGGGTTCACTAGGCTTTTATTTTTATATCTCAATGTGTTATATAGAGATATAAAGACACATATTTTATATATATATGTATTATATAAAACATACATATAATGTGTTGTTTATTATATGTGTATATATAACATAACATGCATATGTTGTGTATATGTATATTAGAACATATATGTTATATATATAATAATACCTATCTTTATAACTGTAACAGAGATTGTTGTGCTTTCATATATGGTCCTTAATTTCATTGTTTAATGTCCCACAATACTACATTTTCAATTTTAAACCGCAGTAAATCCATACTTCAAATAAGGAAATGAGATAATAAAAAAACTGATTTCCTTTTTGACATGGCTACAGATCTATATGTACACCATAGGTAATTGTTGATATATTAAAAAAAAAAAGAAAGTAGCACGTTTATCTTCTTGTCTTCTAAAAGGTAGTAAAAATTATGTTTAAATAATTAAAGTCTATCCATTTTTCTGTTTGCGGTTTGGAAAAGATTATCCTGCAAATATCACTAGAGCTGGAAGTGCTGCATTATGCTTAACCTAATACGTGGGTAGATGTGGAAATAGTGACATTTTTAGATTCTTCATTTGCCTGAGCTTGTGACTTGCTGTTGGTAGCTTTCCATTTTCCCAAGCAGTGCCACTTTTGCATGCATGCATCTGCTAGAAATAGTATTGAAAAGTCATATACTTACAGACTGGCAGGTTTTAATTTTTTCTTTTCTGCTTTCCTTTAAAACTCATATTCTTGGCTTGGTTATCATAGTGTAATGATGTTCTTGCTTGACTCTTTCTGATCACAGGAAAAAACTGTTGTAAAGAAAACATAATCATGCTCTCATTGGCTTGAATATCGTTATTGAGATTTTAATATAACAAGCTGTATGTTCAGCTTGAGTAACATGTCTTAGGGAAAAAGATATACTGTTTAATTGTAAAGCTTGTTGAGATATTTTTTTTTTATCTTAAGATTTTTTTTTCTGCTCACTTTTTCAGTACTAAGTGAAAAAAATCTTTTTTGTCACATCCTTTTTAGTAGAAAAACAAAATGAGGGAAAAAGGAAGCGAGATTAAACTTGATTTAAAAACCAAATGGCTGATGTTGTTTTCAGTACCCCTTGCTTAGAAACCAAGCTGAGGTTCAAAAAACGTATGATTTCATGGCTTTTTATTTTAACCAGCTGATTTAGAACTTAAATACAGGGAAGTGGAGCGGGTTTCTTGGATCTCTGTTTGGACTGTAGATGATGTAATTCCTTTCATAAACTTTCCTCTTACAAGTAATCAGTATTTCTGTTCTCCCTACCTCTTTTCGGAAGCTGTAACAGAAACATATCCTGTATCTCTGACACTTAGAAACTTTCTTTGAGTTTCTATAAGAAGTATATAATGCCAAGTTTATACCTGTCTGTCCTTGTTGTCAATGATGTCCTTTTAGCTTAAACAGTTCCTCTCCTGTTGCGTGATGTACGTTACCCTGCATCATATACATGCGGGGATTGACCATATCTCTTCTTGAGCTCACTGCAGGAAGCTAATTAAGCCAAAGCCCATTAGCCTCCTTCCCCTAGATCAGCTCTCCATCCCTCCCCTGAGAGCCCCGCGCCTTCAGGCACAGTGCTCTGCCTCTGCGCCCCTTCCACTCTCTCTTCTTACAAGAAGAGCAGCTTGCTCTCCCCTCCTTGTTTGGTTAGTTGGCTGCTGAGGTGTTTCTAAAGATCCTCAAACCTCTCCAGGCACCATATCCCATTTTCTGAAATACAAGTGTGCGTAAAGTACTCTCAGAACCCACGTCCAATCTCTTGGAAAAACATGCAGAGCTCGTCTTTTCTTTTTTTTAATCTCAAAGAAGTAGAAACCTCAGTTTAGTGTCATTGTTCTGCCAAATGTGAAAAAACTGGGGACTTCTATGATCTTTTGTAGACTTCTGTGGTCAGCGTGAGAGCAGCTGCAACATACTGTGCACATACATACCTGAAATGTGCCTTGACGTGTCCTGAGTCTTTCTGCTGCCTGCCAGCCCGATTTCCCTGAAACGGCTCTGCAGGATTACTGAGACGGAGCACATCCTGGCAGGGGTCTGTACTGGAAAATATTTGTGGCATACGGAATGATCACGAGGTATTTGTGTAAGGAATAAGAACATACTATACGTAGTTCAGACCTTTAGTACAAAGCAGAGGAGCGCTGCCCTCTGATTTGCCTCGTCTACCGGGGCAAGAGCCCACCACCCTGGTGGTGTGGTAGCAAACATAGTGGCAGAACTCACTGGTCTTTCCTAAGCATCTAGAGAAAAGCTTGTGCATCCCGTCATCTCTAGAGATGCTTTCATAGATGGAGCTTGCTCCTGCTCATTAGTAAGGAGAGGAGGGAGCAGATGGGGAAAGTCAGGAGTTTGCCAGTAAAAGGCAAAATTCTTCTCTAATGAACTAGTGTTGGCTTGGAATTGTGGGTCTTTCTTATGGAGTTGTTTATTTCTGTCTCATTGTTTATAACCTTAAATAGTTGTAATGTTTCGTTTCGCTGTGGAAGGAAGCGATCAAAATATTTTGGCTTTGCTGCAGATAATGTTTTTCTAAGTAGCTGTCTGTAACCCTAATAGCAGCTGAGACCTCTGTAACTGAGTCAGTGTACCATGGTTTAGTGACAAGCATGCAGTGTGGATGATCTAGCTCCAGTGACACACTCATAATTTGCATTATCATTATTATTATGTCTCGTAGCAGTAGCCAAAGGCACAGCTTGGCTCAGTCCAACATAGAAAACTTTGATAGCTAAAATGAAATTTAGTAAGGATGTAAATATAATCTGCCCACAAAAGTCAAGTAGTGTCTTTTCAGCCTATGACAAGAAGCAAGAACTTCACTGCAGAGGTGACAAACTCATTCTGTGGTGACAGCCACAAAGTAAAGTTTGTTTTTAATTATAGTTCATGAAAGAGGATGTAAAACCTATTTATTGGCTTTAGTCCACAAAAAATCTCCCCCAGTAGCAAGGTTTGAAGGTGGAAAAGACTTTTTTTTAGTAAGCAAAATTTATAAAGTAATTTACATCTGCTCATTTCAGAGCCATCTGCATTCCTTTGTTTGCCTGGTTGTTTATATGTGTGGGTTTATGGCTTGTGCAGAGCAACGTGGAGTGGTTTTAAGCAGGCAGGGCATTCTCGGTCTTCAAGGTTTTTAATTCTTAGTGGATGTCTCACTATTACTGCCGAAGAACTTAGCATCCTATTGAAATAAATAGGTGTAGGTGGCGTTTCTGGGGTTTTATTTCAAATACCAGAGTTTTTTCTTTTTTGGTTTTGTTTCCTTTTTTTTTTTTTTAAACATACTATTAGTTCCTAGTAAGTTCAGATTGACTAAGATATTTTGCGGTTGTACCATATTACCAAAACCTAAATGGGAGTTATTTCTCCCCTTCTTTTGCATGCTGTAGAACTGAAATCTGGCTGCAGATGTTCACTTTTTGAACAGATTCTCTCTATGCGTGAAGTTGGCTTTCTGTATAGTTTGTTCCAGTTCTGTATCGCTGGCCACTTTTCTGTTAAGAAGGGATTGCAAAAGTCAGTGGAGTTGGGGATAGCTTTTTTTTTTTCTCCTGTTCAGCGAGTGAGAAGGGAGTAGGGGACACTGACTACTGCAGACACACAAAGCAACAGGGAAAAGCAGTAGGATTCCAGTACTTAAATGTGAGGAATGTACTGGCAATGATTGAAGTAGGGAAAGAGGCGCAAGTCAAGACACTTGCCTTCTGTTGTGTATTTTGACCTTCTTGGAGAAGAGTTAGGCAACCACTGCATACCAGTCCTTGGAGCAATAGTCTGTCTTGTGCAAAAGGGTCTTGTTTCTGCATAACAAAGTCTGTTCCTAAGCTTTCACAAGCAGAACTTCCACTTTTTCTACTTCTTTTGAATGCAATTTACACTAATTTATTGCAACAGTACTTGAGAAATTTTCTTGCCCCTCCCTAGATTCTGACATTACTCTGGGGCCTCTAATCTTAACTGATCAGTCTTTCATTCTCCTGTTAGTATATTGATCCCATCTCCTGCCAAGGGAAACCAGTTCAAAAGCTCCCGCCGCGTTTGCTCTCATCTCAGTATTCCTGAATCTTCCTCCCACCCCAACAGGTAGAAATGCAGCTGTTCCTTCTTTTCTCTTTAATCCTGGCTTGCTTTCTGCGTGTCTCAATCCAGTTTCACTTTCCTGTAAAACTTGCAGGTTGGCTTGAAACCATCCTGCAGGATAAGAACTGCCAGTGGGAATGAAGCTGCCAAAGAACTCTGCCTCTGGGAGAGAGGACCTGTCAGCTCCATCCCCTTCCTTTGCCACCACGGTAACAGGCTGATTTGCAGCTTGCCATAATGATCAGTAGTCCTTTTAATGTTTCTTTCCTAATTTTGAGGCGCTGGTTCCCATTTCTGTAAAGACTAGAGCCTGCGGCTGAGGAAGAAGCAGGTTGGTGGCTGGTCTGTCACAGGCACAAGCTGAGCTGTGCAAGTGAAGTAGTTTTCTCAGGGGCTGTGGAAGGAACTTCTCCAGGAACTTGGAGCCGTCTCAAACCTCACTGCCTTGCTGTTCCAAGCACAACACCCACTTTTCAACCACGCTTTCTTTATCCAAAACACAGAGCCAGTCTCCCCAGAAGAAAACATTTCCTTTTGAGTATTAGTAGAGAAGACAGGAGAGAGTACAAAACTGTCTGTGACATGGGATAATTATATTGCCTTATGCACTATATGCCACTTCGCCTGCCTTTTTCCATCTGCTGAGCCTCCAGTCGCTGCTGGCATTGCAGGAGCCCGGGCCTCCTGGTTATTTCAGGTCACAAGCAGCTATTGCTGCATCCTCCTCTAGCCAGCTCAGTGGATTCAAATTTATGGATAGAAGTTAAGTCCATTTTGTCACTCAGTATTAAAGTGTTGCCCCCAAATGCAAGAGCCTGTATTGTTGCCCAGAGACTGGGAGGAGAGTCCTCTGTCTGCGCACCAGCCTGAATTGTAGTTCTAGCGCCATTTTTTCTGTGACCATGCTGCTTTGTGTATGGTTTTTTTTCCTCACTATTTTTTTCTGTCGTCTTTATCAGGCATTTTTACGAATGGTTAGTTACTTCTATTAATTTCCTAAAAAAACACATAGTTAGAAGCCCCATGCAGCCAGCTTATGCCTTTTATGTTTTTAAATCTTGCATTTGGATGTTTTCTGGTCTGCATGTCCTTCTCTCATTTTCACTGTCCTCTGTAGAACTTCATTAGTGGGGTTTGGGTTTTTTTGTTCTTTCAAAGTATGGATAGACTACAAACGTTCCTGTAGTTAATCAGTTACTCACCTAGTTGCTTTGTCAGTCATATTCCCAAACTCCCCATTAACTCAACTGGGTGACTTCAGCTATTAGACTTCAGAGGCTTGAAGCTTTTGTAGCATTGCCTTGGCTTACAGCTGGTGCAGTAGGTCTGGTGCAAACACCTCGCTATTCTCCATTGAGAACAGAGTTTGGTACAGGTGAAAGAAACCCTGAATTTCCCATCTTCTTCTGTTGCATTGCGGGGGTCTTCATACACTCCTCCAATGTGGCTTTTCCCACCTAAATGAGATCTGAAGTCCACCAAGTACCTTTGTTCCAGTTGCGATGCTCTTGCTCCCGTTTCTGCTGTCAGGTGTAAAGGAGATGCACTGTTCTTGTGTCTCTGTCTTTTTTTTAAACAAATGGCTTGTTCCAACTCTCTTCTGAAGAAGCAGCAGCCAGCTACTGTGCCTCCTCCCTGTTCTTTGTTTTTAAAGTAGCACTGCTTTGCTCTTGAATCTATTTAATTAGTTTCCTGCTGGAAAGAAAGCAAAGGGCTGCCTTTGCCAATTAACTAGGGCAAACTACTGTATTAGTAGACAATGTAGGTTAACCAGGGATTTCAGAAAAGAAAAGTGGGATACCTTTGGTAGTTAAGCACTTCTTTGGTGGGGTGTTCTTTTCATTAAATATGGAATAGGAATTCAAAGACATTCCAGGGTGCAGTTCCTTCCCTCTGAAAGTTTTCTTCCTGTCTAGTTTTAATATTGACAAACTATTTCATCCTAAAAGCATCCCGAGCTCTCAACTCCTAGCCAAGCACTTATTGTCCTTTGACAAAAAAAACAATAAAAAAACGTAGAGAATGATTTCAAGCCTGTGACACAGCTGACTCATGTAATAGGCTATCTTTAGGAACATTAATAGCTGTATTTTAAATGAAATTTCTATTATTGGCCTCCTAGATTGCTAGGTGCAATAAAGTCAACCAAGAGAGAGCAATCAGATTGAGTCTGTTACTAGGAATATCTAAAACAAACCACAAAACCTAATTTTAAGCAGTGGGTTGCAATCCATGTTGTTTAGTTTAGAACCTCTGGAACAATTCCTTTCCAAACATCTCTATTTTAAACTGGTATGTTAGACCACTGTGGCTGCTCTTTCATGGTGTTCTTAACATAAAACAGTATGGGTGACCATTAAAGTAAATAGGAAAAAGCAACAATTACTGAACTTATAAAAAAAGATTCATTTATTTGCACAGTGGATTCCCTTTAAATTGGGGGGCGGGGGGGGTATGTCTGAAGAGCTGGGTGGGTGGTGTGTGTGTGTGTGTACACGTTACTTGACTTGGACCATAATGAACAACCTCATCTGTGATCTTCCCAGAAGCTGAAAAGAGGGCAGGCTTCTGTGGTTTGTGTCTTGTTTGGTTTGGGAAAGCACGAGTTGAACTTGGCAAGATTCCTACTATCTAAAATGTTCAACACGTGGCCTCTGGAAAGCATAGAATATCCTTAACTAGGTTTGTTTTTTTTTAATTCAACCTTTTTAATAATAACAACTTCCAGTGACATTTTGTTTTACTAGAGTTTTTCGGCTTTATTTTTTAATGCTGAAATAATGTGAAACAGTTGATGTGATTACTTCTGCTTTTTTAGGCTGTGTACAAAAGGGAGGAAGCTACAGGGGTCAGAACTGCTCAGACAAATAATGTTTTAAAGATACCTCCTGACACCCAAGTGGGTCTAGAGAAAATGGTTGTCCGCTAAATTCAGCTACTCATCCATTTTCTGAGTCAGAGAATTTAAGACCAAGGGTATTAATATTAGTTGAAATGTTTTATAACTTTGTATTGTTGTTAACTTCTGAAACCTGTGGTCCGCTGCAGCATGTGCCACGCAAACATAAAAAGTAAAATGGTTTTTCTCCACAGAGGAGTTTGCAGTCTGAGGGTGATACTGACCCTATTCTGGTGCCCTGGTTTGAGAGAGAGAACAGAACCAGTTTTCTTTTCAGTAACTTTACTTTTCAGTTAAGTCTCTCCTAACTAGCTACACTCTCCGAAATTAACAGCATGTTTTTCAGACAGTGTCTGCTTCCAGAGTGATAATGTCCGATGTTTAAAGTTAATACCAAGGAATGGTATGCAGAGAGGCTCTTGCTTATACTTACTGGTGTAACAACTGAGATCAGCTAACTTTGTTGTGTGCTCTGTTGGAGAGTGGGAAGCAGAAGAGCATAGAAGAGCACCTTCAGGGAGGAGCGGACAGCCAAAATCTACCACTTTATATAATAAAGTGGCTGAGAAAATGTATTTTATATATTGATCTTTAAATATGTGTTGCTGCTTTATTCTGTTTCTTTCTTTAAGGAAGTAAAATGACTTGATTCTGGCAATGTTAACTTCCTTTAAAAAGCATCAAGGCTCTCTGTTTTGCTTTTAAAGCTCTTCTTTATAAACCCCTAGAATGATGAGCACAAGCTTAAGCTGCCCTAGAAATGTTTTCCCTCCTGGCCAGAATAAGTCTATGCAAATTGCCCTCACTTTATGCTGCAGGCCAGATCTCTCTGCTGGGAAACTGTGAAGAGTAAGTACGTGTTTTCCATCCCCGTGCCAGCGTGCTCACAAGCAGGTCAGTGCTGGCACCCAGGAGAAGGGTGCAGCGAGGGCTGCCTTTCAGCGTCCTTCCTGCCCACGCTTACGAGCTGGTGGGAGTTGCGGATTGAGCAGAGGGCAGGTGACTTGCACAGAGCCACAAACCAAAACTGCTCCTATGAATATGCAGCGTGGGATATACCCAACGCGCCAGAACTGAGTACCTCTTGCCATGTGCGTGTTCGGTTGGGGAAGGGGTTCATATTGTCTAGGAACACTAGGAGGCAATGTGAAATGTCCTGTCATGTGAGTAGGCTGTCACTTTCACTACATATCAAATCTCTAGCGAAGTCAAGCACTCTGATCAAATTCGGTGGTTTTGCATTGCTTAA
The DNA here is from genome assembly GCF_028500815.1 of Rissa tridactyla. Taxonomy (NCBI): domain Eukaryota; kingdom Metazoa; phylum Chordata; class Aves; order Charadriiformes; family Laridae; genus Rissa; species Rissa tridactyla. The sequence goes on from NC_071468.1 coordinate 108,880,263, forward strand.
TCGTAACCTGAAGTGATTCCTTTTTAGCAGGATGAGTTATGTGAGTATGTAGAAGGTGTAAGGGACTGACTTAAGTCTATTCAGTCTTCTCTTTCTAACGATGCAGTGACACGTAAGGCAACATGCTTTATTTATTTTCTTTCTTTCTGAAATTCACATCAACTATGCTGACATATTAGTTATAGCTTATTCTATACCAAGTTGACATTTTCCTTTAATAATTTTAAACATCTGTTCTGTTTGGGTAACTCAAAAATCAAGTCTTTTCCATAATATTAAAGGTTAAAAACCCAAAAAGTCCTAATCAGCTCCATACTGTCCTTACTAAATGAATTAATTGGCAGGGAAAGCCATTTACAAATGTAGAACTGTCAGTAGTTTGTTCTTAAGGTTTTGTTATAAATGAGGAAAGAAAAACTATAGCTCAAGCTGACAAAGCATCTTAATTTACTACAATTAATCAATGAGTAAGAGGAGAAAACTAAATGGAAACCATAAGTAGTAAACCAAGGCGCAACACCTATTGATTTTTAAGAGCTGCGCTCAAGTTTACGAAGCAATACAGAGAAATTCCCAATAGTGTTCCTCTGCATGTGTTCCCGAAATCAAAGGTCTGGAACTTACTGGTACTTGCCATCTCAAGAATGTGGGGAGCCCTGAAGGGAGAATGTTTCCACTGTGGAGGACCTGTGCTCTTTCTTTTCTTCCCCTTATGCTTTCTGCTGTCTCTACATGGCCTTAGCGCGTCAGCCTTCGGTTTCGGTCATTCTGCCTTTGCTGTTGCAGGGATGTTACGTACCATCTCTGCCACCCGCAGATGGGGTGCTACAGCGCTTCTGCATTCTGCGGTAGACAGGTAATGCGTGTTACACTGCTGATGTTGTGAAATGTGGGGAGAAGGGGAAAAAAACCACCACCAATAACAAAGCAGGGAGCATTACTATGCAATAGTAATATTACTGTGAGGGATTAGAGCTGGGGCTGATGTCAAGGGTAATATGTTACACCTCTGAAAATACTGCAAATGCTGATTTTCGCTCTGCAGAGGGAGAAGGGAAGGAAAACGCACACTCAGGCAGCTAAAGCACTGCTCACCAGCTTGGGTGATGTGATAGGTACCATCTCATGTGTCTGAGGCACAAGTAAACCATGAGCCGCTTAGTTACGTGGTAAGCTTGAAGCAGAAGAGGTTATCAGTAGTTTCTTATAACTCAAGTGATCTTCTAACCACTAGATCAGCCTTTAAAAAAGGTGTGTGCAATCTTAGTGGTTCACACTGACATAAGAACTTCCTGTTGGTTGTGTTTCATGAAGGTCTTCCAAGGCCTGGGCTAAATGACTTGACTAGATAGTCAATAAGAAGGGAGGAAGAAACCACACCAAATAAAACATCTGCCCCTAATGGAAGTATTTTTACATAATAATATTTAATAATAAGGGGCCCTTAACAATAAGGGGGTCTATAGAAAAGATTGAGAGGGACTCTTTATCAAGGAGTGTAGCGATAGGAGAGGGGGTAATGGTTTTAAACTGAAAGAGGGGAGCTTTAGATTAGATATTAGGAAGAAATTCTTTACTGTGAGGGTGGTGGAACAGGTTGCCCAGAGAAGCTGTGGATGCCCCATCCCTGGGGGTGTTCAAGACCAGGTTGGATGGGGCTATGAGCAACCTGGTCTAGTGGGAGGTGTCCCTGCCCATGGCAGGGGGTTGGAACTAGATGATCTTTAAGGTTCCTTCCAACTCAAATCATTCTGTGGTAATAAAAATCTGTTTGCAAGTTCCCTACCCCATGTGAGTGACAGGTCTGTGCCCAGGCACGTGTTGGTTGAACATCACGTCAGGAAATGATTTGGAGAAATGTAGCTGGAACATGTAATTCTGTAATGTGTGAAAGGAAACTTGTGAACAAACAACACTTTGTTCACCAAGCTAGAGCAGCTGAGATATTAACATAGACCATAGTGTAATTAAATTTTATAATACAGTGCTTAAAAAAGGCATACGGCTCCTCTCCTAGAGAGAAGAGGAAAACTTGTCCCAAGCCAGTTGCCCAGTAGGACACCCTGACCTCTCCTCTTTGTCTGACCGGGGCTGTCCTGCCTTGGATACTGTGTAGTGGAGGCAAAACTGAAGAACTGGATTGTGGTGCAGAAGAATTGATGGGAAGAGGGCAGGCTGCTTCAAGCAGGAGGAAATTAGAGCAACAGTATTACTCATAGGAAAGGAGATAAAAAGACAAATAATACAAAACTTTTAGGAGGATGCAGGGAAATTATCAGTGTGCAGAGAGAGACTTGAATCTGGAGTTACAGAGTTTGTCAGGCCAGAAGTTTGTTGTAAAATGTCCTCGCTGATAGGTGTAACTTCTATCACGTGAAGCATCAGATGGTATGAAGGGTTGACTGTTCAGTGAGACATGCAGGAATTTTCAGCTCTTTTCCTCTCTTATGATTTTTAAAGTTGGCACTGCTGTTAAGAGGAACAGTGAGTAGCTGGTACTGTTGATCGGGCTGGATCTTGTTTACAGGGTGTGCCAAGCAGGATGCATCAGAGTTCTCTCGATGTTTGAAAGAGAGGGGAAAAAATAATAATCTTAGTGATCTATAATCAGCCCATTGAATGTCCCAAGCCGTCGGGTTTGTTGTCAGGAGACAGAATTCTTCCAGAAAGATGTGGTGAGATTTGTGTGTTTGGTTTTTTTTTTCCCCTTCCCCCTTATTATTCCGTTTGGGTGGTTTTTTTCCTTTGGCTGAGGTGCGTGGTACTAGACACACAATCTCCCTCTGAAGGCCTTTAAAAACACTTTCCTTCCTCTCACTGAGTAGGGAATGTAGGCAATCATCTTAGAAAATCTGCTTCTTTAGGCACCAACAATAGAGTGACTACGTTAGGTAGCCTGGATCCCATCCCAGGTTTCTCCTTATGCTTGGTCCAGTGTGTCACACTGACATGGTGAGTGAGTTTGTATACCATAACATCTAATTAAACTACACTGTACTCTTCTGTCCTCTGAAGACTGGAGGGGCAGTTCTGGGTCACGGCTGACACACAGTGCGGTATGGTATGATGGAAGCTGTGACTTCTGCGGAGAAGCTGTCCAGCTTCTAGCAAGAGTTGCTGTTTTTAGGCCTGGTTTTGGAAAAAGTGAAAGTCATTTTCCAAATGGCTGTAATTATCGCACAAAACATTTCTATGAAGTTTTGCTCTTTCTATGAAGAGCCTTTTTCTTTATACTTCAGCAACGTTTTCTTACTAGTCCTATTGAGTATATGTGCTCTGATGGTTCTTCTCCCTCTTAATATGTGGAAGTCAAATCTTCAGAACAAGGGAGAACTTCATGCTAATCTGAGGGGCAGATCTGGGGCGTGAGACTGGGAACTCGCTGTCCACGTTGGGAGCTGTGAAAAATGCTGTCTCTTACAAATATCTGCCTGGAATTTAGCGGTTATTATGGAGTCACAGGAACGAAGACAGCTGTGGGTAGGTTTGTAAGACTTCACCCCACTCCGAATGCTGTTTTCGGCTACCAGCTTATCTGCTTTGCTGTTCAAGTGTAGCATATGAAGGGATGGTACTTGTGTATGTGTTATCTTACAGGATGTGAGCTGTTGTTAAAGCCCAAGCTCCGCTGTTAGTATACAAGTGTAAGACAGCAAGAGGGTTTGTGGTGGGTTTTTTTCAATCCAACGTACTTTGTTCCTGCATCTGAGACTTGTAAAGTGCTATGGAAGTGCCACACTGGGCAGCGCACCGAGCATGCATTTTGCCACAGTTGCAAGGAAAAAGACAATTTTGATTTCCTTTTGACTGGTGGAAATGAGAGAATTGCTCAGCTGGTCTCTCCAAGTGGCTCAGTCCGAACTAGGGCTCCACTCCCCTTGCTCGTATTTGCATTTTCTCAGTAATTTTGCATAGCTTTAAATGTGGTTTTTAGCTTTAAGCTTCCAAAACTTTTTTCTTCCCCCACCCTCACCCCCAACAAAGGAAAAGCCCACAGAGCTCAAGCTTGCTGTTATTTGGGCTTTGTGTAAACATAGCTCTTACTTTTCTGAGAGTGTCAGCTGTGGAGAAGGAAAAACCCTGTGGTATGTTGAAGTTTCAAACTGTTCCTTACTGATTTATTGCTATTGTGGAGACGGCTCAGAGTGCACTAATTCATCAGTTCCTTATAAGCAGAGAGGTGGGAAAGAATAGGAGGAAAAGAATAGGAGGAAGCAAGGAAAGGGGTGGAGGGGGAGTGAGTTGGGGAAGAGAAAAATAAAAACATGGGAAAATGTTAGGCATGGGAGGAAAGACACAGCAAAGCATTTGTTTTTGACTGGGTGGTTTACGAGTTTCTGGCAAATAATAAAATAAGATGTTACCCTAGAGAGCAGTGGAATTGTTTGTGCCGTTGTTACTAGTGTTGCCTTCGCAAGCTAGAAAATAATTCAGTCATGAGTGACTTTTTACTGCTAGATAGTGTTCAGGCATTGTTGCAGCTGCAAGTTGCCTATTTACGTTATAATTGGCTTTGTTAGGACCGCTGTCTTTCCAGTTGGCTTCATCTTACCTTGCTTCAAGACCCCTTACAGATGTTGTCTTAGAGTTCACCCTGGGCTCCTTGTGGGAGAGTTAAAACCAGTAAGAGGTCAAGGCATATGGGTGGAAATCAGCCTAAGTTTTAAGGTATTTTAAATGCAGGTGGCTACTGGGTTACCTGTAGCCAGTAGTAGAGCTGTAGTTGGTATGGCCAGCAGAAGTGCCAAAATAGTCAGCACGCTCTAAGGCAGGCACCTACAGCCCATGACTATAATGGCAGCTCATAGCTGGAAAACATGAAAGTATCTTCTTAGTCATGTTAATTTGGAGTAGAATTTATCTGCGTTCTGAGCTGCCTTTCTTGGCTGACGAATGCTAGCTGTGCAGCCCTTGGTGTACCCATGGTTTTGAGCATTAACTCTTGTTTACAAAGGTGGTGGCTACAAGGTGCAGAACAGTCTGTAAATCTGTAAACTTTGTAACCATCATCTTTCTTCCAGTAGAAGCAAAATGTGAAAACATTCAGTCTAGAAAATGTTGGACTGTTTCTGATTTTGTCTTCTGATAACCAGAAAGACCCAAGTCAACAGGATGTTGCTCTTTCACTCTGAAAGTCTCCTGGTTGTTGCTGGCATCTGCTGAAATGGTTATTCATCTGACGGCTCCTTTCAAGAAAGATTACACTGACTTTGTTGTATTCAACTGTCAGTGGAGAGGGAAGGTTTGTTGTTTTTTTTTTTCCCTGAACTCTTGTTCCTTTGGTCATGATGGCAGTAAAATGTTCTAATCTGTGCTTAATCTCAGTCTCACTACTATTTCGGTCATGTAGTCTTGGTTCTGTTTTGTTGGAACTTGGGGAGAAGAGGAACACTGGAGTGTAAAGGGTCACTCTTCACATGGAGAAAATCTTTCTTATTTCCTAGATTCTGGGCGCATCTGATTTTCCTGTCTTTAAGACAATTACAGACCATAAACATTTCAACTGTTAATGATTTAACCTGTGGTCTTCCACACTTTTGCATGGGCTTAGTGTTTGCCACAGTAATTCATAGATGGTACCTTGGTCTTGGCCCTAGTATTCAAAGGCAGTGGTTCATTGTGTTAAAGTTTATGGGAGTTTTTAATGAGGATCTGATGGGTTCATGACTCTTAAAGCAAGCAAATGAGATGGGCAGGCTCATTCTCTCCAGACCAAAATGCGTTGGTGTTCATGCCAGGTGATACACCTGTGCTTACAGTATCTAGGCTTTTCTCCAGTATGATGCAGGGTGGAATGTTCCTGCTCAGCATGGAGGAGGATGCTTTTAAAATGCATATATCGTCTTGGCCTAGATGTTTCAAATTATCTTGAGGCCTTCTCTCTGGCTGCTGAGAGTGTTCTGAGATGAGCTGAAGGTCTGGGACGCTACTGCTGGGAAATGGGATGGTGCAAGGGCTTACCAGCTCTCGCTTGAGGTGCTCTGCTGCTCCAGGGCTCGTATAATCTCTTGGATAGCAAACACCAATTAGATACATGAATTCTGGGCAACGTTTCTTAATGTTACCGCATCTCTGTCCTTTTGTTCATGTCATCTTTTGGGGATCTTGAATGTTTGGGGCATAATGCGGTGGAATCCACTTCAGTAGTTGTACTCTGTACAACAAAATATACTTCTGGGACAGCGAGGAAGATTTTTTTCACAGAAACACAGAATGGTAGGGGTTGGAAGGGACCTTCGGAGATCATCTAGTCCAATCAACCCCCCTGCCAAAGCAGGTTCACCTAGAGCAGGTTACACAGAAACGCATCCAGGCGGGTTTTGAGTATCTCCAGAGAAGGAGACTCCACCGCCTCTCTGGGCAGCCTGTTCCAGTGCTCTGTCACCCTCAAAGCAAAGAAGTTTTTCCTCATGTTGAGATGGAATTTCCTGTGTTCTAGTTTGTGCCTGTTGCCCCTTGTCTGTCACAGGGCACCGCTGAAAAGAGTCTGTCCCCATCCTCACTGACACCCGCCCTTTAGGTATTTATAAGTATTCATGAGATCCCCTCTCAGTCTTCTCTTCTCCAGGCTAAACAGACCCAGGTCTCTCAGCCCTTCCTCATAGGAGAGATGCTTCAGTCCCTTGATCATCTTTGTAGCCTCTGCTGGACTCTCTCTAGTAGTTCCTTGTCTTTCTTGAACTGGGGAGCCCAGAACTGGGCACAGTACTCCAGATGTGGCCTCACCAAGGCAGAGTAGAGGGGGAAGATGACCTCTGTCGACCTGCTGTCCATGCTCTTTTTAACACGCCCCAGGATACCATTGGTCACCTTGGCCACAAGGGCACATTGCTGGCTCCTGGTCAACTTGTGGTGGACACACCAGAACTCCCAGGTCCCTCTCTGCAGAGCTGCTTTCCAGCAGGTCAACCCCTAACCTATACTGGTGCAGGACCCTACTTTCCCCTATGTTCTTCTCATTTCTCCCATCTGTCTTGTGTTCTCTGTCTTCCTCTTCACCCCTTTTTTCTTTTTATTAAATAACGGAGTGGTTTGTTTTGGTTATTTTTTTTTCTCCGTACCTTTGAATCTTCCAGTACTTTCCCTTCTGCCTGACCACAGTTTCTTTCACATGGAGTGAAATGATTTTTTTTTTTTCCTTTGAAATGTTTACACCCCTGCCTACAGGGTCTGAATAACATCCACACCCAGTTTATTTCAGGTTGCTGCTGCTTGGCAGTGCCTCGAGAAGCCACAGTGGCACCAGAGCTGGTGACAAACACAGGAAAATGCAAGGTCAGAAAAGTCTTTGGCTCTGTCACATTATTCAGTGGCTGTATTTTTGGGGATACATGAAAGGATCTTGCCCTGTGAGGTACTACTGCATGGACAGAAGCTGAGCTTGTGGTTTGTCTATTTATAGTAGTCTTTAGAAGTTGGAGCTTTAAAAATTTGTGGTTTTTCTAGGTTTGTCTCCATCATATCTTTTCCTTTCTGCCCACCGTGTGTTTGGTAGGCAGCATGGTCATATACATCCATAGATCTAGAAGCTGTCCATTACTTTTCTAATATTTAAAATCTTTCATGGTCTGTGCTGTAATCAAACCAAGCTGTTTAAATTTTCTGGGTTTTTCTGGCCTTATATGATACTCTAATTAAATTCCTCAGGGAAAGAAACAAGAAAAATTGTTAGCCATGTACTTAGCAAAGAATTTTTTTTTTTTAATGTCCCCTAACAGTGACTTGTCCCAGAAGTGGTCCAGTAACATTTTTTTACTCTTGATGCCATTGTTCAGTACCCTTTTTTGGTGAGAAACCAGCTGTTCTTTCTCTCTTTTTTTTTTTTTTTTTGGTCATTGGAATGTTTGAATGTAATCTTTATACATGTATATATTTTTAAATTTTATATACATGTTCATATATATTAGATTATTTATGTATATTTTAAATATAGAATCATAGAATCATTTAGGTTGGAAAAGACCCTTGGTATCATCCAGCCCAACCATCAGCCCCACTCTACAAAGTTCTCCCCTACACCATATGCCCTAAATGTGTGTTTTTGTCAGTCAGGAAGGTAAAACAAAGAAACATAGTGGCTATTCATGGGGTAGACCATAGTCCCTGGAATAATTCTTTCAACTCAAGGAGAGCTTGTTTCCACGTGCTGTGTTGGCAAGGATATTGAAGGTGCTGACAGTGTTCTGAGCTTTTATATGATGTTTTATCTTGTCTGGGCTCGGGCCCTGGAATAGCTTGAAGATAAGAACAGAGATGGTGAGCTTGGAGTTGATGGTTAGCCAGTGTAAGGATTTAAAGGCAGGTCTGAAAAGTTCATGGTAGGCTGTGTGTTGACGTGACTTTCTGCAGTATTCTGTACAAGCTGAAATTTCTTCTGTGTTGAAAACAGTAATCCCTGAAAACAACAGCCTGTTACACTGCTGGAAGACAGAACCTGGCTTTACCAGTTGGAGTTGTCTGGAATTTAAAGGACGGCTGGTATCTGCTGGACTTGTGTAGTCAATCGTGGATTGGATTTATGAGCGAGCCTTAAGAGTTGGGTGTGCGCTTGGCAGGATTTAAGAACTGAAGGAAGGCACCAAACCTCTGAAAGCAAGCCATCTCTAACCACCTAAACATCTTTGTAAATCCATTCTTCTCTGTGTTGGTTTCCCTGATGTCTGCCAGAGAGAATTATTCTGCTTTACCTCCCAAGCAGTTCTGTGAGGATGAAGACTCAGAGACAGTTAATGTGGTGATAGATGCCAGTAGCTAACTGGGATTGATAAGTGAGAGATACCAAGTCTGCCTGCCAACTTTTACAACCATTAAATCTACCTGGAGGGTGAATCTATTAATTAATTAGTTTTATAGAGGGACTTTAAAAAAGGCCTTATCAGTCTGTAGTACTGTTGCATAATAAAACCTGGCAACACCAACAAAAAATAGTTTCTAGCTGGTCAAATATGTCATGCGGGCATCTTTCATGTTTCCCTAGCCATATAGTCATTATGAGGATCCTTGGAAGAGCCTAGGAATGGAGGAAAAAAAAAGGCATCAAGTTCAAACTGTGACAGAGGTGTAACAAATAATCCAAGTTGCAGGACTGTCACCGAGTACCCTCAGCCATCAACCTTGGTCGTGGAAACTAGTCCCTGCTCACTTGGGGGTCTTGGAGATAGCTATTGGATCATGTGCAGTGAGCTACAGCTGTGGCTACGTAGGAAGGCTCAGAATTATTTAGGTGAGTCAAAATAATCACTTAATAGGTGTGGCAGGCAGTGCCAGTTCCAGAGTGCAGTGTAATAGCCTTTCTGCAGATGACTCCGCTTCAGAAATGTGCCTTTTTTCCATTTAAGTAAAAAATCTGGAGAAAATTTTATAATTTATATTTTTATATATTTATAAATATTAGATGTATAAATGTAACATATAAACATACTTTATATATTAATTGTACAGTGACAGATGTGTTTGACTTCCTGATGGAAGACATGTAGCCTGGATTATATATATACACACATACATATATTTATTTATATATACAAATATACACAAAACTAAAACTGTACTGTAGCAGATGTGTTTGATTTCATCTAGCAGCCTGGATTACTTTAACTAGAGTTACTTTGACAAAGAGGGACAACAGGAATGAGAACCAATTTTAAATCCCAATTAAACCTCTTCCTTTGACTTCTAAAAGAGCTGTTTTCCATCATGTCAGTAAATTCAGATTAAGATAACTCCTTAAGGCAGATGATTCAAGTGTACCTGATTAACTAGCTGTTTGGTCAGAGAGGGGACTGAAGGCCTTAATTTAGCAATTAAACCCATCCCTGATCTAAAACTGAAATTCAGATTCTGCTGAAAGCTCAATTTTGAGTCTTGCTTGGTGAAAAAAACCCACCAGTTGAAGCATGATGTGTATGACTATTTTATTCAGCCGTTTTTTCTAGTAGCTTTTTTTCCTTACATAGCTGGTCATGTATCCGTGAAGTGTTAACTTGATGCAACTGCAGCTTGGCTGTACAGTGCCATGAAATGTTTGACTACAGTGCAAGAAGAAAAATCAGTTTTATGATTTCTTGAATGACTTGTATGGAAGAAAGTTGCATTATTTCCTGCTTTCACAGAGTTTTTCCGCAGAATTTTTCATAGTGTTTCTGTTTCACTGTTTTCTGCAACTTCTTGAAGCCTGGAAAGAAAGAATTGTTCTATTCTTGACTTACCAGAGATCAAGTCAGCCATTTGTTCTCACTTGAAAATGTAGTCTGTGTAGGTGGACCAAAAACTGAGGGATTACTGTTCAGAAATGCAGTTTGTATTTGCTTAATTCATTAATTGTTGTGCAGAAATAATGAAAGATTCCTTTCCCCTCTGTACCCATCTCCCAGAACACATAACAGTCACGTTTTAAATATATTAACATGTTGTTACAGCAACAAGACTTCAGTCTCTTCTGTCTCCTTATGCAGTGGTTCCTCTTTTGTGTGGACATGCACATGGTTGCAGAATTAAATAATCATTAGTCAGGTTGCTGGTTATTTATGCTCTGAACAAACTATTACTAAAGCTATTTCCTATGTTTCCTACGCCCAGCCTGCTTTGGGACGCTGTCCTAGAAAGTGGCGGGCTGTATTGCCATGTTTCTTACAAATTCAATACTACCAGATATTTTGCAGACCACAGTCTGCAAAAAATACATAAATGAGACAGAGTGTGGCTACAGTAGACTTTGGAGTCTGAACTGTTGACCAACTGCTCTTCTTGTTGTCTGTGTCTCACAAGTCTGATGTGTCACACTGGTTATCGGGGCCTGTGAAGTGCTGATGTTCGTACCGAGCTTGGTAATCAGCACTAAATCTCTAATGAATTAAGTATGTATTGGGGTAAGATCTGTTGAGCAGGTGGATTGGACTGTAGGTCTGTACCTTTACTAGCTGTATTTCCTGGGGCCTCCTAGCAGATAGACAAATCGTGAGGCAGAATTTTCTACCGGCTGGTGCTCTAACTGGTGGTCTTCAGCACGGGGGAACGCCAGTGCCTGTTTTTCAGTGTTTTGTTCCTCTAGAGCTCCTTTCAGTTGCTTTCTCTTTCTTCTTGCTGTTACTTTGCATTCTCCCTGAGGCATTGCACATCACTAGAACGCGTGAGAATACAATCTGAAGCCATAAGAGACCACCACAGCTATGGAACAGTAGGAGTCTTAATCTCATTGACAGAAGGTAGTTGTTTTTTTCTCTGTTGCTGTCTTGTGAGTTTGGTTTGGGGTTGTTTTTTTTAAGGTTTCTTAAGCACCATGATGTAAACACAGGAGCTCATTATTTAGTTTCGACAGTGTGCCAGGTGATCGTGAAGCGAGATCTAGTTTGTGCTTTGGAAAGCTTCATTCCCGGTGTTCCCTTACAGGGATACCGCATCCCAGTGGAACATCTCTGCTGGGTAGCTTTCTGTGTGTGTTTTCCAAGGCTAGGTAGTAGATTTCTTGATCCTTGCTTTCTTGATCCTTGCTTTAATGCCACCAGCGACAACAGATACTTATTCCCTTGCAAGTGAGTGTAAGTTTTGATTATTAAAACTAAAGACTCTTTTAGCATAGATTTAGTGAGTAATTGAGGTTGTAATGATTCTGTGTGCATATAATGCTGCAGTAGGCTAAAGTGATAGGTATAAAGTGATATAACACTATCCTGTATTTGTATTCTATTGTTGCCCAGAGAAGCTGTGGATGCCCCATCCCTGGAAGTGTTCAAGGCCAGGCTGGATGGGGCTTTGAGCAGCCTGGTCTAGTGGGAGGTGTCCCTGCCCATGGCAGGGGGCTGGAACTAGATGATCTTTAAGGTCCGTTCCAACCCAAACCATTCTACGATTCTATTTGGAAAAAGTGGCATACCAAAAATAAATAGAAGACTGATTTGGTGACTTGGAACTTGTTTTCTTTGGCAGCATGGGATAGAAGCCTTTAGGCGTCAATTAAGCACTTAATTCTTTTTTTAACACATCCCTATGAATGGAGGCAATCAGCCTCTGCTGCGCATGTTACTGTCTCAGCAGAAGGTGTTTGGCAGGGAGGGTGAGCAGGAATGGCTCTGCAGCCATCTTGAAGCCGCATTCAGGTTGTGCTTTCTGTTACCACCATGGCTGAGCTCGCCATAGATTACGTGCCACCTGTATTGGGCAGCCGATTTCTGCTGGCCTCCTGGATGCCAGCTTTGAAGAAGTTTCACTTTGATTCACTTTTGCTTTGGAGGAGAAGGCAAAGGGGAGAAGGATTTCCCAGTGAGGTGTATCTGCAGTATAGCTGTGCCGCAAAAGAGAGATTACCACAATGATACCAGTAAACCTCTGGTGAAAGTCCTAGGGGAGCAGGGAAGCAGTGTAAACTTTGGCGCTGAAAAGTTAATATTTTCATCATTTACTGACCCACACTGAATTTATATAAATTTCTTTTTTGTCTGGATTGAATTGTATCAATATATTTGGTGAGTTTTTCGTGTGAATTGTGTCAGATTTTACATCTTTGCCATACAATTTGCTAGGATTTTGGTCTACCTGATGCATCCAGGTGCATCCTTAAATTTATTCCTCCTTGTTGTTCATCTGCTAGTTTCATCTATTTGCTGCCATAAGCAACAGATGTGCAATAAACTGGGCAGGACAGACATAGGACACTCAAACTAATGGCAAACAGAGTTATTTCAGGTGTGTTTGATCACTGCCTCTCACATACTTCGGAGTCTTATCTGCAAATGTCAGATAAACCAAAGTTTGGAAGAAAATTGTTTTTGCTGGCATTTTGTGTTAAATGAAAAAGTGGTGGCAATTGACAGTAAAGAAGCAGTCTAACAGCCTCAAAACTCTCATGTTAGTCTCAGACTGCGCAGCACAAGTCCTGTTTTTGTGACGTGGAGCCATTATTCGTGTGCCGCGCTGCAGGACTATTTCATCTCTTTCCTCTGAAACAGTGTGGAGTTTGTGTGTGGGCTTTTGGAAGAAGTGATCCAGAGTGTCCCTGGAACTGGTG